>NC_052635.1:42065088-42368118 GCF_016161935.1 Mauremys reevesii | reverse complement strand
CACTGGGACATTCTGGGGTGGGTTTCATTGGTTCTTTCTCTCCCTGGCTTTGAGCAGAAATTCCATCCTGGACCTGAGAAACCTTCCCAACAACATGTTTTTTCCTCAAAAAATTCCCAACTGGCTCTGCTCAGATGCCACAGAGACAGGCACTGTATACAGGGCCGGCTCCAGACCCCAGGGCGCCAAGCGCGCGCGTGGGGCGGCATTTTCCCGGTAGGGCGGCAGGCGGCTCCGGCGGACCTTCCGCAGTCATGCCTGCGGATGCTCCACCGGAGCCACGGGACCAGCGGACCCGCCACAGTCATGCCTGCGGGAGTCCGCTGGTCCCGCGGCTCTGGTGCACCTCCTGCAGGCATGACTGCTTGGGGCGGCCAAATTCCTAGAGCCGCCCCTGACTGTATACAACGCTACACAGACAAATATGCTGCTCCTAATAGGCTGCAAGTGATTGGAAGTGTATGTGAATTCTTATCAAACATTTCAATAGTAAAGAATAATAGTTTAGACTGAGCTTTTAAAAACTGGAATCCTTTTGTAATTGTGGGTGTGATCAGGCACGTAGACCTCCAAGCTGATCCGAAATTGTACCTACTTTGTACTTGTAGAAACAAAAAGTGGGGGCTAGTTAAGGCCGAGTTGAAAATTGCATTTACACAGGGCCTATCAATCTGAAGATCCCCTGAGTGTGTCATTCTCTGGCCCTGCATGTGAACGTCTTCCTCTAGTGTCCAGCCCAAACATCTACAACAGCCTGCTACAGACTTCCAGCTGATGTGGGTTGCTTTTTTTTAGCTGATACGTTAGAACAGGGGTCAGCAACCTATGGCACGAGTGTCAAAGGCAGCACGCGAGCCGATTTTTCCTGGCACGCTGCTGCCAGTCGGGGTCCCAGCTGCCGGCCCTGCTCAGCCCGCTGCTGTCCTGGGTGAATGGAACCCCGGCTGGCAGCGGGCTGAGCGGGGCCAGCGGCCAGGACCCTGGCTGGCAGGAACTGGCGGATGGAACCCCAGACCGGCGGCGGGCTGAGCCGCTCATCCTGCTGCCGGTCTGGGGTTCCTGATGCTGGCCCCTTGCCAGCTGGGGTCCAGCCATCGGCCCTGCTCAGCCTGCTGCAGCCTGGGATACCAGCCACTGGCCCCACTCACCATGCTGCTGGTCTGGGGTTCCAGCCGCCCGGCCCCCTGCACTTATGTGCTTGTGCTTAATTTGTGTTTTTGATGATTTACCTTCTAAAAAATCTCCCATGTCATGCACCCTCAGAAAGGGCATCTTATACCCCCAGGGGGTGTGTGCACCCCAGGTTAAGAACCACTGCACTAAATTGATAAGATTTACATTTTAATTTAATTTTAAATCATAGATTATTAGGGTTGAAAGGGACCTCAGGAGGTCTCATCTAGTCCAACCTGCTGCTCAAAGCAGGACCAATCTCCAACTTGCCCCCTCAAGGATTAAACTCACAAACCTGGGGTTAGCAGGCCAATGCTCAAACCACTGAGCTATCCCTCTCTCCCATTTTAAAAAACCTTCTTTTCTTTACATACAATGATAGTTTAGTTATATAATATAGACAAAGAGAGAGAGACCTTCTAAAAACGTTAAAATATATTACCGGCACGTGAAACCTTAAATTAGAGTGAATAAATGAAGACTCGGCACACCACGTCTGAAAGGTTACTGACCTCTGCATTAGAACTTTGTGATTTTGGTGTCATTCCCCATGGTGACAAATATCTGTCTTTCCAAAATGGCACCCCATATGGGACTTAAACTCCCATGGATCTCAGGTTCTTGGGACAAGCATTTCCTAAGAGAGGACGTATGTGATGAACTGGTTTAGTACTTACAATCATGTCTCTCTAGTTGGTGGATAAGACCATGCTTCTTAATAACATTTAATGGAGTTGTTCCTTTAATTCAAGTGGCAGGAGCTTGGGCTTTTAGTGCAAATGATCCTGGGTTCTGTGTCTGTGCACACAGCTGTAGCGTGTTATATACAACTGCACTGAAATGCAGCCACCTCTGGCAGGGAGCATGGCCACTAAGCACAACGCAGCATGTGAAAGGACATTTTGCCAGGGCAAATGGCTACTGATGAAAAGTTCCAGAAAATCTCCCATCTCGGTCTACACAGAGTAGACAGGTGTCTTTTGCAAGGTTCCCTGTGGACACCCCTGCCCCTGCCTGCCACTGCTGCTCCTGCCACCTTCTGCCAGTGATCTCAATGGTACATTCAGTTTCCCTGCCTCCAGGGCCCAGTGGGTCAGCCTTACTGGGATTCTAGTCTGGTTGGTTCCAGGGAGTGTAGGGAATTCCAGGCCTGGGCTATAATAAGCAAATGTTGTATCCACCACAGTCAGTGAGAATAGCCACCATTTTACCATTTCATGCTGTTTGGTATATGTGTCCCTTCTGTACCATTTACCTGGCCGGGGAGGAAGGGAATGAAGCCATGAGGGGTCTCTGGCCATTAACCTTCTGCCTTGGATTGACCACATTAGCTATTCCTCTAGGCCAAGTGAAATGGCATCTGAAACATCCTTCATCTCCATCGGTTTGAAGTTTTCAGGGACTAAATCTGAGATGTCCCCATTTCCACTCTGATGTCTGTCATTGGTGCCCATTGGGCAGGAGGGCAGAGCTAACACAGATTTGAAATGACGAGCACATAAGGGAAGCAGCAAACCCACTCTGAGCCCTACACTGGCTTAGGAGCTGGCAGGGTCCCGAGGTGTGGAACACTGCAGCCATGGTTTAATGGCCTGACTAGCATCATGGAAGGGGTAGAAATGCAGAGTCATAGTGAAGTCTGTGCTGCCAGAAAGGACTGGCAGCCTAGGCAACTGTGTCCAGGGACTGGAGCTCTACAGAACTGGTTGGGGTTCTGTAGGGCTTAGGGCCAGAATTTCCCAGAAATCCTGACCCCCTGCAGCTCCACTGCTGTCCTTCCTACCTCTCTGCAGGGAGGAGGCACAGATCAGAGCACCTTAAAGCCATTGGGAGCTTACAAAGTTGAGTTCTGAGACCTTCAATCCCCACCTGCCCTGCAGGGGAGTTCCACTGAAAAGCACTGAATTCCAGCAGAAAAGCTACACCCTCACCATAGGTTAGTGGGATTTTAAGACCCCTAGAATCAGATTAATCCACCACTGGTAGCTGTCATGGAGCAACTCATATCAGTGGGGCTGGAGAATACAACTTGAGCATCCCTCCTGCCGCTGCAAAAAAGGCAGGGATAGAGCATGGGAAGGAAGCCCTAGCCATCAGCCCTTCTCTTCTCTTTTTGTTTCAGAGACACAACACTCTCAGAGCCTGCTCTCCTCTGTCTTATGGAAGCTTGACATGTAACTGGTTCGCTATGGGCTAATCAGGGTTCATGCTGTTTTTCTGGGGCCATAACATGTTTTTCCTTCTCCATCACAGCTTTTCCACTGGCTTTCAAAGAACATACATGTGTAGTGACACCAAACTCAGACATGCTTGCGTTAGGTATACATATGGACGGTGGATCAGCTGGCATGACCCAGACGAGACGATTCTGGTTTTGGACCTTTGGCTGATGGAGCTATACAATCTGTTTGATTCAGCTAGCAGAACATCCATCCCATTTGCCAGGAAGGTGTGGACGTAGCAGTAACAAATGGGTTTCAAACTACATGCTGGCAATCAAGAATCACGAGTAAGGCTATAGCTGTGCTATGTTGTTTGGGTTGCAAAGAAAATATGTTTTGCTTGCCAATAAAGAAGACACCAATGAGAATTATCTTTTCCCTCTCCAACCAGCATCATATAATTTCTTTTTCAGGTTGCTGTTGACTTACTCCCAGTGTCCAGCTTTTTGGTGAGGATAATGTGATCACCTAGGAGCTGTGAGTTTCCTGGAGAGGAGCACCAAATCCACAGATCAGGATTAGCAATAAATGCATGGAAAAAAGGACTTTCCTGAAAAAAGCATGTGAATGCTCTTAATATGTGAATAGCTAATGAAGATCCTCTTAGCAGTCTCTGCACATTCTTCAGCTGCAGGGTATGTTCATTGATTCTGTGTCTCCAGCTACTTTAGTCTTCTTTGCTTATTGCATCCAGGTTAAATTAAACAGACAAAAGGCCACTGCTGAAATGCTAAGAACCAATGGGGATTGCATTAATGGTCACCAATTCCAACTGGAAAATTGGTGCTTAGATTTTTTATAGCCCACCGTGTGGAGCTATTTCATCCAGCAGCAATAGGTAGGTCACCTCTAATTACCAGGGGTGAAATCCAACTCAGTGTGCCTTGTTCTGTCTCATTAATAAGGAATGAATATGAAAATTCATGGCTGGGAGTTTTCTCTTGGGAAAACACCGAGGCACACATGTCTATGGTTTATTACAACTCCCTGCTAAATTTAAGACTTTGGAGTTATAAGCATGTTGATCCAAACTCTTCCCAGGTGAATCTGGTGCTGGAGTACCCCAGCAATGAGTTAGTAACTAGAGCGGGTGGAGAAAGGTCATTCTGGTTCATGGAGGATTTTCGATAGGTCAGAATCTGGTTTTGTTCAGACTTGGAATGCAAATCAACAGGTTTTAAATTATTGGTGAAAGGGAATGGAGCTTTGGCACCAGAGTCGTCCACCTGGAAGGCTGCCCCACAGCCGCGGACCCTTGAAGCTCTGGGCGTCTGAGCTCCTGAGGAGCCACAAGCCTGGGAGCTTGGGAGTCATGGCTTCCAGTCATGGCACACCAAGCAGGCTGCCAAGGAGCCAGGTGGCTGATCTAGCAAGAGGCCAGGCAAGTTTCATTAGCGGCCTGGTGGGCAGGGCTCCATCACATCTTCATTGAAATGGAACCATCTCCGTGGAACATTTTGATTACGACAAATCTGCAAATTCAGATGAAAAAAGGTTTCACTGGCATTTTTCCACCCAGCTCTAATTATTAGTATTTGTATTATAGGAGCACTTAGAGGCCTCAACCGATGGCCTCATTGTGTGTAGTGCTGTACATACACAGAACATGCTAAATAGGCAAAGGGTATAAGTGGGAAACAAAGAGGGGAAGTGACTTGCTTTAGGTTATACAGCAGATCAGTGGCAGAGCAGACATCTTCATTCCCACTCCAGTGCTCTGCCCACTAGGCCATGCTGCCTTTCCTGCGGAGTATGGTTCTCTTTATAACTGCCTACATGGATATATTAGATAGGTTAGCCAAAAACATTAGCTAGACAGATTAAATAGATAGGCCACTCTTCAGGGAAGAAACTGGCTCTTTGTATGTGTTTGCACAGCTCCTAGCACAATGGAGTCTCAATCCTAATTAAAGCTCTGAGTGCTAAAATAATATAAATATTAAATAATAAGACAGATCTTCTGGAATTACACTAGGGATGAATTTGGATCCTCCTGTGGTATATCGAGAGGCTCATCATCTCTGCTATGTAGGCTGAACGGCTGCTGATACAGGGCTCTTTGGCTGGTGCCATTCAGGTGTATGCGTGGCTATTCTTAGCTTCACTTAACTCAGTAATGGAGAGATGTGACTCATCTTTCAAACTGTGTTGTCCCTGGTCTATAATTCGTTCACCAATAAGTGTCATGTGCTCTATTACAATTAGATCATAAACTCTTCAGAGCAGGACTCATTTGGCACATTGGGCACTATACGGCTAATCATATTTGGACCCTTTTCTCTGAATCACAGTGATGGCATCTCATATTGAAGAAAACAAGGGTATGTCCACACTACCCGCTGGATCGGCGGGTAGTGATCGATCTATTGGGGATCGATTTATCCTGTCTTGTCGTGATGCGATAAATCGATCCCCGCCATGCTCCCTGTCAACTCCGGAACTCCACCAGGGTGAGAGGCGGAAGCAGAGTGAACGGGGGAGCTGCGGCCATCAATCCTGCACTGTGAGGATGGGAGGTAAGTCGAAATAAGATACGTTGACTTTAGCTACGCTATTCTCATAGCTGAAGTTGCGTATCTTACATTGGACCCCCCCATGTAGACCAGCCCCAAGAATCCAATGCACTTAAGGTGTCAGATGTTTCATTCTGAAGCAGTTATTCACTACCCATTAAGAACATGCGAGCACATCATGGAAGGCTGAGGGAGGCCAGGGCAGTCTAAGATGCCTGTGAATTCTCTGACTGGCACTGTTCTAAACAGAGCTTTCGGTGACGACAAACTACAAAAGTCCTCGGGCAAGTCACTTAACCACTCAGTACTCAGTTTCCATCTGTGTAAATGAGGCTGAATTAATCCATATTTATAAAGCACACTGAGTTTAGATGGAAGATCCTATATAACAGACACACAGGCAAAGATTATATATTAATGGTGCATTTACAGCTGTCACCAACAGTCCTTGGTACAATTATTCCTTCTACTGTATCTCGTTGCAGTCTCTCTAGTCCACTCTGCTTACGTTCTCTGATGCAGTTGAATGGTCCTTATTTGCTGTAGCTACTCATAACTCCTTTGCTATCCACTCTTCATTTATTCCTACCCCCCTCAGTAAACTGATTAGAGTTTAATCATTTGCTCACCCCTTTTAAATCACTAAGGAAAATGTTGTTATTACTCCACCTCTATTTTATGTTCTTTTAATTATTTCCACCTCTGTGATTACTCTAATTAGCTAACTGGTTTCTGATGGCTGTACTGTACCTGGGATTATATTTTCATTAATCACCATGTTAAACCCGTCTAGTTAGAGTCTGTGATTTTGTGCATTATGATTTGAAATAAGTCAATACCAAAGTAATCTGAAAAGGAAAAAAATCCATACAAATAGACATTATATTAGTCAGCAGGTTGGCTGAGAGAGACTAATATATTTAGAAATGTTATGATTTACAAGCGCAAACAAGCCATTTATTTAGCTCCTATAATAAAGATAAATCAGAAGTCTCCATTCATACCTATTTAAGGTGACTTCTTTGATCCACATCAGATGATTGACGTATCAAACTGGGATCAGAAATAAAGAAACTGACAATACATTTCCTTTATTCCCATAGAGGCAACAAAGAACTGTGCTTCATATACAGTTTCTCTTTGTCATATGAGGAACACAGAACAGTGCAGAAGTGAAAGTGTATTCTTCATCATCGGGAGACTATTTCTTCTCAGGCACTCCAAACTATGGAGTTTGTAAAACCAACATCCACAAAGTAAATTGATATTTCATGATAGTTCACAATAATCAAAACAAATCAAGGTTGCTTGGCCTTCATTGTTCAGCCATAAATATGAGGGAATATTCCTCTCAGTTGTGAAAAGCGACATAATGAGACTTAGTACATATACAGCTCTCAAAGTCCTGGACCAATGCTGGCTTGAAACACCCCTGTGAAGTAGGTAGATAATTATTATTAGCTGGAGAAATTGAGGCAGAGATAAGGTGAGTTGCCCACAAGATCACAGAGCAAGAAGAACTCACTCTTGTAGACCAAGCTGCTTCTCATAGTTTGTTAACATAGCACTGCACTGAGGCAAACACCACACATTTAATTTCACACTTATGTTCTACAGGTGGAAGCCTGGCTCCATTAAAGTCAACAGGAGTTTTGTCTTCAACAGGACCAGGATTTCTCCCAATATCTCTGCCACAGACTTGTTCTGTCACCTTGTGCAAGTCATTTAACTTCCCCATGTGTCAGGTCCCAGGCTCACCTCTACAATATCTTCAAAATCCTCAGATGAAAGGTGCTATGGAAGTGCAAAGCTTTGTTACAAAGTGCAAAACACTCTGAGCTCTTCATAAGGCAATGGAGACACAAAGGAGAAAAGAACTGTGGAATTTTTTAAATCAGAGCTATTTTAGTTTCCAAAGGCTGAAAATTGATTATGCTCTGAACTAGCAGGGAAACTACAGATCTGTTTAGACTTTAGATTCTCTCGCTTTCTTTTTTCTAGGCCAGTCCTGCATGTCATCAGTTTCACTGAAAAGCAATCTCCTTGCGTTTAGCATCATTGCAGGCTATTTGAGGAATGATACTCAATGTAGCGAGCGTCTGCCATTGCTGCTTGGCAGCAATAGGATTGGGCAGTGCAGTGGCTTGGCCTGAACACAAACATTTGGGCTGAGTCCAAGCCAGGCAAGTGAAATGGAAAGGGACCATATTCTACCTACTTTCTGCACTACCCAGAAGCATCCCCTGCAAAACAACCTACCCCTGTTTAAGTGTGGGGCATGGAGGGTAATGTGCTCCTGTCTCTTCTCCGCCACACAGCATCAGGACTTACTAGGAATGTCTGCCTCCAATGTCTCTGCCGAAGGCAAAGCTTCTTCTTTGTTGTTAGGGAAGGGCCAGAACCAAATCCCTGAATCCAAATCCCCCTGAACTTCAGGATAATGTGGCCCATGGATCCAAATATCTGCTTGGGATCCAGCACAACAGCTGTTTGCTGTTCTGCTCAGATCTTCAAAAGCTCTTCTTTAGAAATGGGTGCACTGGGCACGTCTGGGGAAACACAAACGGTAATTTGGGTATTTTCTCCAGTTGCAGGAAAGGCTGTAGAAAAATTATAGCAAATTAATACCGTTCAAAGTAGAAACCAGCACCACCACAAACTGTACAGATAGAGGGACGCTGCAGAGAGGAATACACACCAATTTTTTCTGAACCCCTTACAAATTCTGAGGCTGTGTAGCCATCGTAAACTGCATGGAGCTCAGGAAAGCTTGCTACCAATTTCCATATGTAGTGTCCTGAATTTTCCAACAATCAATGTCCATAGGTTTTTCTTATACCTTCGACAAGGGTTTCTAGCCACGACAGACAACTGGCTGGCATGATATGTATTCCCATACTCAGCCTGTTAGTGTAGTAAAAGATAGCTGAGCTTAGCTCAAAAGGGAGTATATTCCTCTCAGTGTGTCACTATATGAAATTTCTGGGAGCAGTTGTATTTCTTTGCGGCTCTTTTCAAGAATTGCATTGGTTCTTTTTCATGGTGGCACGGACAAAGAATTTAATGTATTTTGTAAAATGGGAATGCATATGAAAATCTTGACTGAGCTACTAACCTTATAGAAGTAATCCACACAAAATGGTGCTTCTCTTCATTTTACCAGCTTGTATTTCTCTGTGCCAACTCTTTCCTGAATTATAGTTCTGTTATCTGACTTTACAGTGATTGGTGTGTCCTCGAGGAAATATATCCTTCCAGTTAGTCTGCAGGTCAGGTGAAGACTTTGCAGTAGTAATAACAGATGCTACTGCAGTGTTTCTCAAACTGGGGCCGCCGCTTGTGTAGGGAAAGCCCCTGGCGGGCTGGGCCAGTTTGTTTACCTGCCCCATCCACAGGTCCGGCCAATCACAGCTCCCACTGGCTGCAGTTCACTGCTCCAGGCCAATGGAAGCTGCTGGAAGCAGCACAGGCGGAGGGATGTACTGGCCACCGCTTCCCACAGGTCCCATTGGCTTGCAGCAGTGAACCGCGGCCAGTGGGAGCCGCGATGGGCCGGAGCTGCGGACAGGGCAGGTAAACGCACCGGCCCGGCCCACCAGGGGCTTACCCTACACAAGCGGCGACCCCAGTTTGAGAAACACTGCGCTACTGTTTTTAAAAAGTGACTTTGTATAGAAGTTTAGATAAGATTCTCAGTTGTTATAAATCAGGGTAGCTCCACTGACTTCAGTTCAACAGAGCTTATAGGGATTTACAGCAGTTGAGACTCTTTCTTTTTATATTTAAGTCACTAGCCTAAAAAGAACATTTTCAAGATGCACAGGAGGAAAAAAAACATTATTAAATAATGTTAAAACCTGTTTTCCAGCCCCCGGCCCCAGTTGGAATAACTGAAAACAATCCAGTACAAATTAATCAAAGCCTGGAACACCAAGTACAGTAACTGTAAAAAGTTGTTGTCCATTTAAAGCTATCATAGGTGTTACAGATGTTATAGTTAGGGCAGGTCAAAATTTTTCCATCAAAACCGGGTGTCTGATTGAGGTTGTGCATGAAATGTCTGCTTTCTGCAGAAAGTTTTGACTTTTGTCAAAAAACCTGAACAACTGAAAACTGAAAACTTCCTGGTTTTTGTACAAAAACTGAAACATTTCAGCTGAAAACTAACTAATTTCCACTGAAAATTTCACTCTGTTGCCTCTTGGGAATTGGAGCTTGAGTGCCTCATGTCCCCATTCTACTCTATGAACCAGGCTACAGTCTACATCTTCCACAATGCACCACATCATCTCAGGTAGAAAGGATACCATGGGTTCATCACGGGAAATGTAGTCCAGCCAGGGAAATCTAGCTCATAGAGGAGAAAAAAATTCCAACCAACTCTAATCACAGTAAGCTAGAAGGCTAGTAGATAAGCTAGATCCTGATCCTCCAAAGATTGACATGAAGCTGGATTTTAAAAATTCTTCAGTGATCAAGAATGAACCCCCTACTATTTGCTGGGAAAGTTTGGATCTGGATGCACACCTGATGCGTTGACCAGTTCTAATATCCTCAATGAGGAGAAGCAGCAAAAACAATCAACCAAAGTGCCCTTGACTGAAGAGAGACCATCTGACTGGAACCCAAATGTTTTACATGTCAAGACAGCATAGCTTCTGACTCATTAGTCCTTTCATCAAATGGCTGTCCTTTTTCTGCTAACTACTCAGGATAGGCCGTTTATTAAAATGTGCATACAGAATCATGTGCAGACTGGAGAATGGACTACCATACCACTTTTTAAAATCATCTATAGACAACATAGGGGAATGCTTTCTAAAGCCAACAATATGGAGTTGTGAAACAATCTAGACATGTCTAGTTTAATAAATTGGCATGAGTTGTTTCCTGAATAATCTTGTCAGATTGTTTCAGGCTTCAGTGGTCTCCATTTGTCAATAGTTATGACCCTATTGTATCTGAAATATTTCAGTCTTTCTACTTACCTAGATGCCAGTACAGCAAAGCACTTAAGCACATGCTTAACTTTGACGTCAATGGGATATAAGCACATACTTCAGTGATTTGTTGAACCGGGTCTTAAACAATAATTGCAGTATCTCCACTACCATGGTGGGATAACTACTGGTAAATGTTGACTTTTTAATGGTGCCTCTGTATCTAGTCATCTCAGTATCCCTTAATCTCATAACACAGACTCAATCTACAGTATGGGCTGACAGTTGAAGAAGTGCATCTGAAGAAGTGTGTTATAAGGCAAAGTCTTGTTCTAGGTTTCTCAGAGTTTGGATAGAGTGAGAGGGACTTTGAAAGAAGCTACAGTAGAGTCACTACTTAAGGAATTAATTGATTTAAGGCAATATTTCTGTACAGTGTAACTTAATGAACCAAGTAAGTAATGCTCATAACTTTTCAGTGTAAGGGACAAAAACCAATGTTGCATTTAATTTTTGGTCTAGATGGGCTAAATCAGTTTCAAAACCAGCAAGTGTGGAAATGAAATTTATTCTGGTATCCAGGACCACTTTAATGTCACGGCTGGGTCAGCTTTGTCAAAGGGTTTAAAATAATGCTTTCAATTTGCCTTTGGAGCCTGTGATTTTTTGATCACCTTGTACTGCCTGTGTTCGGCTCCGGCAGAGATGGGAGAAATGGGCAGTTATTTCATGTGAGAGATTGAGAGGATGAGGGAACTGACATCACAAGTGCCCCTTCAAACAGAGACAACATTTGGAATGAAGTATTTCTTCAGGGAAACATCTCAGCTTGCTTTAGCCCCGGGTTCTGATATTGTACCCAAATTAAAAAGATTGTACAAAAAGGCATTTGCAATTGTGCAGTTGGATGATACACACATGCAACTAATTGCATTTTCAAGGGAGGAAATTAGAGGACATGCCTAAAAATATCTCCAAGTCGTTTGAAGGTACATTTTCTGGGGGAGAGAGGTTGAGCCTCCAAGAGGAGTGAGCTCCTTGGGCTAAATCTGTAACTCTTTTCAAGCATGCTTCCAAGTTTCATTCCCCTACTTTTGTGTCTGCACGATGGTCACCATCTTGGCCAACACACTGGGGACTGAATTGGGGAACCTCTAGATCTAAAAGCATGAGCAGCCTCAGCTTTAGCTCACACTGTGACAGAATTGTATCTTCTGCAAACTGGGCTTGCGGGGTGGAGGGAGACGTAGCTCATGCCAGTGGCTTACAAATACAGTGGATGGCATCTGCATGTGTGGGCAGTTTATTACCTATTTCCCTTGTTCAGACATGCGAATGCATGTATTCAGAGCCACATCTTGAGAGGTGTGACTAGGGTGACCAGATGTCCCAATTGTATAGGGACAGTCCCGATTTTGGGGTCTTTTTCTTATGTAAGCTCCTATTACCCCTCACCCCGTCCCAATTTTTCACACTTGCTGTCTGGTCACCCTAGGTGTGGCTTGCAGCTGTTCAGCATTTCTCAGGATAAGGCCCTTAAACCTGAATACAGCAAGGCACCTAAGCACATGCTTAAGTCAGTCCCAGTTCAGCTGAGCACTTAGTTCTGATTAAACGAGACCCTAAATGGGCGTGCAGTCACTTTTGCAGGCACCGTCCATTGTATGTGTACAAATGTAAAGGTAAACTGAAGGCCATTTCAAAGGATAGTCCTTAGAGTCTCTTTGCAGCTAGCTGCCCAGAAGGGAGAGGAAACCATTTAAAAAACAGGGTTGAATCTAAACCAGTCATCAACAATGACACCAAATAAATGTATGAAATAGCTCCATAGACAGTTGAGATATGGCGCTCTGAGAAAAAGAAGATCCACTTTACCATTATGACTCATTTCGCTCTGTCTGGCTGCTTTTTCTTCCATCTCTTCTATGACATAGTGTGTTTCTTGGCTTCATGCTGTAGCACCAGTGCTGATAAAACAATACTTAATCCTACACCCATTATTCATCTTCATCTCATTTTTGCAGGTGTTGAAATACAACTGTAATTAATTCAGGTGCAAGGCAGATTGAGCGACTCAGCTACCCCATGGAATTTTTGGTGCAGCTTCCAGGTCAGCACCAGCGTCGCTCTACTTTATATAACTTATTTTCTCCAGTGTTTCAATTAGGGCTATCAATTAATTGCAGTTAAATCAAGCGACTACGCAAAACAAATTAACTAGATTAAAAAATATAGTTGCCATTAATTGCCGTTTTAATTACCCTGTTAAACAATAATAGAACACCAATTTAAATTTATTATCAACATTTTGGATGTTTTCCTACATTTTAAAATATCTTGATTTCAAAGTGGACAATGCTTACTTTATATTATTTTTTTATTACAAATATTTGCACTGTAAAAAGAGAAACAAAAGAAATAGTATTTTTCAGTTTACCTCATACAAGTACCGTAGTGCAATCTCTTTATTGTGAAAGTGCAACTTACAAATGTAGAATTTTTTTTACATAACTGCACTCAAAAACAAAACAATGTACTACTTTAGATCCTACAAGTCCTCTCAGTCCTACTTCTTGTTCAGTCAATCACTAAGACAAACAACTTTGTTTACATTGACAGGAGATAATGCTGCCACCTTCTTATTTACAATGTCACTTGAAAGTGAGAACAGGTGTTCACATTGCACTGTTGTAGCTGGTGTTACAAGGTATTTACCTGCCAAATATGCTAAACGTTTGTATGCCCATTCATGCTTCGACATATAGATTGCATTATCCTTTTAAATTCTTTTTTACAGTGAAAATATTTGTAATATAAAATAATAAACTGAGCACTGTACACTTTGTATTCTGTGTTGTAATTGAAATCAATATATTTGAAAATGTAGAAAAACATCCTAAATATTGACAATACATTTAAATTGGTATTCTATTATTGTTTAACAGTGCGATTAAACCTGCGATTAACAATGATTATTTTTTTAATCTCGCAATCAACTGCATTTATTTTTATATTGTTTGTGAGCCCTAGTTTAATCAATGAGAACTCATCTACTTTGATACAACCACTTCTAAGAAACAGTCTCAGCTTAGTGATGCACAAAGAGCCTGAGTCTGATCCAGCTGACACCGGTGTAAATCAGGATTAACTTCAGTGACGTCACTTTTGCCCCAGTGTTGAGTATTAACATGCAACTCAGGTAACAAGATACACAGATATGGCTTAGCTGTGCAGATAATTACCTCTTTTGCACATGCAGTTATGGTAATTAAATAAGCTCAATTACATGTGCATTTGCACCTCTAGGTTTTTTTTTTTGTTTGTTAGTTGTAAATCTGGCTCTAAAAGCACTTAGAAATGTGATCATCTCTCCACTCAGCTTTTATATGGCTTTCACAGTGCTGCACTTGCGATATTACTTTCAGGAAACAACCTGCACTCCAATCCATTGCCCCACCCGCCCCCTTCTTGCCCCCCACCCCCTATAACACACACCGAGGAAAACCTACTTTGTCAGAAACGAAAGCATTTTGTGAGATTAAAATGTAAATGTTATACTCCACTTTTCAAAATATGTTTTATATTTTACTTTTGACTTCGTGAGGAAATAGAATTTTTATAACCCTGTGAAATGATTGCCACCCAGACACTTTGGCAAATAACTAAAAGCCTTAATAAATAAATCCTCTGTCAGCTAGGGCTGAAAACTAAGTTGCTCATGGTTTGCCGGAATATTGTGAATTTCAAAGCAGTCTCATACAATTGAACTAGTAATCACAGGAGCACGTATTGGGCTGACTTTGGTTTCCCTAGTTCGGAGAGGGACGGGTGAGTGTACAATGGCTCATTCAGCAGGACTAGAAATAATCAGTGTACGTTAATTTTTGGTACATTTGCTGATTGGAAAAAAAATCAGCAAAATTTAATTTACAGCAAATATTTCTAGTACCAGGCCAGTGGCAATGCTTGTCCACAGAAACTGGTGGGGAGCAGGAAAATAATTTAACCCTAATGTGTAGCTGGCACTAAAATAAATAGGTACTAATATAAACACGTTTGCAGTCTAGCTGCACCAGTATATTTGCAAAGGTAGATGGCTGATGCTGCAAAGTAAGTCCCTGGCAAGGTAATCGCTTTGACATGAAATTACTAGCCCTTCCTGTCACTGAAAATATCATGCAGTAGCAGGATAAATTAGGTAAGTACCTTGGTAAATGGACCATATGATTACAGGATAAATGTATATGAAAAAATACATTAGTCCACCACCATCTTCAAATAACTTCAGGTATTCTCAATTCCTTTCAAGATCTAGTTTGAAATGGCCCTCATGGTATCTATAGGGTTTCCATAGATTCCTTCCACCCCTGTCTTTCTCAGCTATCCTCTCCACTCCCTCTACTCATCTAATACCTACCTCCAAATCTGTCCCTTCTGATAATCTTCTCATTGCTGGTGCAAAAGCCTTCTCCTCTGCTGCTCCTACCATCTGCAGCTTCTGCCTCAATGAGTCTCAATCATTATTTGCTAGCTGGAGTGATGAATAGTTGCCATAACAGTTTGTAAAAAACATATATATATATATATATATGTGTGTGTGTGTCTTCATCCAAATGCCAGCAAATACTTATGAATGAAAGCATATGAATAAAGTCAGGACCAGTTTTCCAGGATCTTGCTATGCAAAAAGAGGGCTAAATTCATAGTCTAAAGCATTTAAAAAATTATCATGATTTTGGCTACCTACGTTTTTGGGTGCCCTTCGGCACACTTTTCAGAAGCCTAAAAATTAGGTTACTTGAAGCATGTCTGAAGCTGGGTACCCAAACTAACCGACACACCCCAACTCACTAGTGACTTTTGAAAATCTTGCTCATAATAAATATTCATAGATCTGCACAATGTTTAAGGCCAGAATGGACCATTAGATTATCTAGTCTGTCCTCCTGTATAACGTGGGCCATGGAATTAATATTAGGACTGAACAGTTTAACCAGCTGTGCTCACAACAGATTGCTCGTGCATGATGGGCAAATCAGGAATCATCTGGTGAACAATTTCAAATAACAAATACATACAACATAATAAACAGACAATTCACCAATGGACAATGAGGCTGACCTGCGAACTTAATTTTTGACTATGAAGTATTCACCCTGTTCTAGCCACTAAATAGGCTATGAATAGGGACATGTTTATAGTGGACTTCAACAACCACGGTGATGTATTTTATATCAACCAACTTGTCACCACTTGAGTGGAATCCTACAGGGCGTACAGTACCAAGACACTGCAGTGATAAAGACTGTGTGGCTAATAAGTCTTGGTGAGCTGTCAGCCAGCTGAAGATCTTGCAAATGAAAGAACGCCAGCTAAAATCTGGGCTTACCATCAACTTAGGATACTGCTTTATTGGCCTCAGTCCTAGCCCAAGGTCATTGACTGAGACCAGTCTGGGTTTTTCAACACTCCTTGGCATCTTTAAACATTCCCTCCTTTCACCAGCTTGGAACTTGGTCAGTTTCATTTTGATGCCATTTGCTACTTCTCTGCTTTTTTCTCCAGTGAGGTCTTTTTTGTTTGTTTGTTTTTATTTAATGGTGTAAATCTCATCAGCGTCTAGACCTTTTCGCTGGCCTGCTCTCCCAGCAGTGCTTCCTGCGGGATCACAAATGACATATTGCATCTGCATTAAAACAAAATGAGTTCATCCCCATTTTTAGATAAGGGTGTCATTTGTAAATGCTTTATTCATAATTAATGAAATTATTACTGGATTCAGCCACATTCCTCATCCGTGTATAATAAGATACTTTGTAAAGTGCATTAGTAAAAAGCTTACAGATGAGGCTATGCCAACCCTACTGTGAAACATATTCTATAGCGTACTGCAGCTTTTGTTAAAACAATCTATGTGCATGCTTGTGAATGATCAGTCTGGCCAGATGGTGATAGATTGTGCAAATGTTAATTAATAATAGGCTAATGTTGATAATTAATAGTAAATCATGATGATGGGATTTTGTTAGTCAGTGTTATGATAATATTCATTTCACAGAATCATAAAATCATAGAAGTTAGAGATGGAAAAGCACCATTCAGTCATCTCAGTCTGTCTTTCTGCCAGTGCAGTACCATTCCTTACAGAGCATTTACTGCTGGGTAAAAAGATTCATCCAACCAGGAAATATGGAGAGGCCTATTGATCTCAATAAAATTTTTATATAGTATTTATGAAAACACTGATGCATTGTTTGACTGTAGAACATGAAGATTGAGTCATACCTATCCTCTCACTAAGAGCTATCAAGAGGTTATAGTGATAAGAGACCTATAAATCCATGTAGCCTACGGTAAACATGTGAGGAAATAATAATGTAAAAGGTGTCTTCATACATATGATACATGGCTTCCTCCAGCAAGTTCGAGACGACATCCTACCTCTCACCTTTGGTATGGAAAAACTTCTTGTACTGCTGTAACAACCTGCAATACCAAATAACACAGAGAGAGACACTTTAGAAGATTGCATGTCCTTTAGAAACAACAGAACAGTATTTCCAAGTTTTTCAGCTGACACTACATTTTCCTGCCTTATCTATACAGGGCTGCATCACTCCCGGCATTACATCATGCTGCATGAAGGGAATGAACATTTGCCCTTCGGCATACGCTGCCCTGAGAAAAGAGGAAGTTCCACGTCACTGCTAATTATAAAATCTGATGGACAAGGAGAGCAGTATCATGCAATGACAACTGGAGATGGCCACTATCTTTCAATTCAAATACCCCCAAGGGAGTCCCATCCCATTGATATTGCTGCTAGCTGCTTGTGAGGCTATTCTTACAGCTGGCAGATTTCCTGGCTGATTGGGTGACTATCACACAATGGTATTTTGGTGTATGCAGGAACGTGTTGGAATTGCAAACTATCACTTTAAGAGTGTGGGAAGGTGGGGCTTCCTGGTCCTGCTTGCAGACTCAGGGGCTCTGTAGTGAAGTGTGCGATCAGAGTCAGTCTAGAAAGAACCAGATGGAGTGAGTTGTGCCTCTCTGCTTTAGAGAGAAGCCCGCTTTAACCATCTCTCGGCTTTTGGTTACTGGTTTTATTATTCCAGAATTTAAGAATAAAAGTAAAGTAGTGATACATTGTACCCTTCCAGTAACACTATATATATATATATATATTTAAGCTAACTTCTGTTTGTGTATGCCAGGAACATAACAGGTAAGTAGGAGCCTAAACATGATTGCGACTGACACGACCTGTTAAGACAGGGTGCAATGGAATTTTCAGGCTAAAGATAAAAATGGGGTGACTTGAAGCATTGCCGTTCTTTGGAGAAAACAGATCAGAACCCCAAGAGACTAAATTTTCTGCCAGCCTCAAGAAGGGCTGATTTCACATGCCCTGTTTTGCATGCGCAACTGCACCGTGCAAAATCCTCATTGGCCTTATCTGTCAGCAAAAGTGGCTGCTGGGTAAGCAAATACAGAGGTCCAGGGCTGAAAATTGAACCATGAGTGACATTAAAAATGAACAACAACAAAACACAGCAACTAGAAAAGGCCCCATTGTTCAAGTCATTTTGTTGTATCAACCAGGCAAGGTACTAACAAACTTCAACAGGACTTTATTTTTACAGTGGAAACCTCTTTACCAAGCTGCTGCTGCACCCTCTATAACTCTCACTCTGCCTCCTCAACTCCTCCCCGCTCCTTCCTGTTTCCTGTCCTTTCAGACTCCCAACAGCCAGTGTTCCCAGTTCTAATAATTACAAGCGACATCTGAACACCACACATTTATAAACAGATGGGATAACAAATATATTGCAGGGAACAATTCTGATTGGCCTATCAGGATGGGATATATTTTCTATGATAAGATGTAGGCTAGTTATTCACTAGTACCCAGATATTTCATAAGTAATCTCAACCAAAGGCATACAATTTACCTAGCTCACTACCATCTTCCTATCCGCAGGATCTCATGTGTTGAGAGGTACATTACATTTTGCCAATCTCTTTCTCACAGCTCCGTTACTTACCACCTTTATTAACGTCCTAAATCCTTAAACCATGTTAATACCTATATAGCTTTCCTGGCTCTCGCAATCCACGCATACAGCTTATTGACTAGAGCAAGAATAATGTTCACCAAAAGCTAAAAGAGGCAAGTGGTAATTTTGGAGTTCTCTTGATAAGGAAATTAATGTCAAGGCTTTTTTCGGACAGTAGAGTCCTTTGAACTGATACACAAATGACCTCTGACCCCCTAACCCTTTCTTAACTTTGCCTTTGGTTTTTAACATTTTCATTTCAGACCAACCTGAACCAGGATTCAGTCCATTTTGGCCTTGCAGACAGACCGTCTCTTAGCTCACTGACGTTAGTAGCAATTATTTACAGCAGAAATGGTTAAGCATGAAAGTGGGATTACAGACAATGTTGTACCTTTGCTACAGCAACGCGTATCTTGCATTGTTTTCAACTTCCTCAACCGGTGGGCTATTTGCCTTTCCCCATCCAGAGCCATTGTCCTGCACTTTGTTCCACCTTTCAGGCCTTCAAGGGAAGCGCTTTCATCAGGCACTCATGGCCCATGTTCTTTGCAGATGTTAAGAAGTAGGAGCAAGTTGAACACTACATAAGGCGAGGGTGTTCGGCAGTATTAACACTTGGTAACAACATAGCTATTGCAACAGCATTTAACACAGTGTTTTCTATTAAGGCTTCCTCCTTCCTTCCTTCTTCAGTTGAAAGTACTCTTGAAATTGTGGAACTTACACGTTACACTTACATTGGCATACGCCAGGCACAGATCAGGCAGGCACTATGCAAGTTTGCCACACGTGAAGCGCCCAGGATCAGGATCAGCTAGTCCCAGGATGGGATATAAAGGTGGCATATTCCCATCTTTGCCTACCCTGCTTGGATTTTCTGCTATAGCTTTGCAGAACCTCTGGATTGGGCCCTGTGAATCACTGTAATTCCAGCCCAGTGGCCCTGTCTATATTACAAAAACTCTATACACTATAAAGATGCTTGACAAAGCATGTCAAGCATCTTTGTTCACAGTAGCCTGGGCCTTGTCCTTAGACAGGAAACCTGTGTTTGCTTGTAATATTTGATAATCTCTCATATTACTGAGCACACAAGGGATTTTTAGATGAACAGTATTTAAACATGAATAATTAAAATCGGAGTTAAATGAAGATATTGTACAGCGCGGTGCAGTGTAAACACACTGACTCCCTGGGCTCCATTCAGATATATTCGTTACTATGCCGCTTTGGATCCAGAAAGGGAAAAGCTTTCACTGTCATTACTAACTACATCTGATTAAATGTGATTATGCTTTTGACAAATTTTCTTGTGTCAGGCACTAAATTAAGAGGGAGGTGGGGGAGAGAGATTTTTCCAGTTACGATCGATATTATTCTGATAAAGTCCTTCTCAATTCAGAAAAGTTGTTCTCTGCTTAGGTTAATCTGCTTAATAAATGGCATAGGGTGTTCTCAGCTCAGGAATTATAGCACAAAGCAGGTGGAGCAACCTTAGAATCTAAGCTGCAAAGATCTAGTCAAATATATTGCTTGATCCCAATGTGAGGTACAATTGATAGCCACAGGACAGAGACTAGCAGAAGTGGAGCAAGGCAGGGAGTCAGCCTTCTGGGTCGGTGTATGACAATTCAGTTCAGGAAGAAGGCTGATGGAATGCTTCTACTCTCAATGAATTTTTCTTAGCTTTAAGACCACAGTCCTAGATCCCCTGACTACAAAAGATCTGCCAAAAATCTATAAGTATCTGACAACTTGGTTTCTTCTGGCACTTCTGGTGAAAAAGTTGGGGGCGGGGTGGGGGTGAGAGAAAGAGAGAGAGGAAGAAGAAGAGAAAGATTGTTTTAATTTTGACCTCCTGCAAGTCACTTCATTAACCCTGATTCTGCTTGACCCTTTTACAGCCCAACTGTTTATTTTCTTCATGAAACTAAAACCAGATCGATCAACTCTTCCTCAAAGCCCTGGCTTCCAGTCACAGGCCTGCTGCTAACAACAGACCTGATGCAAATTGAATCTCTGGGAAACAGGTTTGTTCAGTGCAAACACCCATCAAACCTCCCCGTCCCTTTTTCTCCTCAAAGCCTCACAGGTCAGTCCACTGAAAAGTAAGAGAGAGAGAGAGAGAGAGAGAGTGAGTGAGTGTGTGTGTGTGTGTGTGTGTGTGTGTGTGTGTGTGTGTGTGTGTGTGTGTGTGTGTGTTTCAATAATCATTTCTTGCTGGGAATTTAAATATTAGTCTTCCAAAGCCAGGTCTGTAGCACCAGATTTATTTGTAAGAAAAAAACCTTCCCCTTCTTGCTTAAGGAAAGATATTAATTATAGATGCAAACCTATAAATCTTTGGGCTTTAGGTGAGGCATTTGCTGGATTACAAATATAAATTGGATATAAGGGTCCTGCTCGTCATATTATTACTATTATTACTTACTGTTTGGTTTTTTTTAATACGATCAGGATCTTCAGATGAGTCAAACATTTCTGGGGAATGGCGAGCAAAGCTTTCCAAGGGTGCATGTGCTGAATTCATTAAAAGATTTTCCTTTCCAACCTGGCTCTCCACTGTATTTCACAGTCCAGTAAGTCATTAAGCATCTTGTTCAGATTCCTCCCCCACCCGGTCCAGCTCCAGTACTTGATTTCATTACATTGCTTCTGCCAGATCATATCAAGCCTCCTAATGTTTATTAATAATGTCCGGTGTATCCTATTGACAATGTGCCATTGTTTCTCTAAAGTCCTGCTTCCAATACAAGCCTTTGAATGAGCTCAAAAGATCCGCAATATATTCCAGCTCTTTGTTGAATGTGACAATTTTCTTCTCCCTTGTTTATTAGAGTAGACCCATGGTGTCCAGCAATAAGCCAAAGGGCCTCATCCAGTAAGGTGCTGAGCATCCTCGACTCCCACGGAATGAGTTTGCTCCACAGCACTTGGCAGGATCATACCAAGTGCTTAGATGTGGCAAGTATCAATAACTGTGATGTGCATATATATGTAACCCTTCTGCCAGGGGAGTCAGCAGCAACAAGGGTGGGTTGAATATCTATGGGGGTTCCTCTTAACAAAACAAAACAGACCTGGTTCGAGTCCCCCGCCAGGAATCTGGGAAAACTAAACACCACCCTGAGGTGCCTCGAAGAGGCAATACTTCCCCTCTCACAAGCACTGAGTCTGTATAATAAAGGGAAAGAGAACTCAGCATTAAGTTGGAAAAGCACCACAACCACTTTCAAAAACATGTGACTATACACAAACACCCACCCCTCAGTACGTTGAGCAGTGTCTTGCAGTGTGAAAGTCTGAACAAATGTCCTTTTAACACCCCTCTTCCCCTTCCCTCCGCTGCACCCCACTCAAAATTGGTCCTCCTTGGACAGCGAAGACCCAGAGTTCAGAGGTGCATACACATGGGTCCACCTTCCACCCCTGAGCGGGGCCAGGAGGGGAGGATGTTGAGCAATACCTCCCACCTCTGCAACTGACTCACTGCCACTGTTATCTCTGCCACTGCTGGCCGCTCACTGCCAGGGCCAGCTCTGGGATTTTTGCCGCCCCAAGCAGCACAAAAAAAAAAAAAGCCGCGATCACGATCTGCGGGAGCTCTACCGCCGCCGCTTCAGTCTTCGGCAGCACTTCGGAGGCTGGTCCTTCGCTCCGAGAGGGAGTGAGGGACCCGCCGCCGAATTGCCGCCAAAGAGCCGGACGTGCAGTCCCTTCCCCGTGGCCGCCCCAAGCACCTGCTTGCTGGGCTGGTGCTGGGAGCTGGCCCTGCTCACTGCCACCTCTGCCGCTGTTATCTCTGCTGCTTGCGGCCACCTCGGGGAGGCCACATTCTGAGCTTCCCCACTTAGCCCAGTTCTTAGTAACCTCAGGAGGTAGCAGGGGGCCTCTGTGCCGTCTTTCACTGCAGCGCCGTCCCCATCCTAGGTCTAAGGCCCTTAGACCTGCTCATCAGTGACCTCAGCTCTAGTCATCACTGGGCAGAAACAAAGACTCTCAGTTGAGTCCAAACAGCTCTGTCTTTAAGCACTAGAGAAAGGAGGGTCCAAGGGCATCTGGGACTCTTTAGGCAGCAGCCATACCATCAAGTAGGAACCCCTGTCCTCACCCATCTCATCTTCAGTTGGATTTGGCATCCCTACCCTCTGCTTAGCTAGTGAGGTTCAGTTTAGGGTGACCATCTCAATCCAGGCATGCGAAGAACAGTTCTGCTGCCCTTCACTCCTACAGGAAGGATAACAACATTTCATTACCCCCACGTTCAATTCTAAAGTGAATCATAACCTCAACCCACCCAAAACTGATCACTTTGGCACTGCAAGTCTATCTGCTAACCACCTAGGTAGAGTAGGGGTGTGTGTGTGTATGTGTGTGTGTGTACGCGCACGCACAAATACAGTCTGCTCCTGATGTCTTTTCCCCCAGTGCATCGCTAGCGATCAGGGAGAATTCAGTCAGACTCTGCTTACAGCTGAGAGGGATCCGACAGGATGTACCACGTGCAAGGGGAGTTGAGAGTGCTCAGCACGCTCTCAAGAATAAGGCCCATTGATTCTAGCCATGTGCTGGAAGCTTATAAGAGCTCTTTTTAAATCAATCATTCAAAAATTCAGTTAGTTGCAATGAATCTTCCAGCCATTAGTGCACACAAACAGTCAGTATTTGTAAAACATCATTAGTGCTATAAGGGCTAAGTATCATTATTATTACATTGAGTCTAAACGTCTGGCTTCCAAGCTCACTGCATTTTTCACTGAACTCTGAATCTCTAGTAAACTCTGATGCTGCGGCTCAAATCAGTTTCTTTACGTCACATCTGGAATGACCAAGGTAGCAAAATCATGTCGGAGACAATGAGCCAGATGCTCACCTGGTGTAAATCATTGTAAGGCACAGAGCGATGCTGATTTACACCAGCTGTGGCTGTCCAGGTGACTGTTCACTGCAGCGACAGCCTGATGCAACAATGCAGAGAATTGTTAAACAAAATGAAAGCCTATAAAGAGCTTTAGAACTAAACGCATCTAATGCCTTACACTGATACTAACAGGACATTTTCCAGTGGCATTGTCAGCACAGCGCACTGTTCAAAGTCTGCTTTTTTGAATTAGACTCTCTTGCTTAAATAAATGGAGACTTCAGTATATTAAATGATTTAATGCAGTCTGAGCTTTTGCCAGGGATTTCTAATGAAAATGCCGTCCAATATAAAATGCTGGCTAAATTAAACTGTGAAGGGTTTTAATAAACAGCCTGTTGTTATGGTGAACTGTATTAAAGTAATATTTATCTTCATGGTAATGATGTTGCCCTGGATTTAAACATTTTTATTCGGTTTGAGTTTTCAGATAAAATATAAGTATTGCATTTAATTTGTCCAGATCTGCAGGGTATGTTCAACGATTGAGCCCAACCCTATTGCTGGGCAAGTCAATGGAAGCCTCGGCATTGATTTCGCTGAGAGCGGGATTAGCCGCGGTATTTGTTAAGCGTTGGCAATGAGTTCAGCACTGAACAGAACACGGAGGGAAATATAGTCCCAGCCTAAAGGGGTGTGCAGAATGAGCTCCCAGGCCTGCAACTGTGTCAGCAGAGACCAGTGGTCTCCAACTTTTTGAATTTAAGGGCAACCCAGGATCTACCCTGCACCTTCCCCAAGATCCCGCCCCTTCCCCAAAGCCCCGGCCCACTCACTCCATCCCCCTCCTCCATCACTCGCTCTCCCCCACCCACACTCACTTTCACCTGGCGGAGGTTGGGGTTTGGCAGGGGGTGTGGGTTCTGGGCTGGGGCCGAGGGGTTTGCAATGTGGAAGGGGGCTCTGGGCTGAGCCTGGGGCAGAGGGTTGGGGTGAAGGAGGGGGTACAGGGTGCTGGCTCCGGGATGGGGCTTAGAGCTGGGGTGCAGCCTCCCACCAGGCAGCACTTACCTCCGATGGCTCCCAGTGCAGTGAGGCTAAGGCAGGCTCCCTGCCTACCCCAGCCCCACACCTCTCCTGGAAGGGGCCAACACACCCCTGTGGCCCCTGGGGGGTGGGTGAGGCGTGGGCGGCACATGGCGCCATGCGCTATCCCTCTCTGCAAGCACCACCCATGCAGCTCCCATTGGCCACAGCTCCCCATTCCCAGCCAATGGTAACTGTGGGAACAGTGCTTGCAGGCAGAAGCAGTGCACGGAGGGAGCCCCCTGCCCCACCCCACCCCCGGGACCATGCTGGCCTCTTCCAGGAGTGGCATGGGGCTGGGGCAAGCACGGAGCCTGTTGTAGTGGCAACCTGCTGTGCCGCCAGAGATCGTGATCGACTGGGAGATCCTCTAGGATTGATCGGTTGGTGACCACTGGCACAGATGGATCCTCTTGTTGTCATGTTTCATAGATTCATAGATTCCAAGGCCAAAAGGACCATTGTGATCATTTAGACTGACCTCCCGTATAACACAGGCCATAGAACTTCCCCAAGATAATTCCTAGAGCAGATCTTCTAGAAAAGCATCCCATCTTGATTTAAAAAGTGTCCGTGATGGAGAATCCACCAGAGCCCTTGGTAAATTGTTCCAGTGGTTAATTACTCTCACTATTAAAAATTTACATCATATCTTCAGTATGAATTTGTCTAGCTTCAACTTCCAGCTGTATTATACCACTCTCTGCAGAGCCTATTATTAAATCTTTGTTCCTTGTGTAGGTACTTATAGACTGTAATCAAGTCACCCCTTAACCTGCTCTTTGTTAAACTAAATAGATTGAACACCTTGAGTCTATCACTATACAGCACGTTTCCTAATCCTTTAATCAGTCTCATGGCTACTCTCTGAACCTTCTCCAATATATCAACAGCCCTCTTGAATTGTGGATCAGAACTGGACACAATATTACAGCAGCAGTCGCACCAGTGCCATAAAATAACCTCTCTACTCCTACCCGAGATTCCTGTGTTTATGGATACAAGGATTGCATTAGCCCTTTTGGCCACAGAGTCACACGGAGCTCAGGTTCAGTTGATTATCCACCATAACCCCCAAATTCTATTCAGAGTCACTGCATCACCCCAGGATAGAGTCCCCCATTGTGTAAGTATAACCTACATTCTTTGTTCTTCGATGTATACATTTACATTTAGCCATATTAAAATGCATATTGTTTGCATGAACCCAGCTCACAGAGCAATCCAGATTGCTCTGTATCAAAAAACTTCATCAGGGATGATTTTATGGTTTTCTTCTCTTTTAACATTCCTGTTGTGTGAATCATCCCACCAGATTTCAGAAATGCCAGATCAAATTTATGCTCATCAATAAGCAATTCCAGTTCCTCTAGTTTGTTACCCAAGCTCCTAGTATTAGTGAAGAGGCAATTAAAGAATTTCTTCTTTTCATGTTCTGTGGTTAATTTTGGTCTCAACATCTCGATTCCGATTGGCATGGAGCCACACTGAAGTCAACTGGGCATTTGAGGGGCATGAGAGTCTCTTTGCACTGTTCCAGTTGCAAGAGCAGGCCTAAATATTTTTTACATCTTCCTTTTCTAAGGGCCACAGCCAGAAGTAATGATTGAGCCAGGGCTTCCTGGTTTGGCACTATGCATATAAGCCAATAATAGTGCAACTCAAACAACTTTAATTGGTCCTGATTTCTAGGGTTCGAATCTTATTTAGCCAAATCTATCTGCCATAATAATGGTTCTTTTAAAGAGCAATTCTTTCATTGACTTACCTGTATATTTCTGGAATAACTACCTGGCACTCAAAGAAACATAGAGGATGGGTGGTTGGTACCCATAGCAACTGGAGACACACTATTCCACCTGGCATGAATGATAGAGGGGATGAATTGGGGAAGGGCTGAGGGGAGATTGGAACCAGACTGTGAACCCCTTTGCTCACATGAGAAGTTAATGGGACTGTCCCTATAACTGCTTGTCAATGTGAGTAAGGTGCACCCAGCCTGGTCCTCAATTTCTTACATTGTTAGTGCTGCTTTGTGCAATTACCTGATTTCTGCATTTATGGAAAGAAAGCAAAATTTGCCAACGGAGTTGATAAATTGGGTCTCTCCCAAACTGCGTAGCTGAAATGCTGCAGACATGCAGCAAAAAAGCATTTGACAAAGCTTGACTGTGTGAGATTCTGATGATCACTCTAGTTCCATAATTTCCAAGGTGCCTTATGGAAATATTTTTTCACTTACTGTTTTAGGGATTTTCAGGTGATACAGATGAGTCTCTTCCTTTCAAAGTCCAGAAAAGTTAGGCATTAGATTGCCGGAGGGATTGAATATAGGATATAGAGCCTTTAACTCACAGACTGGGCTTGGATTCAGCTAGCGTGGAGCAGTGTGGTATGCTGGCACCTATCTCAAGCTTCTATCTTCTCCAGAATTGCAGCTTTTCTCTCTCTCTCTGTAAGGCTACGTCTGCACTAGCACTTATGTCAGCAAAACTTTTGTCGCTCAGGGGTATGAAAAAGCACACTACCGAGCGACATACATTTTGCCAGCATAAGCACTCATGTGCACAGCGCTACGTTGGTAGGAGACACTCTCCTGCCGACATAGCTACTGATACTTATTGAGCTGGTTTTATGATGTCGACTGGAGAGCTCTCTCCCATCAGCATAAAGTGACTACTTGGGGACTCTTACAGAGGTGCAGCTATATTGGCACAGCTGTGCTGCTGCAAGCCTGTAAGTGTTGACATGGCCTATGTGTCTAGCTGTTATGGTTGTAAAGGAAACCTTATAAATGTGAACCGAGTGTAACCAATGCAGAGGTATCCAGGTGAGTCTGCAGAGAGCCTGGAACAATAGCTCCAAGAGGTATGAATTGACATAATTCATCTCAGGGAGGTGTTAACTGGGATGCCTAGTGATGCTCACTTAGATGGCAAGATTGTTAACTCTTTCAGAAGGAAAGGAGAGGGAGAGTCACCAGCACCTCCCCCTCCCCTCCAGTGCCTCCCTCCTGCCACCGTCAGCTTTTCCGTGATGTGCAGAAGGTGCTGGGGGGGATGGAGGAGGACCAAGATCAGGGTGCACTTGGGGGAGGGGGCAGAGTCGGAAGAGGCAGGGCGGGGCAGGAAGAGGCAGGGTGGTGTTGGGTCTTTGGGGAAAGGGGTAAAGTGGGAGTGGTGCCTGGGGTGAAGATGGGGTGAGCACACCCCCTCCCCCTGGAATATTAGAATGTCGGCGCCTATGCACACACTTGTGTGATGTACTGTAACCAACTCCTCATTTTGCTGACAGAAATGTGTGGTACCCTTGGAACATACCATCACTTGCTTTTCTCCCCCGGCCAAAAAGGAGCACATGGGCACATTCCCGTCCCAGAGAGGGGAAGCCAAGCCCTAGGAGGCCAGTGGAGCCCAATCCTATTATGAATATCTGCACATACGACTGTGAGCAATATCTCATTTTGATGACTCACCTGGGCAGAACTGATTTTTGTGGGTGAAGCCTGACAAATGACCTGTTTTTCCCCTCAGCCACACCCCGGCCCATCAGTTTGAATCCTTGTAGACTCAACTGCTTTATCAAGCGATGGCTGTCTGGCAGCTTCAGAGAAATGAATCTGGTGATCCCAGTCCAGTTCCTAGTACACAGCTACCCACAGAATCATCACAGAAACCACCATCACCATAGGTACCAGCTGGTATCTGTACTGACTGTCTAAGCAGGGAACCCAAACACAGAACGGACGTGGAGTCTAATCTGCCACCGAGAGAACACAACTGAGGAACGTCGACAAAGAGCTGTGGGGAAGCTGCATTGCAACTGAGGGAATCTGCGGATAAAAAGAAGATCCTCATCTGCAGTTCTGCGAATCTAGCGCTTTTCGAGACTGCAGACCGCAGCGTCGAGGGGTTATAGACTGAAGTTGCAGGGAGCAACTTTGTATTTTTCTCCAAGAAGATCTTTGAAGCAAGTAGGCAACTGGTGTGGATGGTGCCTTGACCAGCTCCTTTGCTCTCACACTTCTTATCTTGTGTAGATTGGTATGTATCCTCTAAGTGAGTGTATTGAGTCAATTCAGTATTTGGAGGTACGACTTGTTAAAATAAATCATTTTGTTTGGAGGCTGAACTATGATGATTTTAACAGACCCTTGTTAAATTTTTTTTAGCAATTCTGTCTTTTTGTTCTGTTTGCACAGCGCCTGGCATGGTGGGGTCCTGGTCTCTGACTGGGGCTCCCAGGTAGAATGGCAATACAAATAATCATCCTCATAATTCTGTTGCTGAAGGTCACAAACAGTTTGTGGCCAGGGCATGGAACAAGAGGCTTCATAGTTTTTTCCTGAAGCTGATTTATTAACAGCTGGAATGCATGTACTATTAAGCTAAGATGATTCTCCTGTACTCATATAGCAGCAGCAAAATAATGCAACTGTCCAGATCCAACCCTGTGAGCTGAGCGAGTGGGCGTTTCTCACTCATCCCTCTCTCCTCAAGTAAATATCTTCTTTTTCATTCCAATATAGTATTTTGGGGAGAATGGGAAGAAGAGAAGTACAAGAGATCAGGGCCTACAATATATAAAATTAGTTACAAAATGGCCTTGGGCTGCTCTAAATTATGCATCCTCATTTCTGGGAAACTGTTCAAGATTGTCTTTATCCTTGAACGGCTCCTTTGCAGCCTTCTTCCCTTTCTGAGATGCCTCTGCTGTGAGTTTATAGGTTTCTTCTCCTTGCCTTATGTTATTCTCTAAACAATTTTGAGGCTTTTTAAAATCAGGACACTATGGGTGAAATCCCTACGTGCAGAGGAAGGATTTGGGGTTTCCATTACTGTGTTACCTGTGCACGTCACAATTTTTAATGTAATTATCCTCACAATACCCCTGTGAGCTAGAGGAGTGCTGTTAAACCCATTTTACAGCTTGGGAATTGATGCACAGAGAGACTAAGTGCCTTGCCTAAAGAAGTCTGTGGTGGAACAGGAAATTGAAAGGTCTCCCAGACCAGCACCCTACCCACTAGATCGTTCTTCTCCTCCGCTGGCTTTTTTTCCCCAGGGAGAAAACTAAGCTATTATGTGAGAGTTTCTTCTGCATGAGCTGTGTAAGTGGCCTTAATGGGTTTGACCAACGAAGCTGGGGAGGCAGTATAAATCAGACCTAAACCTATCACAAGTGAACTCTTGGTAAGATCAGTTATTCTCTTCATATCTAAACTCGAGTGTGCTCGGTCATAAGAAATGGTAAATGAATTTATCAGGATGGCTATGGCCAATTCCAGTGGGAATATGGAGCCTCTATTCAGTGGAGACCCAGTGCAGAGAATGGAGTGCAGAGGTGACATGTTTATGGCAACTTATGCAACTCAGCAGACAGACGGCTGCATTTTGGCCCAGTTCACAACGTATCTACAAGATCATGGTTATCCATATTTACCCCCTTTTGTCTAAATGGGCCATTAAGGAATATTCTAAATTCAGACTGGGTTGCTTAGTGTGTTTCACCAAATAAGTGACACTCTGTTCCAGCATGAATACCGACAGTCACATGCATCCCAGTAAACCAGGTCTCTCGAAAGTTCAGGAAAAGCACACCTGGAGGGGCCCCATGCTGTAGGGAGCTTCGAGAACTGGGTGAAGTCACAACACTTCAGGACATTCTGAATTCAGAGATCACAAGACTTGTTCACTGGAAGTAGCTGCAACTAAGGGTTTCAGAGACTGAACCTAAGAATACTAAAGTGAGGCTGGGTGTCCCTTATAATCCAAGGAACTCAATGTTTCCTACCATAATTATTTTGTTGTTCCTTTAGTTTTCTTGCTATTGTTATTCTGACCCCATTAAATCCATTCTAGTTAAATTACAAGACTTTATTGCCTGATTGGGCATTGAGACATAAGATACAGGAATGAAATGGCCAAAGTGAATTCCTTTAAAAATGCCACTAAGGGTCCATCTTCACTACAGAGTCACCTTGTGTTATCTACACTCCAGTTACTCCTGTCCCAAGTGGCCACACTGCAAAATACTACTTGAGCCGCTGTGTCTACGCTGGTGCTACACTTGCTTATGTGTGGCAGTTATACTTCTGGGGGCATATCCCATGATTTGTGCAGCAATAAGCTGAGCTGTTCTGTGAATCCTTTCCCAATGAATTGTGGGAGAATGTATCTGTCCTTTGTGGGTGCACAGAGAATTATGGGAAGGCATTGGAGAACTAGTGGGACTCAAGTGGAGCTAGCCTGTGTCCACATTTCAGAGTCATGTTAGTAGCTGAAGAACTGTGCTAAATCAAGCTTTAGCTTATACCCTCTGACAGACCAGCCAACTCAAGTTAAAAGCACCTCCACACTTGACTAAAGGGGTTGTGTGTTGCAAACAGGACTCAAGTTAGAGGCAATACTTGAGTTCTAACTCGAGTTAACTCTGCAGTGAAAACAAGCCCAAAGATACACTGAAAAAAATAGTTTGCATCATTCTCTCAGCTCCAGTTTCCATGTCCAAGCCCTGAACTAGACAGACTTCATAGGGGTTCCGATTCTGTTGCAGCTTTCAGGTTCTAGGCACCCGGTATTGGCCACTGTCGGAAGACAGGATACTGGGCTAGATGGACCTTTGGTCTGACAGAGCATGGCTGTTCTTATGTTCCTTTTAGAAGACATGTTTGCACACTAAATGCAGATCTGTTTGCATCCCATGTGGAACAGATGGGGAAAGTGTTTGCAATTCAGACAACAGCGCTTGGCAAAATCCTGCTCTCATTCCTAGAGAAGATGGGGAGACAGTACCAAAGATATATAAACCTCGTGTCTATGTTCAGGGTAAATCAGATGGATCAGCACTGACCTTGCTTGATATAGTAACAAATGTGATAATGATATTAGCCTTTTCTTAATTAAAACACTTAAGAATTCTCTAGCATTTTCCATCTTTATGACACTTGCCAGCCATTAACTAATTGATCCTTACAACACCTCTGAGAGGCAGGTATTATCCTCCATTCAACAGAGGGGAAAACTGAGGCCCAGAGATACATAAAGTGACTTATTCAAAGCTACAATGGGAATTAACTGCAGAGCTGGTATTAGAATGTAGAGGCTCCTAGCTCCCAGGCCTGTACTCAGCTTGTACAACCTACTCCCTCTCTCTTTTTAATTGTTCTTACTCTTTTGAAAATGCAACTGCTTCTGTGAGCAGCAAACCACATGTAAGTCTGGTCTCACACCCCTCTAGATGCTGCAGTAGATCTATTTGCCAGCAGCCACAGCAACAAACTTTTTAAAAAATAGTTAAAACAGCAAATCTGTCTTGTGATATAAGGGAATAAACAAGTGATCAGAGTCTGTTTGGGTAAGAATAATGGAGCTTTGAAATTAAATCCATAATAATAAGCTGTTATAACTTCTCTAGACACTATTAGTTCTAAGAAGAGCACCTCAATTTGGTTTGGTGAATAGTAGCAGCTGCTTTAGGAAACAAAATACCCTGGTGGCCTGAATTTATAGGGGGGTGGGCAGGGCATAGCTAGCCATTGCACTCTGCATTGGTCAGCCCACGTATCAATCTCTCCTGTTCCATGCACCATAGAATTGAGCAAGGTAGTTACAGAGGATTGCTGAAGGACTGGGAATTCTCCACTTGCAGTAAGGACGGGGGTGGGAATCCATTCTGAGTTTTTCCAGTTGTGCATGTTTATATAATGCTTCTAGCAGCCCTTGGCATTCCTGCAAGTATAGCTGGTTCTTATATGAGGAAACTTTCTCAGATAAAAACAATTCAGTGTGACTAGGTTGTAATTAAATTATAAACCATTACATGGTCTGAATGGTTCCTTCCTTGAGCATGGCTATAAAACCCCAAACCCAGGCTGACACCACCAGTTTGTTTTTAGAAAAGGGGGGAGGGGAGTGTCTTTGTTAGATGTAAATTAGAGGTGGCTAAAGTATATTCTGCAGAGCAGTTGCTGCTGGTCTGTGGCTGGTTGCATGGCTTCTAAAGTTTACAGGTGCTGAGCTTCAGGTGGGGGTGTGGATTCTCAGCACAGCTGAAAATCAGGCTCCTGGGACTATCTATTCTCCTTGTTTGTAGCTGAAAACCTGCATTAAAAAACTCTAATGATGCATCTTAAAACTTTCCTGATGCTTTTTATTCCTGTAGGCAGTCACTGTAATCAGGGATGGTGTGTAATTATAACTGGGAAAGGAGATGGGCCGAGTGACTGTGAGCGGGCAGGGAAATAGCAATAAGACAATCTCGCTATGAAGATGTGCACAAAATCTGAGACCCCTAGCTTGAGAGCTTTTTGCCTCATTGATATGAGTTGGTGTTTGCTATCACTTTGTCCACGAGGGCCTCGTTTTGCATTTCAACTTTTTATTTTTAACTGAAGCCTTTAAATTTCATTAGTTTGCACTTAAAAAAATAAATTTGGCATAATCAGGGAGCTTTTATGGTCTGGCTGCAAGAGCATGACCTGACTGGCAGCAAATCAGCACTTCCATAGACTTTGATGGTTAGGAACTTGGGTTTCAAGTTTAAAAAAAAATAAATACATGAGTTGACTGTAAATGTAATTCCTGCTTCCTATTCATTTCTGAATCATGGGTCGTTAACCATGTATTTCTACTGGTGACAATTTTTCATCGGGCCTACCCTACTGACACAACTCTGTATTGTCTTATTCCTGGAAGATTCTGCCTTCGTTGACCTACGCGCACTTCTCTGTGGTGTGGGACATTTGTAGAGCATGGGTTTGGGATTCTGTAATTAAGCACGTCCAAGTTCTTCATATAGAAAGGTCACAGTCGTGAGAAAGTGACTAATGGCATATAAATGTCTCGTGAATGGTGACTTATGTCATCTTTTTACATTAAAGCATCTCCTTGTCTTATATAATATTCCAGTTTGGTTTTTCCTCCACTCTTTTTACCATTGCAGACAGCCAAAGATGGCAGGATCCAACCATTTGCTCAAGTACCAGTAGGGACTTAAATAAATGCCATTTATTTCCAATTTAAGGTGAGCTTTCACTCAGTGTGAAAATACTGGCAGTTTCAATCAGAAACCTATAGCCAAGTAAAAGAAACTGGAGTCAATTCTGATCTCTGTGTAAATCTGGAGTGACTGGGAGGTGCTGAGTTGCTTGTGCTCAGCACTAATTGGGGAGTATGGGAAAGTTCTCAACAAACACCCATGATGGCTGTCAGTCCACCATCTTGAAAAACAGCCCAAGCAGGCAGGCTCCTTTAATAGGCTTCAGAGTCGTATTTATATTCCCTTTGAATAAATGCAGCTGATACTGAAAATCGACAGATTTAATGACAGCAGGCTGGCAAAAGGCCAGAACTGCAAATAGTACCACTAAAAGTCTTCACGGCTATAAAATTTGTGTAATGTACAAAATCATATCGGGCTGGTTTTTGCCTGGCATTTTTATCATTAGCAGGAGAAATCTTCATTTCATCCCTCAAGAGCAGCCAACGTTTTATGGGACGCTGCTGTCTTCCAATGAGAAATGGAGGAACAGGGTTATTTTTATTTTTTTAGGGGGAAGAGGGAATGTTAAGAGCAGCAACTTCGGAGGAGCTTTGACCAGATGTCTTTGCCCAATCCCCACACTTTTCAGGGGAGGGTATGGAAAATATGCTCTTACCTTACATCCCTATGTGATTCCATGTGAATAGCTGAAAATACCTGCAGGAAGATCTGGAGCTTGTTGCCCAGTAAAGGGTGCACACGCACCCGTTTGTGTGCTTGTCAGAAACTCCTTGCACTTACATTGGAGTAATGTCACTGGAGTAATTCCATTTACACTAGTGTAGATGAGCAGAGTCTGCACCATAAACATTGAACCGCATGCTGTGCTAATCTTTCCTTTTCAGTGTTTTTCCTTTTCTCCTACTTGTCATGTGTAAGAGGGGTTAGTTCCTCCCTTCTGCTTCTTAGCGTATGCGCAACGTGCCTCAGGGGATTCAGGATTCATCACCAAAGTTCGTCTGCTGGTTGGATCATTCGTCTCCCCTGGCTTGGGCTGGGTGCTGATGGGGAGTGCAATGTGAATGCTGATCCATTTCCTCCCAGTGTAGCATTCTTTGTGGCAGCACTGCGTCATGCTGCTACTGCCAGTGCTTCCCATGAGCACGTGTATATGTTGTGGCTTCATAGACTGAGTTAATTGCACCTTCCTTTGGATTGCTTTTCTGGTGTCCCACCCACCACCTCTTGGGATCTCCCCCTGCATCACTGACATCAGTGGGAGCTTGATCATTTATTTCAATGGGGCAGGGTCAAGCCCCTTGATATGTCAATAACATTCCTTTTGCCCACCCACAGAATGCCAAAGCCGTGCATGAAACCACCAGCCCCCATCTATAATACGTCCATCCTGGGTCTGATCCATTGGAGAAAACAGCAAGAGTTCTATTGGCTTCAGTGGGCTTTGGATCAGGCCATTCAAGACCAGTTAACATTCAAGCTGCGTTTAACCACTGCAAAATTTGGTCCATTGCATGGGTGATAGAGCACCGAATTCATTAAAGGGACTGTATCACATTTTTATAGCTATTCCTTTTTTAAAAAAAATATCTCTGCTGTATGTGATGTCATCTGAAAACTACCTATAACAGGTACGCCAAATTGCCTATTTTATGCCTTTTTCAGATTTTTTTTTCTTCCTGAAATGAGCCTGGCTGTTTTGTTTTTCTCTAAATAACAACGATAAGTTCCTCTGACAATATATAGTGCAGCCTATTGCACCTTCTGGCTCAGAATCATCTGATAGCTCCCATACCATATCCCACTGGACACCATCTTCCTCTGCAATATGAAACTGGTCCCAGTGCTCTTCACTGTATTTTTTAATAAGAACTAGTTCATCCATCCCTACTGTCCATTACACAGACCCTTGTCTTTCCCTGGCTCATTTTATCAAGAGCCTGAATTACTTGAGAGTCCTTCATTAAACTGAGCTGATTGCTGTTAGCTCTACTGTGCTTACCCCTCTCAGGAATGGCCGTCACAGCTTTGCAACCGTGGGGAGGCTGATGGGTCCAGAGTTTCTTTATATATGATGCCGTGCAGGCATTCTTCGGGGTCCTCTTGTTGAAACAGCTTTGTCAGCTGGGTGCCCCACTTTAGGAAAGATGTGGACAAATGGAAGAGAGTTCAGAGGAGAGCAACAAACGTGATAGTTCTGGTTTTCTAAACCCTTTATGAGGAAAGACTTTAAAAACAGAGAAGATTGAGGGGGGATTTGATAAGTCTCCACCTATGTTAAGGGCTGTTATAAAGAAAATGGTGATTAATTGTTCTCAGTGTCCAGTGAAGGTAGGAAAAGAAGCAATGGGCTTAATCTGCTGCAAGGGAGATGTAGGTGAGATATTAGGGAAATCTTTCTTATTATAAGCGTGGTTTAGCTCTGGAACAGGCTTCCAAGGGAGGCTGTGGCATCCTCATCACTGGAGATTTTTAAGAACAAGTCACACAAACACCTGTCAGGGTAATTTACTTGCCCATGTTCTTTCAAGACATAGACACCCTTGTACGCAGAAATGGCAGAGTACACTGTATGCTTTTTACTGACAGATATGCCAGTTGACTTAGGGCAGACTCCTCAGGATGTTGGACAGTGCAAGGTGATGCATGCTGTACAAGTGGGTTGGCCGGGCCCAGTCCTTAAGTAAACATCATTTACATTCTGCGAAATGTGTTCCGAGCTCTGAGTGAAGACGTGCTGCTCGATGTAACTTATGCAGAGGAGCATGGGTGATTGTTCCAGCAGCGATGCGATAAGCAGTCCTGGCTGTGGCTCATGAAGGACATTTGGAAGTTACGAAGATGGAGGAATTTATGCCTAGTTTTGCTTGGTGGCCAGGGCTGCACCAAGACATTGAGCATCATGTGACGTCCTGCTCAGCCTGCACAATGCATAGAACTATTGTTCCTCTGGCCCCTTTGAAACTGGTAGTCATAGACAGCTGATAGCAGAGAATTGCAGCTGGGTACAACTGGCACCTTGATTGTTGACTGTTACCCCTTTGCACTCATAGTTTCACCAGGCAGCTCAGAGGAGCTTATTTTTCACCTAATCACTTTATTTTCTATGTTTGGCGTAGCAGAGAACCTTGTTTCAGATAATGGGACGCCTTTTCTACCAGGAGAGTTTGAAGACTTTCTGACAAGTATTGATACAGTACATTACAAATCTGCTGTGTCTGTCCCTAAGGAAAGGGGATAGTGCAGAGACTGCATGGGACTCCAGAGAAGCATGTTGCTTGCATACTGGAGGAACATCGAGATACACCTCTTCCTGTTGCATGAAGTTATGCTTTATATGATATTCAGACTATATCTCATGAAAGTACATTCTAGCCATTCCTCAGCTGACCTGTGAGGACCAAGTTGTCTATGCTGATGAACCTTTTCCATCACGCCCCTTTGTCATCCTTGAAGCCAACTGATGTAACTAGAAAAGATGTGAGTTTCGACAAGCATATCCCAGCAAGACTCCAGGCATTCTATCATGTACAAGCAGGGGATGTTAGGTGAGGGCCTGGAAGCATTTTTGATACTTGAGGCGCAATCTTGTGCCAGGGGCGGCTCTAGGTATTTTGCCACCCCAAGCACGGCAGGCAGGCTGCCTTCCGCGGCTTGCCTGCAGGAGGTCCCCAGTCCCACAGATTTGGCAGCATGCCTGCGGGCAGCACACCAGAGGACCCTCCACAGGCACACCGCCGAAGGCAACCTGCCTGCCGCCCTCACGGTGACCGGCAGAGCACCCCCCATTGCTTGTCGCCCCAGGCACACGCTTGGCGTGCTGGTGCTTGGAGCCGCCCCTGCTTGTGGGCTGCAGGGTAAGGCATGTGGGGACAATAGCAAGATATACTGCCCACTGAAAGAAGAACAGGGAGCAGGAAGATGACACACACACCAGTCTTCACTTATGCCCAACTGCTTTGTTCAATCGGTCCCTAAACTCACACCATTTATTTTGTTAAAGCAGAAGAAAAATGGAGTAAGAGAAATAAAAATATTTAACTGAATTATGATAAAAGCAGGAGAAAAAAAGATGCTGACAGAAGTTTTTCTCTCTGTCTTTTGTTCTTTCAACTCTTAGTTTTTCCCTTTTTTGGATACATTTCCCTCTTCCCCTCCCCACCCCCCCAAAGGAGCATGAAAAATAAAATTGAAAGCCTGGGGAATACAATATCTCCTCCCAAACAGAAGTGAAAAGTACAGATGCAGACATTTATTTACTGAAACTGGGATAACTCGATCTTAAAAAAGTGTGTCTTGTTCAATTGCCTCTGTGCACCCTGGGACCTGGAAAGGCACAGGAAAGCCAATCCTTTGCTATAGTTTTGAAATCCTATCTGATGCACATGATGTATGAAGCTGCACAAAGAATCTATTCCAGTGGATGCAGGCTGCTCCAGCAGTTCAGCTGCACCATTTCACTGCGGAACCATGTAGGCAGCGTGCAGAAATTGCCTGGGCTGTGCTTTCCCAGGGTCAGGAGAAAATGAAGTCCATAAAGACAATAGTTGCCATTTGTCCTCTTTCAGGGTTATAACCAAGTCTTGTGTAAAAGCGGCACCTTGTTTGCAGTATGTGCGTTTAGACTTGTATTTCACACTTCCTTCGTTTTAGGCTTCCCTGAAGGCTCCTTTGTGCTGCTGTGGGGTTTGACCTTGCAAACTGTTTGCGGATGTTTGTAGAGGAGTGAATCTGAAGGCTAAGTATCTGGCAACAGAGGTTGTGTGCAGCTGCGCTGTGCCCATTGGGACACCCTGACACACTGCGCATGGAAACAGCAAAGGCCAAGGTCAGGTTTAAAAGGATTTGGGGGAAAGATTAGCATTGCTTAGATGCAGACATTTTTTTTTTTTGGTGGCATCTAGGAATAGTGCCCCTGAACGTCTGAATTAAATTAACTCTGTGAACACACACACACACACACACACGCACACACACACACACACACTGCACTATAATAGAATTGTATAGCTTCTCTTTTTACCATCCCTCTTCAAAACAGGAATTTCTTACTATACAATTGTAGTCTATGTATGTATTTCTGAGAGTAATAGTATATGCTTATTGCTGAATTCCACCCCTGGAAAGGACCTTGAGACCATCTGGCTAACCTCTTTAATAAAGCAAACAAAAACCACAGGGCCAAATTCAGGACTGCAGAAAAGCAGGTACAATCGTGTGCACTGAAGTGAGTGGAATTGCACGCACCAGTTGTCTCCCAGCTACTGTTGCCAATGCAGAAGTTTGGGTCCTTGGGTTTGGACTATGTCGTTGTTTGGGATGGGGCAAACAAATAGATTAGATTCAGAGCAGTCAACATCTAAAACAAATAGATTAGATTCAGAGCAGTCAACATTTCCACTCATTTTACTCCTTAATGATAAAAAGCAACCTGCCAGCGTTTTGTCACCTTGAAAGGTAGCACAGGCAACATAAAAGGTGTGCAAGAGCTTACAGGAGCCCTGTTTTGTGTGTGAAGGTGAGGGAGGAGACTGGCCAAGAGTCATAGGAATTTGAGCTCTCCCCATCCTTTTCCAGGCTAGGCTACAAACTGACGTCTGGGCCATGTGAGGGCTTCATGTTTTCAATCTTCCCTTCATTCTAGTACCACCAACTTAGGTTGGCCTGTCCTGTAAATCTCTGATTAGCCAGGCTTGCAAAAATGGCTTCAAATGGCTAAGGCTAGCAAAAATGTTTCTCAGCTGCCATAGGAGTGCTAGTAGGAAAGATTGCTCATAGATGTGGTTTTTTAAGGAATTTCAATGGGAACTAGGTGCCTAGTTCCCTTAGGTTCCTTTGAAAATCCCAACTTACGCCTCCCTACTTCCAGAGCCCAAATATTTTCCTCCTCAACAGCCTTAATGCAGCAGAAGGAATGTGGGGTGTGGCGAGGTTGGGGGTCCCTTGAGGGAGGCAAGAAGACTGGATCAGACAAATAAATCTTCAACAATAATATAAACCATATAAACAAGTCACTTTGATATGGGAAAGTTTGGTTGATTCTAGTTCCGCAGCTGTCCAGAAAATGTGTGTCACTGGAGCTGTCTTTACCAGCATTTTACAGCAAGAACACAAAACTGGCCTTTTTTTCCTTTCCTTTCCTTTCCAGTAACCTGCTCCTATGGACCAAGGAATACTATTGTGTTGTAATATAAAAAGTGAAGATTTGCTTATTGAGTGCAGAGCTGGGTGAACAATGCAACACTCTATTAATGAATATTCAATCCAATTTGAATTGCAATTTGATTCTGTTGCAACCCTTTCCGTGAACGTTTGAGCATACAAGATTTACTACAATGAGGACGTAAATATACATTCAAAAGCAAATTCTGAATTGCACAATTAACGGCTAACAGTGAATTTTTGAATTGTGGATTTCAAAGTTTACACTTGAATAAGCATTTTGAAATTGAGATTAGTTACATACAGCAAATTGTCCAGTCAGGGGAAAGAAGCCATATCATGTGAGTCATGGAAGCAATTGAAACAATGTGAATTTCTAATAATGACTGTTCACAATGCACAAACAATCTGCAGACTAAGAATTATTTGCTAAAGTAGTCAGCAAACAATTTAGAACAATGAATACATTGGAGGATTTCGCACTGTGCTTGCAGAGAATTCACAAGCAGAAAAGGAGGTGAAACTCATTGAATAAGGTTGAAATTTTTAAAGAGGCCCAAATCTAATTGGCCTAAATTATTAATTACAAATGATTCATCCAGCACTAATTGAGCGTCCTGTTTTGCTGAGCTAAAACCAACTCTATAATGTCCTGTTAACCTACTGGGCTCATCTCCAGAGCAAGTTGTACTGTGGTTTCCTCTCGCATTTCTCCACTTCTCTTTGAGCCGGTCTTCCCTTATTCTTTCTTTTACAGAGAGGGAAAAAGAAGGGGATTTTAAAACCAGAACAAGTTTTGAGGATTTCTTTTGTTCCTGACATATTTGATGTGAGAAAAACTAAAGAACCTGAGCTGCAACTGAGAACACTGCTCAAATTAGCATATAATTGCTTGAAGAAAGATTTAACAGATAGTTCTGACTGCAGGTATCTGTACCTGTGACAAATGATTTCTGAAATTAGATTCAAGGAACATCAAGCTTTCAAAGGGTCACTTTTCTAGGGCTTCTATTTTATTTCCATATGCAAAAGAAAGTTGTGTTTTTGTTTTTTTTTTAAAAAGTTTATTTAAGGCAAAATATTAATGAGCGAATTGGGAAAAGATTGAAGCGTTTTGTTTTAAAAGGACTGATTCTTGAAGCCATAAAGTATGAAAGAGAGGAAGGGAAACACTTCATGGGGAAGACCCACAATATCATCTTAGACTTTAAAGCTGGTCCAACAGGCTAAGCATTTGAGAAAAAATAGTAGAGCATAAAGCTGTTTGTGATAAGTTGCACCTCTTATCGGCAAACTGTCATCTGTCTGGAGTGAGAACATTTTGTCCACCCTACCAAAACAAGTCAGAAAAATGGGATAAAAACAAAAGTATAAATCAGAATGGAAGCTGGACACAGAACTTAAATGATGGCAATTGCCTGGCCAGGATCACTGTACAACTCAATGGCAGATGTGACATGGTATTGTCACAATGGCAGATGGTATTGTCGACTTTAGGTTAGGAATCATGTGTGAGCATATGTTGGGCATAAGGACAGGCACCCAGACACATTGCCACATTCGCTACTCAGTCAGCTAGAGGTTGGGGCCTCGGCACCCGGCCTACGTGGCATCTGTAGGCCCACAGAACTGTACCACGCTATGGAGCGGAGGAAGGTGGAAGGTGCCTTTCAGCACTGCAGGTTGTTTTATGCCGCTGGCCCACAGAATGCTGTGTTCCTTTGCAGACTGCAAAGTGGTACAAAGGTCAACAGTGCAGACACAAACTGCATCCTGCACCGAGCCCAACTCTGCAGCCTCTGCATTGCATAAATCTCCTCTTGATTTCAGCTGGAGCTGCATGGGTGCCGTCACTGCCAACTCGGGCCCTTGATGTTTACAGAAATAAATAAATAAAAGTTCTGAGAGATTCTTTAGTGCAATTTCTGAGGAGGGAGTGAATTGACCTAACTGCTGCAGTAGCCCTCTTGGTCACTGTGTCTCCCTCCCTACACACCCCCTTCCACAGCACAAATGGTTTCCTGGTGGATACGCACAGCCATGGATCCGTTATCCAGCCCATCTCACCCTGCTTCCAAAACCACCCTTTGCACTGGGGTGCACAGAGCCCTTCTGGAGCTGTGCTCACTGAAATGCAGGAAGTACATGTCCCTGGAGCAGGATCTTCATTCCCCATCATGCATGTGTGCACACATGCACACAGCAGAATATTGCATTGGTCCCATGCCTTCTGGGTCTTCTATGAGAAGAAGCCTTCTGGGGGTTATGGGAGGAAAACAGGGCACAATTTATTCCCATGGTTTATTGTCCTCCTCCATCCATCCTCCAGGAGTTCTTAGCCTTAAAAGGGCCAGTGGTTGGATGACCCTGGTCATTAGCATTGTGTGTCATGTAGAAGATCGTGGGGATCAGGCTATGTGGAGGCTACCACAGTTATATTTGTGCTCCTGATACATGGAAAAATACCTGTGATTCACAGACATGCTATTGTGGTAGCCTCTTGGTATTTCAGCTGCAGTGCAAAGCAGTCGCTCTGAAATATCACTGGGGATCAGCAGTATTAATGCTCCCCCAAACATAACCCATGATCTCAGCAATACAAAAACCACTTATAACTGGAGGCATGCACCAAATTTAGAACTTTGGAGCAGTGGGTTGCTCAAGCATCTTAGTTTAGATCCAGGAAGGATGAAAGAGACAAGAGGGTGCAGAAAATACTGGCACTGATTTAGAGTCTATTAGCCAGATTGCACCTGATGTTCTTAAGTGCTATTCTTCCTCACTTCAACAAATGTAACACTGTGTTCCAGCCAGTCAGCCAAGTACACCTTGCCATAAGCAAGACCTGGATCACTTCCTGAAAAATTAGCTTTTCAGATTCATCAAGCTCATTGTGCTTTTATCAGCAGTTAAGCCACTTAAACACCTAACTACCTGTTTGTAGACACAAGAACAATGAGGGTAGATTTTTATGGTGTCCTCATAGGGGGGAGACCCTTTTTAAAAGGCACTTAGGGACCAAAAAAGATTTATACTGGAGAGGAATGAGGAGTCTAATCCATAAGGTCCCTCTTGAAGATCTTGTAGACATCCATTATGTTGAAAAGCTCTGCAGTCTGATGCTAGAAACATTAAATCTATACAAATGTGCCAGGATGGAAACCTAAAGTTTCACTTGTGAGTTCCCCCATCTGAATGAGGGGTTGAATGATTGGAAGAGGAAAATATTGAAAAATACCAGGGAACTGTTAATTATAAAAACAAAACAGCACCTACCAGTAGACTGGTAGACCTTCAACGTCATTGTTCAGAGATGTTTTGCAGTTCAGCGCAGGGGCAAATTGCCATACTGTTTAGTTAGGGGGGCTTGTTTCAATGCAAGCTCAGGAGCAAAAGTCAGCAGTCACCTGTCTGTATTTTAACCCCAATGGTAACATGTTGAAAGCCAAGACAGTCTTTGAAGACTGAATACAAAAGAAAGCATGCAGCTGAGAGAATTCAAACACAGTAAACCATTTCATACCTGGCGTCACCTCATTGGCTTCAGGAATGAACTTAGCTCCATCATTATAACATCAACATTTTAATTAATTAATTTGATCTATCTACTCACATTAACGAAGGGCAGATCTCAAGCAATTCACTCCCCACGACCCCCCCGGGGTCCATAATAGCCTCAATCTGATGACATTCAGGTCACACTGCAAAGCCGTCTTCTTCCCCAGGCATTTGAAACAGGAAGGAATGGTAAGAGTGAGGAACCATTGGAAGAAGGGGATTTGAGATTCTGAGTTGGTTGGTTTGCTGCTTTTGGATTATAGTATTAGTTTGGATATTCATTTGGGGGCAGTCTTAGGTTATGGCTGGGGCATCTAGAACACAGAGAAAGATACTCTTTTTTGAGAGACAGAGAGAGAGAGTGTGTGTATCTAAATGAATAAATAATATCCAAGCCTTTACTGTAGCCCCTCAAAGGGTAAAATAAAAAACACAGGGCCCTGAACCTGAATTGCCTGGATTAAATACGACGCCGTTAAAAATATTTAGCCAAACCTCAGCACTTGTGTCCAGCAACAAGTTCTGCTTTCAGAAAGACTAACCTGTTGTCAGCAGCACCAGTGAAGGGCTGGGATAAGTGATAGGAATTTACTTTCTCGCAGTTGGCTTCTCCTGGTGGGGCCCTGGCTGGAACCCAAAGCTGCCCATTTCAGACAGAAGCAAGGAAGACAACGGTGGCAAATATCAAAATGTCATTCATCGCATGCCCTCTTGTGACAGCAGGGGTTAATCAAGTCTACGGTGTGTATGTGTATCTAGCGTATATGCAGCAGTGTGTATAGACATACGGCGTGTGCTGGGAGAGTGGGAAGGATACCTCTTGAGGCTATCTTCTCTCCACATTATGTGGAGCGGGGTGCCACACAAATTCTATTAATTACTTCTCTGGAAATCTTGGCAAGCCCAGGGGAGTCAGCAGTTAATCAGCTCTGTGTTACTGCACACCCCCGCAGGTAATGGAGCCTGACTGCAGAGTTTCAGGGAGACATGTGGCAGCATCAGATCATAAAGAAATGCACTCTCCTATGCGCGTATGCACTTCGTCTAGTTTGTGGAATGCTAATCTTCTCTCTTGGACCTCATTTGCATATTTAGCCCTTTCTGTGTGAGGGATTCCTGGGCTCACTAATTAGACTGTTTGTTTATTTCAGGACAATTTAGAAGCCCTTTATTGGCCTTTTGTGTTCTAATTTAGCTTTGTGCACTAATCTAGCATTTTTTACTGAATAGTTTGAAGATCACACTAAGGTCATGGTCATCGTGTCTCCTGCCTTTCTCAGCCTTCAGAGACACTGGGGAGTTGAACTTATGTTTTTTGTCGTTGATTGGTTGTTTTTTTTTTTAATAAGCATTAACTTATTCTGTGCCTACTGACAATAAATCCAAAGGAACCAGGTCCGGAATTTTTAAAGAGGTTTACCCAAGGGAATGTCAATTACCTCTCCCTTCCCACACTGCAGACATTCCCTAGCACTTACAGATTCAGGCTTTGTTTTGAGACATGCAACTGCTTTGCTACAGTTATTCGTCTTGCACTTGAAGGTGAGCAAAAAAGACTTTCATAAGTAACTGTTGAAAGACAGGGGATGGGAGTGTAGCGCCGTGGCCCCAGTAATGCAATAAAATTGTGGATTTCAAAAAGTGTGTGTGTGTGTGTGTGTGTGTGTGCTTTAAAACACAGTAGGCCAAATCCTAAAGTGCTCACTCAGGTCAAACTCCCTTTGGCTTCATCTGGAGTTTGGCCTCGCTTAGGAGTTTAGGATTCGGGCCAGTGTTTGAGAAATTAGTTCCTTCTTCGCATTTCATGATTGCCAAGACCTGAGTCCACATTTCTGTGTCCCCTCTTCAAGAGCTGATGACATCACTGGCAAGCACGAGGAGCAGGACGTTCCGCTGCACTCCCTGTTCTGTGGGAGAGGTGTTAGTGGTGTCATTGGATTTGAAGGGGAAACACAAGGACCTTGAATTCAGGCAGGTGAAGGAGGAGCTTTTTCTAGTATTAGACCCAGTTTATCCCTGTAGCTGTGCTGAATCCAGTGGAGTCACCAATGGGATGAGTTTGGCCTATGTTGCCTTAGAGTGAAATAACGTTGCCTTGAAGCAGACGCTTTTATTCCTGATCAAAGGGGCACCCAAGCACTCTGTCCTCCGCTCTCCGCAGCCCCCTTTTCATACCAAACATCTCTCTCCTTGTGTGTTTGATGCTCTTTCTTTTGCATTGAGATCCACTGCCCATGTTACCCCACCCAGTTGTCCCCATTATCCTAACCTAGCCCAGTTTTTAAATGTGGACCTGTAATGAGGTATATTAGCCTTTAAAGAGTAGAGGGGGCCAGAAGACCCCGTTCCAGGGAGTTGGAATGAACAAAGGCCCAGGAAATGGCCTGGTAATGGAAGAGAAGAAGGAGTTAGGGAATTAGGAGTTGGCTGGGGGGAACCTTCAGGATGCTGTTTCTTTAAGGGCCCGGGATTGGAAGTCCTGTGGTTTAGGGTGGGTCAGGGGTCCCCACTATTCCAGCCAGCCTGGAGAGGGGCAGTATGCAGGCTGCCCTCACCCTCAGAACACGGGAGGGCAGGAAGCTAGATCCAGGAGGCTAAACTGCAGGGAGAAACAGCTCTGAAAGGTGATGAGCAGGCTGTGGCAGGGGAAGAGCTCTATGGGGATGGCAGGAGAGCCAGAGCCTTTGGATTGCAGTGATGGACTTTACTGCTGGGACTGTTTGGCACCATTTGCAGGCATGAAGCCAGCCCCAAGTGAAGGCGGGGTGGGGGGGGATGTATAAGAAAGGCTCTGGGGAATCTGTAAGGGCCCTGAAGAGGAAGAATAGAGGGAGGTTGCTGCAAAGACAACTCTGGCCATGAGGGACCGCTCTGGAAGAGGCAGTGCTGTTGCAGGCAGCCTTACTGGGATGTGAAAATCCCAATGCTCAGACGGACACATAAATGCCCTTTTTAGGCACCCAAGTGCCGATGCGAGGATCCAAATGCAGAATTTTAACATCCTTTGAAAGTCCAACATCTAGAAATTGGCCTAGGATGTCCTTTAAATCTTATTTAGCCTTGTTATTTCTCTTCAATCTCTTTTTGTGTTCTTCCTTGAGGATTTTTCTGTTCCTCTAGGCAATAGAGATCTCTGATTTCCTTCTCTCAGCTCTCTCTCTGGGACCCTTCACTTCTCCTTTGGCTCTAACTTTCCTGCTTTCTGGCTTGTCAGTTTCACACAAGTCAAAATATTCTGAAAGCAAAGTTGAAGGAGATTCTTCACTCTCCCCAGATGACAATCCAGACACAAATAAAAGCTCCAGTTGGAAGAAGGATGGAGTTAGTCAAACATATTTGTCCACTTTTAAGAGAAACGTCCTGGTATTCTATTCCTAGTGCAGAATTATACTGTCAAATGCACGCATGCAGCTGAGCTTATCTATGAAGACTGATTTAAGAGAGGTCTGTTGGCTGCTAAAATGCTTAACTAAAATGCTCTTGATATTCTTTCATCATATTCCCAAATGAGTTTAACTCTGGATCCTCAAGCCTACTGCTTTTCAGAGCGTGGCGGGCCCCACAAGGGGATGTGATATGGACAAAAAGAACCATTCAGTTCATAACACAACCCAGCATGCCCATTTAATTTCTCCCATTAAATTTGTTGCAAAAGCACAATTTTTTCTACACTTTTGATAGGAACAATTGGCATTCTGCAGACATCTTTATGTAGGCAGCTGGCCAGAAACACGTGTTTGTAAAAATAGATCTGCTAATGTTAAGTTCCCACTGAAAGCTTCTGCATTAGGGACTCTGCATGGATTTTGGACAATCCCTGCAAGATTATTGTTCCATTAAAAAAAAAAAAAAGTAATCCTGTGGCACATAGTCCAGCTCTTGTGTTTCTTAGTATTTGAAAGGAAAACATACCCGTTTGCATCAGCCTGTCTCAGTCTGAAATCTCAGAAGCTAGGTGCTACCACTCAGCATGGACAAACTTCTAGCTATCCAGCAATCTAGACTTCTATAAGAATATAGGAAGAGTAATCTGATACTGTCTTTGGAAATGTCAGACTTCATGGGTGAGTAAAATAGTTTGTTTTCTTCTGTTTATCAATATTATGTGAGAACAGACTTGAAATTGTTTATGAATGGATAGTATCAAGTGATATGCAATCCATTTGCTACCCAGGCATATGCCCAGCAGCACATGCATGCATGCACACACGTACATACACACAAACACACACCGGGATGGTAGCCACAGCAGACATATGCATAGTGCATGGGAACAGTGTATGGGAACTGAGTAATGCAAAAACCAATACAGAAAACAATGGTCTGAGATGCCATATTGTTTGCATTGATCACTCTGCAGGTACCTATCTATGTCCATGCATTCTGGTTGATAGTCCAGATCTTGATATATTGGCCTCAGTACAGGAAAGATCAAGTCCCCAAGAATCACAATATATGAAACAGATAAACCCCAAATATAACACGACAGCCATCACCATGTGTACGAGAACTTGTATTCCCCATATTATGGTTAATGTCTGTACCCCAAGGAAATAGTGAGGCTGGGATATTGAGATATGGATGTGTCCTAACAATAGTAAACACGCTTCTGCTAGACGCTTAGTAACCTCTGGACGCAGATGAGTGCATTTTACAGCTTTGACATGTCATAGGGTGTATTTGAAAGGCAGTACTCGCTTTCTTCCCCACTCTCCACACCCACGTGCATTACTGCCTGTGTTGTTTTTCTCTTATTGTGCCAGCATGAACACTTAAGGCATTTTGAATGTTATAAAGAGCATTACTTGCACTCATTTCCTGAGCTAAGCAGAGTGTATTTCATGGCAGCCTGGAGCCCTAGGCATTCATGTTATACCCTTTTGAAAAAGTTTTTTTTTCCATCACCTTCTACACCCTCAAAATGCAAAACACATGCTAGATTTCAGGTAGCGATGGGCGTCAGCAAAAACCTTAGAGCTGAACATTCTCTGAACATTGGGAACATTTGACATCCAAGTTGGATCCCTATCTGAATTTCACACATGGCCTGGCCTGAGACAAAATCTCAGATTCAAACACCTCGGACATTTGAAGGATTTGATTTCTGGATCCAGACCAACCAGTTAAATTCAGTTCTAGTCAGGAATTTTGTTAGGTACCCCAGAAATCAGATCGGGTTCGTTGGAAAGATCATTAAGGCCTATTTCAAAACACGTGGGGCTGACTGGTGATTTTGCATCAAAATCAGTCAGAATTCATGGTTTTAATGGAAAATGAAGTGAAAGTCAGTGATATGACTGAGTTTCACTTTGTGCTTTGAAGTTAATTTGAACCCCAAACTAAAAGCAAACCTCTGGGGGAGTGAAACTCAGATTGAAACTAAAGAAAATATTCACTCGAAACCCCCTGTGAAGGAAAAAAAACTACTGAGCTCTACATTTATCCTTGTCATGGAAAGTCCTTTTCAATCATGTACAGAGTTACACGTAATAGATTTCTTTAAACCAATTAATACTATATTTACAGAATTGCCATCCAGTAGAAATCTAAGTCAGGTCAAAATCAAGGACCACTTTGATGCAGGAGAGGATGGATTCAAGATGAGTGGAAGAAAAGTACAGTGAATGATTTCTGGAAGGAATTTAGAACAGTAATGGATGAAGTTTTCAGATAAATAATAGCCTAAAAGCGATGAAACATTATAGTTTCAATTACAATTGTGCTCAACCACCCAGGAGATAATTCAAACAAGAAAAAAATCGCTGGATTGCCATCCTCAGTATAGACGTACAATTTAATTCCACTTACTGTAGGTTCACTGCATGTATTTTGAATCAGATACATTTGTTAGTGTGCAAAGATCTGAAACATGTGTGTTCCTTTTATCAATGTGACAGCCAAAATCTAAAGGAAAACCCCCTTAACTTTAGATCAGTCTGCCGGTGCTGAGTTTATTTACTGTAGATATTTCTTATTAAATATTTTTGTCCACCAGGATCATCTCTTGAGATGGCCTGTCTCATTTTTTCAGGGGATACAGAACACAGCCAAATCCATTCACATATTCCATCGTTCAGACCAGGGCTGGCTCCAGGCACCAGCGCAGCAAGCAGGTGCTTGGGGAGGCCAACGGAAAGGGGCAGCAAGTCCAGCTATGCGGTGGCGGGTCCCACAGGCCCTCTCGGAGGGAAGGACCCGCCACTGAATTGCCACTGAAGAATGAATGAAGAATGGGCAGCAAAATGCTGGAGCCAGCTCTGGTTCAGATTTAACAAATGAATTACACAAATAAATTAGGCACTTTCATTAGAATAATTAAACCCTTAGTGTAATTGCTACATCTAATATATAATATTATAGCACAACATATATCTAATTATACAACATAAAAGCTTTCACATGCAAATGCTGTCTATTTTAAGGGGACACACTGTAATTTTTCAGATTTTTTGGGCCAAATTCTGCCCTGTGAAATCCTAATGAATGCCCTTGAATTTGGCCCAGCAAGAGGAGAATTTGCCACAACTCTATTTAATCTGAAAAATAGGCAGATTATGTATTCTGGAGAAAAAAAGTATATCGTCACTGAAAACTAACTCCACCATAAAGTATGTGGGCCTAATTTGCGCACGTGCAGCTGAGAACAGAACGACACCCTGCAACGCTATAATTCCAGTTCCAATGACATCTTCTCTATTGCCAATGCTTTCAAGCCATTTGAATCATCTGAGAATCATCCCTGGGAGATCTTAGCCCAACCTCTGACATAGTTGTCCTCAAAATAATATGGCAGCAAATGAAAGAGGTTTTCTATTACACCTCTACCCCAATATAACACGACCCGATATAACACGAATTCGGATATAACACGGTAAAGCAGTGCTCCGGGGGGGGAGGGGGCTGCGAACTCTGGTGGATTAAAGCAAGTTTGATATAACGCGGTTTCACCTATAACACGGTAAGATTTTTTGGCTCACGAGGACAGCGTTATATCGAGGTAGAGGTTTATTTGATAAACCCCTCTCCTCTACACAGCATTTTCCAGTTTCTGAGGTTTTTCTTGAAATTGTGAAACAAATATTGGCTATTTAAAAAAAACCCTAAACCATCCAACCACACTTAGTATTTGCAAACACACTACAGTCAGGTTATGAGGCACATAGACAATGAGAATCCTTCCTATTAGTTATCCCAGTGTTGAGAATTATCTGGAGTTCTTCTGGGCCCCTTAGCACTTCTCAAATTTTAGCCCTGAAGTCTTTGAGTATGAAGATGCAGCCTGCTATCATTGTAACTAGAGTGGAATATAGGAATGTTTGCTTCACCTTCCGCATCCAGCCTTTAATCCAGGACTCTTCCCAGTGGCCCAGGAAGTGTAGTCCCTAAGTGTGAAAACTTAATGAAGAAAGCAAGTCCTTTGGAGGCCAGGACTCAAACAGCATATTGTTCAGATATAATGTCACTAGTTCCTGGATAGGTCATCTGACTGGAAGAGGAAATTTTTAAAAGCTTTTCTCCTCCTGTTATCCGTATCATTGCAGGTCACATTTCCCTAGAGGTTAACTCTGTTGGCTCCAGGACACAGGCATGCAGTAGAATGAGGGGCGTGCAGAGGGAATGAAGGGGCAGTTGGCCCTTGACATATTAAATTGTTAAAAGATCTAGAATCCACTTTGGAAAGATGGTCTGAGGCAATATCTATCCCAGTGCTAAAACAACGTGAGCTGATTTCAAAAAACGGCTGTTAGATACAGGGCATTCTTTTGCATGCACTAATACAGGTAATTAATATAGAATAGGAGTCAGTAAAAGCAAGCCATATTGGAAGGAATACTTTCGTAAATACTATATGACTTTGCAAAAAATATATTTAAAAATTAAAAACATCCATGGAGGGCTGGATTCTGCTCCCATTACATTCCATCTCAAAGCTCCCACTGATGTACTGGGAGCAGCATTAGCCACTAGTTATCTTCTTTTGCTGTAGCTTCTGCTGAAGAAACTTACAAAATATGGGCTTTCCCTCACCCCATTGGCCGGGGTAAGTCCATCCGCCTGTAGAAAGGACCTTTTGTCACAGAGTCAGGATTTCAGGGGCATATTAGCTGATCTGAAGCTTTTTACTTGTGACTTTGCTCTGAGACATTGTTTTTAACTGATATTCCCACCCTGCGTGCCTTGGCTATAGCTGGGATTGTAGACCGTGCCATGCTAGTTAGAGGGGCAGTAGTGTTCCCTGTGAGACTCCACTGCCTCCCTCACCAGAGAGGAAAGAGTCCAGTTCCTAATACGCCCTCCATGTGAAAGCTGAGAACAGTTCCTCAATGCTCCCAGCCTCAGGTTGCTTCTCTACTCAGTAATTAAGCAGCAGTATCCATTAAACCACACCATGTGCCCCCTTGTTAGAGTTTCTTGTCTTACTCTGTACTTCTAAGTTATTTATATTTCCAGCAGCTATAATTGAGGAGTCTCTTTCGAGCTAGAAGCAAAGATCTGGAGAGCTATTTTACACACCTCATTATAGATTACTTCCCCTCCCTCCCCCACCACAGCTGCTAAATCATTAAGGGCTAAACCTGAGAACCTGCTGGCAGGTGCTGAGCACCCTGAACTCTCATCACTTGTCTTCACTGGTGGGTTTTTTTACCCTGTGATAATGGATTGTCAGTTAACTCAAGGTAGTTCATGCCTTTGCACAGTCTAGTCTGGACACTCCCCAAGTGAAACAGTCAGGCAGATGGATGGAATTTGAGGGCGCTTATTTCATCACAGGAGGTGCTCAGGCCCCAACCCAGCAAAGCACTTAAGCATGTGCTGAAGTCCCATTGAAATCAAGTTTAGTATATTCAAATCCAGCACCTATTTAGGTGCTTTGCTTAGTAGAGACCTTGACTCCTTGCAGAATCTGGTCCTAAATTTGTTCCATTTCTCTTTAATTTGGGAGTAAACCCTGCTCACCTTGCCGTCATGAGTAATCCCATGGGCATGAATAGTGGTTTTGCTCAAAGGTGGTAAAAAAAGGGGAGGGATAGCTCAGTGGTTTGAGCATTGGCCTGCTAAACCAAGGGTTGTGAATTCAATCCTTGAGGGGGCCACTTAGGGATCTGGGGCAAAAATCTGTCTGGGGAATTGGTCCTGCTTTGAGCAGGGGGTTGGACTAGATGACCTCCTGAGGTCCCTTCCAACCCCGATATTCTATGATCAGCTTCTGATCACAGAGTTTATGAAAGATTTGACCATCTCTTGGGGGTTTAGTCTCAACATTTAACATGTAATTTTAAGCCTAAATTTCATTCAATATCAACAGATGAGCTGTACCAGCTTTTATAAGAGCTTTACACAGTGGGAAGAGTGATGAAGTCCAGCAAACCTTACTCTTATGTGTGCAGGAACTGGACAGGAATATTATATGTATTAGTGCTAGGTTTCTGCTGCCAGTATGAACAGCACTTCCCGTGATGTATGGTCCTAGCAAATGTACTGTAATACATGCATCAAATACGCTCTCAGAGTAAATAGATATTGTCTAAAGTACATTACCTCTGTGCTTTCGTGTTTAATTTAATGTAAGTGAATGGCCTTAATTTCTCTAAATTGTAATAATAATCATAATGCTAGCAGTGACATTACTAATAATTTATTTTGCACGTCATTAATCAACAATAAAACATTTTAATTACCTGTTCAGAAATGTCACACTGTAAATTAATTCTATGTAATTATATATTTGAATTCCAAGGCTAATTAAAACAAATAAACAATCCCAGTCAATGGATGAGTACATTTGTAAGGGGATCTGCTCTTGCCCCGCTCTTCAGGATAGTTATGCAGGTTATACACAGCACAAGAAGAATTAGACTCCATTGCTTTGCCTGGGTCACCTGTATTCCTTAAACAATGTGTTACTAGATCAAAGTAGCAAATTGCATGGCCCATGGGGTACAAAGAGAATTGCATATGCACAAGTCTGTAACTAACGTGAAGTTGGGTGTAGATCTTTGATGATTGTGTTTAGCACTTTGAAAGAGAAACAAATAATTTAGCCTTTTAAAGTGTCTGTCATGCACGCACCTCAGGGCACACTGGAAATAAGGCAAACATGAAATAGAACAAAATCAGAAGCAGACAATAACACTGTCACAGTAATTAGGTCAATTGCTTTTGGGGGACAAGTGCATCAAATTACCAGCCTGAGTGACAGCTCGGATTTTCATGGCAATACTTAGCTGTGGTATTCTGCTTTCCTTTTAGGTTGTCTCTTCCACTGATGTGGGAGTAAGAGGTTTTTACTTTTAAGAAGAGCATGATATTAAGATTAGTCAGTGTGCGATGAATTTTGCCTCATGTGGCCCAGCTTGTGTCCGCCGTTACGAGCTGATGTAAAGAGCTGCACAATGGAAGCAATTTGCAGTGTAAAACAAATTTGTAGTGTATTGGTCCTATAAAGCCCAGAAACTATGCTAGGTATTCCTGAGCATCCTCTACCGCATCTTATCTATTACCAAGCTATTTACATATGTACAAACACAGGACACTGTCGTTAACACCTGCTGCCTTCCATTCAAATGTTGCGCTACTGAGGCTTGAAGGTAGCGAGTGATAAAACTCCATTTGCAGCAGGATGTGTGCAGCTGAAATGAACATGAGCGGTGGATTTGCACTGAGGCCCAGTACTTTGGCTCCAGTCACTGAAGTCTGGCCCTGGAACATGTATCAGTGGTTTTGACACCTGCAGCAGATCATTCCTTTAACTGGAGTTTATAAAGAAACAAAGGTAGCCTTGTTGGTGGGTGGGGAATTGCGGGGGAGTGAGTTCCTAATTGAAGGGTTGAAAGTGCGGCAGACCTAATGGGGTATAGAAACAGCTTTGAGAACAGGATGATAAACGAGAGCAATGTCATGATGAGCACAGCAACTAAGTAACGAGACCTTTATTTGATACATAAGACCACAGGGAGCTTCTGTGCAGAGAATACAAGGACTAGGGCTAAGTTTTGCAGATTTTGGAAGGCATTAGTAAGGGGGAAAGGAATGCTGACACTGCAGTCAAATGCATGGATCAGGGTTTTAGTATTTTTCAAAGTAAGCATGGGACATAATAATTTGCTCATATATTTTCATATGGCGGACAGCGATCCTGACTTTTGATTTACTATGCTATGTTGCTGTAGGGGATGTTCTGGGTTTAAAATGAGGTGTCCAGAGCCCTGATTTGATCACCTGATCTTTGAGTTCCAGCTGGGAGATGAGGAAGTCCTTGTATACATAACAAGAACCTCCAGCCAAAAATGTCCTCTGTTCTCAACTGAACTGGAAGAAGCTGCTGATAGGTTAGGACTGGATGTCAGAAACACAGCAGTTAACGGTAAAGATGAATGAGAGATTGAGAGGTGATAACTTAGAAAAATCAGTGTGACATCCATATTAAAGAGACAGCTTACCCTGTGTTACTGCTGGACAACATGAGTGGTGGTTCATATATGTATACTAAACTACGTTGGTCCTAAAAATAAATCCCCAAGAACCATCAGAAGTAAGTCCGGAAACCCATAGCAAAATCTAATGCACATTGTAAAAATGTATAATCTGTCACTGTACACTATGTTCTCCATATAACTTCTAAAGTTTGTGAGACAATTATAGAGAAAACGATACTGCAATCTGTAAAGCAGTTTCTGTAGTGGTTTTATTCACAAGCTCAATGCTATGCATAATCATTGCCAGAAACCTCTCCAGAGGTGTGTGCATAATAGAGGGATATCAAGTCAATGAGTCAAGACATCAAAAAAATAAAATTCAGATGTACATCACATTCAAAAAAATGATATAATCTGTCATTTAATGCTGTCTTAAATCCTCCTTATTGAAATAATACATCTAATCATAAAGCAACCTGGGGCATCAATACCATATTGCACTGCATTCAGAATACATGAAGAGTCACAAAATTCTGCAACTTTAGTTTGGTGCCAAAGGATGATGGTAACTAACTTTTTAAATCCTGCAATGATTTTAAAATGGAAGTCCACAATGCACATGAATTGTTCATAGCTGGAAAATGCAGAGATCTGGTAGGGATGTATAGAACCTTTTGTCATGTCCCCTGTTCAACTCCAACCTGGGTTGGTAGTCACCTTACGGCATTATCAACTGATGACTTATGTGAAATAAGTTGTTTCTTAATTATTTTAATGTTATTCCCAGATGTTTAAGTGACCCGTTGGGGTAGTATACTGGAATGCTTTACGTGGCTTAGATTGCTGGAGAGATGACGTATTGTACCTCAAAAATAAGCAGCAAGAGCAAGTCAATCCAGATCTTTTCACCAGCACTAAATTCACTTATGAAAAAATGTTTTTGAACAATTGTATAAAGCCCTGAAGTGGCATCTAGACTCTTTTATGTTCCAATATATATGAAGAATTCTATTTTTATTTAGTGGCCCGATCCTAACTGTGTTCATATATGAGTAATGGACTTATGATCCCCTCTAGATTTAGTTACAGATCTGAGGAACTTACATACAGCAAAGGTCAGACACACTGGTGTGGTGGGAAATAATGTTGTTTCCACACACACTAGTTCCCAATAAATCTGTTGTCACAAGGAAAGTATCACAAAACTGTTTTTTAAATTGGTTAGGTACAGGGGTGCTGGAACAATTTGTATAGTAGGGATGCTGAGAGCCATTGAACCAACTGTAAACCCTGTATCTGATGGAAACCACTTCAAGCCAGGGTGTGCACCAGCACCCCAAGTTCCAGCACCTATGGTTAGGCGTGCAATTTTATACAAGTAGTTCTCATGGTTGTGCTCAAAAACCAGATACTGTTGTACACAGATATCTGATCTGCATGGACAAACAGTCATTTTAGTTTGCCAAGGCATCTTAAAATCAGACCTCAAATGTTCATCTGACTGATTGCTTAGTTAGGATATTGAAAGAGAATTGATTGGCAGAGGTGGGTTGGGTGTTGTTTGCTTTGTAGACTTTTTTAAATACATAATTAGACTTTAAAAAAAGGCAGTGTTCAAATACAAATTTAATTTGTATTAACTGAAACTACATTACCTTGGGTTTGATTGTTCATTCCTAATGCTGGCAAACTGCTCATTGATATGAGAATTTTGCACTGGATAAAACTGCAGGATTGGATCCACTACATCATCTAAAAGTGTACTGTAATTTTCACATGGCATTGACTGTTATCCTCACCTTTGTGATAAACAGGGGCCAGAATCTGGAAAGAGCAAGTCATAATATGTACGTAAAACAGACTCTTGTAATAGCGTTCTGGAGAGATTTTGTAGAAGGAACCACCAGGAATAAGGAAAGTTCAAAGAAAACATTACTGTTCTCTTCAAAAACTTTTTTTATTCAAGGTTTTTTACATACAGTATTATGTAAAATCAAAACCTGCTGTATTGTATAAACTATAACAAACAGTTGACAAGTTCATTAGAATTTCCCACATGCTCTTGGTCCTTTCTATTGAAATACTGGTGTTTTGCTTTGTTCTTCTTGGAGGCTGTACACTATATGCCCAGCTACCTTATACCAGTTCTGATTAGCACTCTCCTCACCTTAGTCTGCTTATGTTTCTCTGCAGATCCAGTCTACTGTGGGCGAGGGAACGGTACATTTCAGATTTATGGTGCAGCCTGCAGGGAGAGTGAATGCTACTTAATGAGCCTGAATTGTATAAGTGTAGAACAGTGAACAATGAGCCCTTAAGCTGGAAGCAGAATCAAAAACTTGGGCAAGCTTGAACATATATACAACAAATCACCGGGTATGCACGAGTGTTCATTTTTCACTGGAGAACACCAGTGAAACTAATGCTGCGATTGTTTATCTCGTCATCACGCATCATTATTTCAAATACCTCCTTGCCCTTTGTTTACTTCGAGAAAGACTTTTTGTTGACTATTCCACCTCTCTAGTCCTAAAGGAGCTTCATTTTGCTCCATAAAAGCGTCATTTTGCTCTCCAGAAAGATATGCTTTTCCATCATTCACATCTAAAGGAATGCTTTCAATCCTTTAAAGAGATAGTCTCCGCTAAAAATCAATAGCCAACATTGTCTTTAAATAGACTGACATTTACCTTTAACATGGCTTTCATTTCTTCTCCTGGTTGAGCAAATGTTTGTATTATCCAGTCACATTTTTTATTTCTCTGCCTTTAGCTATTGCTTGAGTACTCGTCAAGATCACAATTCTTGTGTCAGTGACATCGGCTATCTATAGAAAGTGTTGTAGCAATACACGTTAAAGGGACTGGAACTCACTAACAGAAGCATTGTTCACTAATTTACGGAAGGCATCAAGTCAGAATAATTACAAGCAAAAGGGTAGTGTAAATCCCTAGGGGAAATATATTTTGGATGCTTGTTTTACTTACAAGCAAATCTGAATGCTGGCCCAAAGGTCAAAAATAAAAGACCATGTGCTTTATTCCTCTCAAGTCATCCACCTTCCTTTCTCTTCTCATACATGAAATTGTCTAGGGGTTCATTTAGAAAACTGTATTTTGAAAGCTGGGCTGTTTGCAATCTGGGAAAGTTAAGCAAATTAGCAGAATTATTAGGAAAAGAGCCAATTCTCTACAGCCTGCAAAGCAACCGTTTGTTAAATTGGCTGTCATGAGAGAATTGCATTGATCGAATGATGGTTGCAGTGCTTTGGGAGGGAGAGCTATGCGGCCTGGTTGGAAATAATGTTGCTGTATCATAAATGAAAACTAAACAGGGAGGCTGTGTAGATTCCACAGCAAAACTTTCAGTGGTTTCTTGGAATGAGAGAATTAAAAGGTGGTTCTGCTCTGCACACACATTCCTTTTATGTCCGCACTACTGGGAGGGGGGAGCTGTGCTATGTGTTTCTAAAAATAGAAAGGGTAGCAGGAGGGCTGACTTCAAGAAGCACCTCAAACCAGGTGGTTGGTTACACCTGGTTCCCCTGTGACATCGTGAGGACATCTGCAATTCTGCTAGCTCACCCTCCTAGCTCAACTTCAGAGCTGAGTTTTTTTGGAAACAGAAATCTGAATCCAGTAAAAAGCCATTTAAAGAGATTGCTCTCACACTATTTCTAATAGCTCATCCTCATTTTTATATACCATTTTGCTATTGATATTTTTATACATTATAAGGGGCACTTAGCAAAGAGAGACTGGGTTAGCAGATTAAATATGCTTTATTAGCGGATATCTGTTGGGAAATTATGTCCGTTTTCCATTTAAAAGATGCATCAGATTTATTCAGTTATTGAATCAATTTATTCATGCTTGAAAACGTACTAACGCTCCACTTAACTATTTCCAATGTCAGGTTTAATACTAGAGAACTGGGCATAAGGAGAAAAGCTAAAGAAATGAAGAAAATGTACAGCAGGGCAGTACTTTGCATTTCTACCGCAGATGGGGAACTAAGCATGTTATGTCACGATAAGTAAAGCGAGGGTAGGAACTCTGGGCTTGATTCTGATATCTCTGACATCAGTGTAAGTGAAGTGTTACCGTATCACAATCAGTGGAATCTGTGTAGCACTGTCGCAAATGAGATGGGAACCAGGCTGTCTTTTTTCCAGGCACAACCTGACTTTTCAGAAATGCTGGAAACGCTCAGCTCCAGCGGAAGTCGAATTATGGATGCAGAGCACTTCTTAAGGTGTGGGCCAATTCCCCATTAATTGCACAGTGTAATATGACAAAATTTCAAATCTGCACATGAAAGGGATTATCTAGCAAGGTGACCATCGTTAATATTGGCCATATCCTGCAATCATTGTGCCTGCAGATTGATGGGGATGGCTCAGCGTTGTTTATTAGCACCAGACCTTCGCTTCGATTCTGACACAGGTAAGACTCCTATTGACGTCAATGGAGGTGTTTGCCAGAATGAAAACTGCAACATCAGGCTCGTTATATTTACCAAATAAACCCTTTGAAATGACCAGAGACGTAACAGAGCTATGAAGTTTGGTTCTGGATCCAGATCCACATTTTTCCAAAGCTTTGAGGGTATTCAGATCTGGGGTGTGGGTTGGGTTCCTAGCCGGTAATTAGTCAGTAGCTACATTTTGATTCCTAATAGCTTTCCATAATTGTTCCTGGAGTCACAGCTCTAGAGTATGTTTCACATTCTGTTCTGCTCTTTTAAATGAAAAGGACAAAACGTTTACGCCTGGAAGAGGTCTGGTTTTGGGCCAAGGACATTAGGCTCAGTAAGTTCTATTAGTTGATTTTGTTATTGTGACTTTATTGACTCAAACGTCAGCCATAACGGATGGTACAAAGTGTGGTAAGAATCTATATCCTTTCTCATATTCATTTAAAGTGAAATTCACCCTAACACTCCCCTTGATGAACAGCTGCGAGTAGGGGAAATATACTGAGATTACTGAGATGGAATCTACCTTTCAATCCACCCATGTGGCCTGGGGACAGTCCAGTTGCAGCTGCTCCTTTTGCCCCTGGGTTGAAACAGAGGCACCTCATGTGCGGTTTTGTGGCCAGTGAATCTGTGTAATCGTAGCCCCAGTGACGATCTCCATGGCCATCCCTGGCCTTACCCCTACCTTTCCCGTGAGTAGGGGATGTAGATTCCTCTTAGCACTGTCCACTTTTGTCTACAGCAACAATGTCAGAGCCACAGTGTAAGGGACCCAGGCTGCTGGGTGATTTCCCCGTCAGTGAAAAGCATGCATTCAAAATAGAAGCTTGGAGATTTGATAGTTTTGTCTACCAGGCCTTTCTTAAGGGTTGGTTAAAGAATGTCAGGGTTAGACAATATGAATGCAAAGTGAGGAGCAATGTGGAAAGAGGATGGAAGGAATTCTATTTAGAAACAACCTGTCACATAAGTCAAACTCTTCTGATATTTTCAGCATGTTAATTCCCTTTTGGTTAGTTCAGCATTCAGAAAACATCATGGAGGCCATCCTGCAAACCCTTATTCATGCTAGTGCTGCTCTTTGGTTCAGTGGAGATCTGCATGAATACACAAGTTTGTACTGTAGGGCCCATCTCCGCTGTCCCTTTAATTTCTAATGACATATTTAAAAATCCTGAGTTTTAATTCCAAATGGTTATATCGTAGGTCTGTCCTGCAGCTGTTATCCCCGGCCAATAGCTTTGCAGAAGTCAATGGGAGTTTTGCATGCATAGGAACTTCAGAGTCAGACCCTCATATAGGATTTCTGCATGAGTAATATCCTCGATGGTTGGGAAGAAACCCAGGGCCGGTGCAAGGATGTTTTGTGCCCTAGGCGAAACTTCCATCTTGCGCACCCCCCCGCGCCCCTGCCCGGAGGCAACCCCTCCCCGCGGCAGCTCCCCTCCACCACCCTGAGCCCCCCCCTCACGGCAGCTCCCTCACTCCACCCTGAGGCGCCCCCGCTTGCAGCAGCTCCCCACCCCCCCACCTTCAGCCCTGAAGCACCCCCCCGCCCCAGCTCACCCCTGCTCAGCACATGAGCACCCCGAGCAAGCCTGGGAGGCGGGAGAAGTGAAGTAGCTCATCCCTGTCCCACCTCCTCCCCGAGCACGCCGTGGCTGCTTCACTTCTCCCGCCTCCCAGGCTTGCGGCACCAATCAGCTTAGGCGCCACAAGCCTGGGAGGTGGGAGAAGTGAAGCAGCCACGGCGTGCTTGGGGAGGAAGCGGGGCAGGGGTGAGCTGGGGTGGGGAGTTCCCCTGCGTGCCGTCCCCCCTTACTTGCTGCAGGCGGCCCTCTCCGCGCTCCCCTGCCCCAGCTCCCTCCACCTAAATGCCGGCTGCAACCAGGGCAGCTGAAGATCCGGTCTCCGCAGTCGCTGACGAAGAAAATGGCGCCCCCCAAATCCCAGCTCCCTAGGTGACCGCCTAGGTCTCCCAAATGGTTGCACCGGCCCTGAAGAAACCCCTAAGAAATTTTAAGTACAAAAAGAATGGAAATGCCTCAATTAAAAGAGATCCTACTGCCTGTTAAAGAGATTTGATTCACCAGGCTTTTGGAAAAACTGGACAAAGTTCCAGAACTCACCAATCATAACAGCTCACGCCTGTAGGCAGTAGTGGACCAGATCCCCCATCTGATATAAACTGTCCTTGAATTAATCTAGCTATGCCCATTTACACCATCTGTTCCAGTGTATCCAAGGGTGGCTCTGGTATATGGGGGGCATGCAATGAAGTTATTCTTGGAGCTTCCTCTCCATATCATTCTTCCCTTCCCCTTACAAATTTCCTCTTCTCCTATCACCTCTCTCCTATTTACTCTCCAAGAGCCTCATCCAGAGCCCAATGAAGTCAATGAGAATTTTTCCAATGGGCATTGAATCATGGCTTTAATCCCAACAATTGGTCCCTGCCCTCACAAGCTGGTCATGGTTTTTCCTTAGAGGAGGCCAGCCAAGAGCAAACCAACCTTTGCTAGTTCTCTCTAAGACGAACAGGCCCCACTGTGGGGTTGTCTCACCTCCCTCATGATTCGGGGATGGGGGGTTGAGTTACTAAACCCATCGCAGAATGAATGTCTTCAACATGAAGTGATTCGTACCCCCTCCAAATGTAAGATGATGTCCATGCTTTCTCCCTGCCCCTTTCCCGTTCGTGAAATATCCACGCTTTCTTGGGTTCTAGGGCGAGCTGGCTTCTGTCACTGCCAACCAGTAAAAAATGAGTGATGCTACGAAACCTCCGTCTATTTGCATTTCAGAAAGAAAGAAAGAGAAAATGACAGATGACATGGTAGGAAATTTCTGTTAGATAGCCAAAAAGTTACTTCATTAGAAGGTTTGGAGTCATTGTCAGTCAGATCCAAAGCAGTAAGAACACAGTAGTAAAAACAAATATGCAGATTAGTGTCTGAAAAAGGTAAGGACACAAATTGACATGTAAACCCCGCCCCCTCTTGTACAGAAACAAATATTGTTTTCTCTCCGAGTTTGAGATTAATTTTTTAATAAAACACCAAAGACATGAGATCCAGGGCTTTGGCTGCTGAGCTTCTGAGTGAAAGAGATTAAAAGAAAAACAGGGCTATGGTTTTAAGAGCTATTGGCTAGCCTCTCACAGCCCTCACTCAACTGCGCAGGGGTGTACGGCCCTGCACCCTGCTTGGCTCTGCTTAGATTGTGACTTCAGCCATGGATGGGTATGTGTATGTATTGTGTAAAATATTTGGGGGTTTGTGGGGTGCAGGTGGAGGGGAAGGAGGCAGAGGTGTTATCAAGGGAGGAATTCAAAGATACAAAATAACTGCTCCACATTCAGGTGATGCTACAATGTTCAGACCTCCTCAGCTTTGTTGTGGCAGGGGAAGGGGCAGAGGGCACATGCCTTATTATTTATTTCTTGATTATGTTATATTATGAGAGGCATCTGTAGCAGGTCTAGATACTCTGACATACATTAAAACATGTACATAAAAATATTAATACAGAAAGTCCATCTAGTCCAGTCAGCCCAACCCCATAATACAAGTCAATACAGACAGGACCTGACCCAAAGCCCTGGAAGTGGATGGAAGTCTTTTGATTGACTGCTTTGGCTCAAGCTCATAAACAGGGCAAATAATCCCCCATAATATCACAGAGCCCCATTTGCTCAGTGTCCTCATTCTCACCAGATACCTAGAAAAACCGATAAACAGCATATCCAGAAAGTCAGCAGATTCATGCTATTTCAGACCAACGTGGGGAAGGCCAGAGTCAAGGAAAGCTTCCCATGAGCTGTGTCCCCATCCATCTAAATGGAGAGGACTCCAGTTCCAGCCCCTCTGCTGATCACAAGGGCGGTGGAGAGGGAGAGGACTAGACTCTCCAATAGGCAGGTCCCAAGCTGTGGGGCCAAGCTGATCTTGTGGTAATAAACTGAATGAGTTTGGTGGATCTCGGCTCTCTATCTAGTGGGCAGAGATCAACATTTCAAAAAATCACCATGACTCGTTCGCCATCCCATTGTATATTGGTGTGCACAGCAGCTTTGTACTGAGCCGACGAGTCTTTCCTGAGCCCTATGGGAATCAGATGTCATGTCACTGGATATGATTTTGCAATGAGGTGATTTATGAGAACCAAGAAATCTGACCACATACATTATGGTCTCACCATGGTATAAATAAGGATTAACTGCCCTGAAGTCAATGGAGTTACATCCATGTAAAACTGGTGTAAATGAGAATGGGATCAGGCCATTCAAACTATCAAGATTTAGGGCTTTTATCTTTCTCATCATTTGAAATCTGGTTCCTTTCTCATGTCAGATTTGCAAGCACTTGAACAACTCCTGGTGCCCAGGTTAGACCAGAAAAGTCCCACTCAGCTGGCTTTGAGAGGACACTTGCTGTTCTATTATTATATTTTTTGTTGTCTAACACTCATAAAACAGGGATTGGGTTTCACAGAACAAAATGGGGGGAGATGCTGTTTTATAATGTTCATTTCCTATCATGGCCAGATAGGGCCAAATTTTCCAAAGGGCTTGACTCCCATGGTGAACAGTGGTAACTGCTGGGTGCTGAGCTCTTTTGAAAATTGACCCACAATAAGGTAAGGCCAAATTTGGTCAGCTTTACTCAGTTGGGGTAATACCTTAGTGCCAAGTAGTCCTGTTGGAGGAGAGAAGGAGCTTAAGGCTAGCAGAAGCTAGCCTGAAAAATCAGGGACATGAATGATGTGCCTGATCCTGTATATATAACAATGGAGGGCTCCATTTTGGCTTTGCCCCGAGTTCCGAGTACTGCCCTAGGAGCAGATGGAGAAGCAGGTGGAGACTCAGAGGATCATCACAATCTGTCTCCTAGGTTCCACCTGCTTCAGGGGTGGAGGAGGGAAACAACGCCCACTCTAGCCCTATACCTAGTTCAGTGCACACGCCTCAGCAAGATGGCACCGCCCAGTCCCATCCATATGCAATGATAGAGATGTTCCTTGGAGGCTGCTGTCTCCCCACTGCACAGCCTCATATGTCCCTGCATGGAAGTGCAGGACGTGCCATGATATGGCCCTGAATAAACTGCAAACACAACATTCCAGTGTATCTCACTATTTATATTTAACCAGTTTATGTATTATTATTTCATCCATTTTTACTTACAGCTTGTGTCAATACTATTGACTTTTTAATTGCTTTTTTTGGCAGAGGGAGGCGCATTTTTCACTTCACTAAGTACCCTGCTCCTGTGTCTCTTTCCTACGAGCTGGCTCTGGCATGTCTGATATACAAAATATCTGTAAGTCTTATTAAAAAGAAGTTCTTACATTAGTACTGAGTCCATTCAGGGTCTCTACACAAGTACATTGTGAAGACTTAATGCAGCACCAATCTCAGTGAATGCAGACATGCAAATTCTTTCCAGCCCAGTGGAAAGATTTACAACCCTTTTCTAAGTGGGATATTTATTATTTAGCATAACAAAACCCATGGCAGGACCTTGCAAATGCCGGCTATCCTGAGACAAGAGGGATGTTCACTAGCCTGCTGGGAAGTGAAGTCAAGCACTGAACAGATCACTTCTATGATCAGCCCAATCATTGCCCTCGGTGATAAATAGCCCCACAGGAACCATAATTCATCCAGGAAGAAAGATGCAGGCAGCCCATTATATTTACTGGTAATATTTTTTTTAAAAGAAAGAGTCAATAAAGACGAATGAGAAAAGGCCTGTTAGTTACATATACATATATATTTTTCACATATCATTAAAATATCTTTGACCAGAGAGCTGTAATCTGTATTCTCTCTTTTGCCTGATACATCAAAATACATCTTGGTCTCGGATGATGTTCTTGGTGTCGACGGTGCTCACATCATAGAATTTTTAATGTCTTTAACCATCTTTAGCTTTGGATCTGAGAACCCCTTCAGGCTATATGTCAGTGCCAGCTGTGAGCAAAGAAAGAGTAGCTTCTGCTCAGGCACTATGATAATGTAGCACTCCTGGCTGAAAATGGACTTCCATCACTTGATGAAATGTCACCACAGAACAGCTCTATGTGGGTTCCTTCCCCTACACCCCCACTTCTCTTTTTTCAGGAGAGCTATGTGAAAGAAAAGGACAAACATGATAAAAATCCATGGACAAAATCTGACCAATAGGATCACTGTACCCAACAGTGATGGCACAGATTCAGTCACCCCCGGTAAGAAACAAACCAAGCCACAATATGAGTGATGGAGCTGGATCCCACCCAAAAATGCAGGGCCAAATCCAGATCCCATTTTTCCTCAATGCTCAGGGGTGTTTGGAGCTGGGGTTTCAGCTAGGGATTCATTGCTGATAGACACATAAAAGATTACAAATGTAGAGCTCAATACAAATAGTTGGAGGTCAGGCCCAGTTGCCAGCATTCAAAGTACAATTCAAAATGGTCTGAAGTAGCCAGAATCTGATGACCTTCTGAACACATAGCAAAGCTCGTCTTCTATTCCCCCCAGATATGTGTAAATGGGGAAGAATTGTGAGAGTGGGCATTGTTGGAAGGGGACGGGGAGGCATGATTTTTAGTTGCCTAGTGATGGGTCATCTTAAATTGTATTGCTCCACTTACCATGTATTTTTAAAGTATGTCAGGGGGACCCCGAGAGCATGGATAGATGCCCTAAATAAAATATCCCAACATACAAAATTCTTTTTTTAATATAATATAATTCACATTAGCTTCATTTTTACCACCCCTTCCATTGCCATCTTCCTTTCCAAAGTTTGATTGATACACACTGGGAGGTTTTTGGGTCATGGAGTGTGTCTGGCTTTTATCTCTGTTAAATCCTATATAAATATTGTGGATATTTGAGCATTAGCGTATTTAGGACAATCTGTTTAGCAGATTCAGGTTATGAATGGCTGCTCAAAATAACACTTGCATTTCCAGACAAGGGTCTTTATTACAGCAGAGGTCAAACGAAAAAGGATTATTCTTGCTAATTATTTAACATTTACACAAAACGCTTGGGGGCTGAGTCCGCAGGATTGTCTTGTTTGAGAAGCTAATAGGTTTCCAGGAAACTAGCATTATCTGTTTGAATGTGTAAGAGGCCTGTCGTTTGGAAATGGATTACAGTTCTATCTGATCTATTTAGAAGCCGATTGGCTAAAGGTTTAATAATGACTATTATACCATCCAATCCTGCTGCCTTTGAAGTCAGTAGCAAAACTACCATCCACCACTGCGGCTTATGCAAAGCACAATGAAGTGGACGGATTTTTCATATGCGTTTAAAAAATGAAAAGTTTGTGCTGCTGAACGAGGTATGTGGCACACATGTGGGGGAGTTGAAGACCGTGGGGAGCCTGGTCTCTGCATGGATTAGGGTGTGAACCTACATCTCCCAGCCTGGGTAATTCTGCCACCTGCCCCAAGAAAAATTCCTCTCTGTTGTTTCCATTCCCCTGTGAGTCGCTCACATCTCCTACTCTAGCAGCAATAAAGCCCAGGCGTGGTACCTACCGTGGCAGCTTGTATGTGTTGAGCTGCCGTGATCCTCTCCCACCACCCATCTGCTCCCCAAGTCTGTGGCTCTTTCTTGTTGCAGAGACCTTGCTGTGGCCACTTTCCACACCCCCATTCTGCTCTATGGCTTCTTTTTTAAGGTCATCCTGTGAGTCTCACCCTCTTGAGGCTGACTAAGCAACTGCCTGTCCATAAAGCAGGAGGTTCAAGCGGCTGCTTGGGAGCTGTTAGCCAGGGTTGGGAGTCTACTATGGAAACCAGTAGGTCTATAGGGCCAGGGGTATATTTAGCCCCTGCGTTCCCCCTCCCTGGGTCATATGAGCCTGTGGCTCCGCGGAGCTTCTTGTCCCCATCCCCCACGCCCCAGTACCCTGGAAAAAATTCCCTTGGGCTGCTGTAGCCATAGTCCACAATGTCCCGCAGAGGCCATGGTAAGGGAATCCCTTCTACCCCTCCCCCACCCCCTCATATCCGAATCCCACTGGCTCCTGCGGGAGAAGATGGGGACAAGATTTTACCCTGAGTAACGGCTGCTGAGTTGGTGCGGTCATGGCGGGAGAAGAGCGGGTTATGAAGACAAGTGCTCCCTCTGGAAAAGCCACTCGGGTCTGTTCTCCTCCACTTCTGTTGCCATTTCTTTGTGGTTTTAATCTGTGCCTGGAGCGAAGAAAATCCTGCTGCTCTCTAAGCACTAGGAAATGTTGCCCGGCTAGTGAGAGACTGCGCTTGCCTCCTGGACATGGTGTCATCCTCGTAGAGAAGGGATCTGAACTAACATGAGCAAGTAACACCAACGAGGGCCCTAAGCCATGAAGGCTTGTTAAGAAATAAATAAAGGCCCCCGTGGAGCCCAGGCCTGTTGCAGAGGTTACCTCTCCTCAGTGGCAGAATTGTTTGCTGCATTCTGGACACAACACCTCCTCCGTCCCCGGCTGAAGTCAAGCCCAAGCCTGAGCTGACTTCAATAGGAGCTGAGGGGGCACAGAGACACCTTTGAAAAGCACATCGCTATTCTGGGGTGGAGTCAAACTCTTTTTATATCTTGTATTTCCCTTCTGATGTGTATTCAGGGACCCTGCAGGGAACCAGGCCGACAGCCCAGGTGTTCTGTTTGGCCCCAGCGCAGGCACAATCTGAGCTGCATCAGGGCATGGATGAACCTCAACCCCGACCAAGTGGAATTATCTCTAGGGGATAACAGGATACTTCATTCTCTATGGCCCATTCGATCCCTGGCCTCTGCACGGACTGGCTGCAAGTGAGCCAGTTAATGCAAATTGTGCTGCACTAACTAGGTTTAGAAAAAGCGTAACTATAGACAGAATTGCAACAGAATTTTTGACCCAGTTTTTATCTTGTTTGCACACACAAGAGGGCCCTGGAGAATTTCCTCTGCCATGTCTGGGTGGCATAAGACAGGTTAAGCAGCTCCTATATCTCTCTCCTTCCCATCTCCTGAGTGAGTCAGGAGAGAGTCTGCTTGACCAGGGCATCCCCATGTCCCAACAATCATTAGCTGCCAGAAAGGTCCCTTGAAAACCCTAGGCAAGCAGCATAAGTAACTGCAGCCCATGGGCTGCTCTGAATCAGGCCAGCACAGATCAGGGGCTTAATGCCATCTTTGCCAACCTGGTCCTTTCCAAGTTTGCTTGTTCTGACTGGAGGATCTGGCCCAAGGCTGTTGTAATCCATGCATAGTAATCTACTATGTTTAAGCCTTACTCTTGAATCTCGTATTTCCTCTAATAGACTGTCATAGGCTATATTGTTACAGAAATTCCTTGTTAAGTGAATTGAATTGCCTGTTCTATAAAAATGCAATCAGTCAATAAAAATACTGGCAACATTTTTCAAACATGGGTGCCTAAAGATAATCATCAGAGCATCTTTAAGCACCTAAATGAGTGGCTTAATTTTCAAAGGTCCTGAACACTCCCAGTGGCATAGATTTTAGTGGGAGCTGCAATTTTCCAGCACCTCTGAAAATTGGGTCACTTATATGGACTTACATGCCTAACCTTAGGCATCCAAGTTTGCAAATCTTGGCCAAAGTGCTTATATACAAAAAAACCCCAAAACTTCTATTTGATAAGTACTTTTTATAAAACTAAAATATCATACATGTAATTTTTATGTGTATCTACGTGTGTGTGTGTGTTTTCTTAGGCGTACATATGCTAAATATTGTTATATGCACATATACAGAACAATTCCTAGAGAAATAATGCCTTGGGATAAATGGATGCTTTACAGATTGTCTGTGCAAATACATTCGTATAATTATGCCGTGTGTCAGTTGCTTCATGCATTTTCAGGTGTTAATTGCAGAAAATCTGTCCAAAAGTTAAAAGAAAAGTCAACCAAAGCAGTTGCAGTTGATGTGCTATTATGCAATATGGCACCTTTAAGAAGAAAAACACTTAAATTCATTTACATTCTGTGTTTTGTTTAAATTATGATGCCTCCAGCTTTCCCATTTGACATTTTAGCAACTTAATTATTATTACCAAGGAAGAATTTGAATAATGCTGTTGTTTACACTGGATGCGGCCTGTGGGAATTAGAGAGAATTACCCAGATTGAGAAGAGCGAGAGGGAGGGAAGTCATATTTTGAAAACCCAGTCCACTCTCTGCTAGAAGCATCTGTTCTTACTCTCTCTTTTCTTTCTAGAGTCTTGATATCAATCACAGCCTAAACTGTCTGCAAACGGGGACTAGTTCTGAGGATTCCCTTTCCCTTCACTATTCCTTGTTGTTCTTCTTCCTGTCCTTCCTTGTTTCTAAATCTGGGCTCCTTGCTTGGCAGGAACATGGCCTTAAGGTGATGCTAGTAAATGTTGAAGCAGGGTTAAATTACTGTTTCAGTGGCTACCCTGACTGAGTGGCTCTGGGATGTTGTGAAGGCAATTCAGAGAGCAACATTTTCAATCAGCCTTAACCAGGTTTCATTCCTGCATCTGCCCAATTATCTGAGGCCCAATTTGAGGGCTCACTCGGGTGTTTGGACATTGACATTAATTATAAGTTGCAATGCAAATGGCTGTCGGTGGAAAAACTGTGGACACAATTATTTGTGTCTGCAAATTGAAGGAACAAAGATGAAGGGCAGCCTATTTTGCCTAGGGAACGGCTGGCATTGCTTAACTCAGTTTACAATCCAGTATAGCCTGGTCACTTCTCACTGAGCAAACTGCTTACCCAGGGGTGTATGTGTGATGTTTCCAGCCACCAATAATAGGATGCATAAGATCCTGTTGTTTTTCATTACTCCATAGGGAAATCCTTCTCTGAAGCATTTTCATGGTATGTGATCTTGGTGTTCTGCAATTTGTTGCATGATGAAAAAGCCACTTTTTTGTGTGTCTTTAAAAAACACACTCACTTTATGAGGATAAAAATGTCCCTATTTTTTGATGCATTGCTTTATATCTTTTCATTTTTAAAAATCAATGTAACTATTTCTAATCAGCTCTGATGCACTGTGTTATCCCTGTTGGCATATTTGCTAATAATTACCAGCTAATTGCAGGAGGCTGGCAGGAGGGGAATACCAAACAACTCTATACCTACATTTTCAAAGTGTTTCCATGGGAATTTAGTTTCACGACACCATAGTCATTTCCAGTATACAGAAACCATCGCTAACAAAAGATTACCTTATTGCAGAACATTTTTTCACTGTATAGCCGCTATATTGTTACTAGTCATGTTTAGTAAAATTTGTTATTGTTGTCTTTTGATCTGGCTTTTCAGAATGTGAGTCACTCTGGCTATTTTCCAAGAAGGTTAGCTGGGAGGATCTAGTTTTCTTTACCTATTGTGAGTGGTACTTCAGTTTAACTGATTTTCAAAGAAGAAACAGTGGGTGAAATCCTGAGCCTATTGAAGTCAAGGGCAAAAATCTCATTGAGTTCAGTTGGGACAGGATTTCCTCAAGTATCTTTGAACACCTGCAAAATGCTAACAAAATGGGTCTTTTAATAATGACAGAAACAGAACTTTGCTTTTTACTTGAGGTGTGAGCTCTAATTTAATAACATTGCTCCCTAATTTCTCATCACATAAAAATACACATGAGTTTGAACGTAATTTACCAATTAAGGTGAGACTCCAGCAAACATCCCATTGGCTTCTGGTAGATCATTCATGTAGTTTTCAGTATCGGGGCCTAAATCTGGGCTAAAGCGAGTCAAATTCTTTCCTCATGAAAGCACTCAAAACTGCATTTAAATCAACAGCAGTGCACTCAATTACAGCAACAGAGAATTTGACCTGAGTATCCCAAAATGAGGGAAATATATAATCTTACATCAGAATTTGGGTATTAATGGCCCATTGCACCAGCAGTATCTGTAGCTTGTGATAGTCCTGTAGATTTATGATAAAGTTTGGAAAAGATGACCCTTGGCTTATTTTTTCACCCATCATTATATTAGCAAGTGAGTGATTTTCTTTAAGCTATTAGCATAACATCAATGCTCATTATGGCCAGATTGGACTTTATATCTTACACCAAATCCTTAAGAGCCTGAGGTCAACTTAAAGAACAAAGAGAAACAAAGGACCATTATTGGAGCATATTTGTTTGCTAGACACCATAAACTCTCAAACCTAACACGTGGCTGCACTGATTACACAAGCTGTGGATATTTACCAGTCTGGGGACATTTAGAAAATATCTTTAATTTTGTAGCTCATTTCTTGCATCTAGCTGCATTGGCCATAGAGCATACATTTCTTCAGGAGAGCCTGCCGAATGGTCAGTTTATCACATAGTACAAAATACCGACAAGAGAATTTAGCATCAAAATGTTTATTCATCATCACAATAGATGGAACATGGAGGCATGGGGCTCTTTGAAAGGCTTCAGTGCATACATGTGAAAATGCAGCATTTGCAGTTAAAATATACAGTTCTGAATTACAACTCAGATCAATACAGTGGGAAGATTGAGATTATCAGTCTCGAGGGGTCGCAGTTACACGGAATTGACTGGCAACCACATAATGACTCAGGTTAAGCCCACCAGTTTAGAGTCAGGGCAATAGATCTGCAGGCGCCAGTCATAAAAATTTCCTTATCGACAGGGTCCATGTGTCCATTTGTCTTCTGCTACCTTAGTTGTCTTGGTCCAGTTCAAGTACTTAATCCTTCAAGCTGCGTCTGAGTGATCAATGCACAGCTACAGCTGGTTGAAGGGGACCAAATCCATTGAACAGTTGATTTGGTTCCATTTTACCAGCTTTAGCAAAGCATTTGGCCTCATGGCTCATGGAAAGCAAAAAGGGTGATTCCTCAGGGTTCTTTCCTTCACAGCCGCCTGGACCTCTTCTGGACTTGCTGACCTGGTTCAAACAGCTTCGTTTTCAGGCCATCAGGATTTATTTAAGCTTCTTAGCTGCTAGGTCTGAACAGTGGGTCTGAATGTAATAGATAATTTGAAGTAGTGACCTTCCTACTCTGCCATAGTAACCTCCGGGCCATAGCACTTTTAAACCCATTATTTAATTTCTTCTTCAAGAGCTAAAATACTATTAGGATCCAACATAAGTAAAGGCCATGGGCTTAATCTGGGTACTTAAATCCCCCACCTCACGCTTTCTTCCTTTAAATGTTTTATTGTTTGCTGTTCTCCTTTCTGTTTTATGCTTTGCTGCTCACAAGGATGACCTGTAGGTACTGGCTACAAAGGCCAATAGACCATGTGCAATGTCACTCACTATTGTGAGTCATCCTGTGATTGAACAGTTTGGGGTTGGATAGGACATCTTTTCTCAGCAATGTTCCTCAGCAGATGAGATGGAACAAGTAATGTAAGCTTAAACATTTCCTGGGGTTAGCAACCTCTGTCTCTGTACCCACCAATCCATAACCTGGCATGAAAGGCAGGATTTTCAATATGTTTAATATCTGCTTGAGTCAAGTGATGGGGCGGGAGGGGGAATTTGGCCACCTGTGACTAACCGAAGGAGAGCAATGAAAAGGGAAGTAAAAAAGAGGAGCAAAAAGGAAAACCGCTATTATTTCATGGCAACCTTCTATTCCCTTTGATTTGTTGTTTGAAAAGGGGTAAGGAATCAGGATGGGAAACCAGAAATAAAGCTAGCATGAGCCATTCTGAGGACTATACAATACTTAGTGCTGGTAAACTTTGTTTGCCCAAAGCATGGAAGTTATGTTTCAGCTACCTGAGAGAGATTTGTCTCACAAAGCTCTGCAGAATTAACGGTCTGTTGCTGAAAATAAATAAATTAAGTAAAATATATATCGGTTTTGATCATTTGTGATGTGCTGTACAATAAAATCAGACCTGTTTTATCGGGGGGGAGAGGGTCAAACATGAATATTACGTATATCTTTAAGTCTAACATACGTAAAGAATTTTTAAGCTTAGCCTCGCTCAAGAACGAAATGAATGGAGGAGAATGGTTGACGCCTTATGCTCCACTGGGAGTGAATAAGAGGAAGAAGAAGAAAGGGAAAGGTGATGTTTCAGCAGTCCACCAACTGTGCAAAATGATAACAGGAGAATAATGCCTATGCTTAGAACCATGGCATGTAGAAATATAACCAATGGTCCAGCATTACAGCTCACCAATACAGGCTTTGGGTTGTATCTGTAAGTGTCATAGATCACTTAACTGCTCAAAACCGTTACTCTAAGCTTCCTATAAATAAACGGGAGGGGGGAAGAGGGCGGAGGAAAGAAGAGAATAGCTTTTAAAGAAGAGCTCTACAATTAATTAAATCAAGTTATCTCTAGGAACCATTTCAAGAGATAATCAAGTCAAAGAACTAAATAAATGTAGAAAGAGAAGACCTGGAAGTATTAAACTCATCCTTTGGCTAATTGTAGGGGGGAAAGGAATTATTTACTGGTGGAAGAGGGGGGGAGGAAACGCCTTCAGTTAACAATGCTTCATGGAGCATGCAACCTAAATCATGACCGGCAGGGGCATTTTGGTTCAGCATGCAACAAACTGTGTGAACTGTTGACATAAGTGCTTTTAAGACATGCTACTGGATGGACCTGGTCCACCCTGGCGTTCCATTGATGTTATGGGAAAGTTATCTGAAAGCAGCCATAGAGAAGAGCTGCAGCACTGGATCGTGCATCCCTTTTATTGTTATCCCAGACATTGGCTCCTCTGCGAATACTTATGCTCAGGAGGGTACACAAATGTACCAGGTTACAGAATCTTTGATACTGAGGTGAGTGTCACTCGGAGTAATACAAGAAGATCTTCTGTCTTGAAGAGCTTTCTGCCTTTGTCTCGATATTCTAATAAAGACGTGTTATAGACAGCACAGGGAAGCTAAAGAATTTATCACAAATTGTCAATATTCCTAATGAAGCAGAAGATTCGACATGCAATAGAATTAGCCTGCATTGAACCATTGCACTGGGCCCATCCTTCTGACTCTAGGAGTGAGCCTGGCTACTCTACTGAATAGTCCAGTCTAAACCCCTTTTGAAAAATGAACGCCCCTCAAAGCCATTATCATTACAAGCTAAAAGGCCAAATGAGACAAAGTACTGTTGGTCTTCATCTGAATAAACAAATCATTTTTAGATCAAATGCATTAACAATTTATCATTCTAAAATCCAATCAAAAGGAAAAAACAACAATACAGAACATTGATTTCCTACAGCTTTATCTTAATGAAGTGCACATCCCCTTAGTAATTAGCCTTAGAAGGTTTTTTTCCCTCACAAGTTAATGTGTTATTTGATTTCCATCCAAATGTTGCTAAATCTGAAGAAATTTCCCAAAAATGAAATGCCCTTTGATAACACAGCGAGCCTCTTATCTCTCACTTTGTTGGTCTTTCACCAAAGGGCTGTACTGCAGATGATTCAATTTGATTGCATTGTATCTTTGCAAGGATGTTTAAATCAATGCCCCAGTTGCTGTATTCTGCACAAAGTGTAATTTGCAAGCCATAAAATATAAACTAACTGGTTATTTTTTCCATACATCTGTCAAATATTAATCATATTATAATAGATTTAAATCATATATAATAGAAAGATTGTACTGCATTTTCTTAACATCTCTTTTTAAAATGTGAGTATACAACCTCTAAAAGTACAGCACGGACAGGGCACATGCATCTTCTGCTTAGATTTTATTTGAACTTATTAAAAAGCACTTGGGGGGACTACAGTAGTTGCAGACATCTCACTGGCTACTGAGTCTCTCAAACCAAGACTATTACCTGAAGTTAATAATATGTATATTTAACTTACACACCTCTGTAGAACTCACCTGTCTCCCACAAACACAATGAGGTTTCTGCTTATGGCTAACAAAGACAGCAAAGCAAGAGCAAACTTACCACAACCCTGTGTGTAACAGTGTATCTCCAAAACACAATCAAGTTCTATTATATGGCGGTATCTACACCTATCTCATAGAGCTGGAAGGGACCTTGGAAGGTCATCAAGTCCAGTCCCCTGCCTTCACAGCAGGACCAAATACTAGCCCTGACAGATTTTTTGCCCCAAATGGCCCTTTCAAGGATTGAGCTTACAACCTTGGGTATAGGAGGCTAATGCTCAAACCACTGAGCTATCCCTCCCCTCAACTGTGCTGTGTCCCAGTAATTGATACCAACATACAAACATGCTCCAAGCTTGTTTTGTGCCTCAGAGGTACAAACGTACAACACTGAAAATACTTTGCTGAGATGCCACCTCCCTTCCTTCTCTATTCTTTGGGCTAGAGATAACTTTAAAATCCTATTTCTGCAATGATGCTAAACAGAGGACAATTGTTTCAATCCTATTGCAGTGGTTATTTGCTTAAATGCAATAGATAATTTGAGAGTCCACGTTTATTTGGATGTTACACCTTGTTACTACGATATATATCAATTTCCACCATGAAGGATAAAGCAAACAAAATCTACTATGGAAAAAAATATTAGCCAGTTTGTCCCTTATTAATGTTTAAGACAGAGATAGGCCTGAATCAAAATCTTGCATCTGATCATCCAGATCTGGATCCAAATTTTGCTACAGGGCACAGTGTAAGTAAGAGGCCAAGTTCAAACGCAGAGCTAATCCACCCAAAAAATGCAAGGAGTTCACAGTCTGAATTTGATGCAAATACTGTGTATCAGACACATCTCTAATGTAAGAGAGAGAGTAGCAGCAGTGCCCCTTCTACAATGGTCATATTTCTCTGAGGCATTCTCGTGCCTAAATACGCAGACCCTAGAAATGTAATGGAGAAAACTCTGAAGTCATTGATCTGAAATGCAGTAATATGTATGTGTTTCCTGAAGCTGCATCTGTTGGATTCCGCAATTGCAACACTATTCTAGGGTACTAAAAGAGGACGAAGCTGATCCCTAATACAGGGATTTTATGAACCAAACAATTAAATAGGTTTTAAAATATCTGCTGATTGCATAATCCTATCCAGGGGAGTGTATTCAGCATTTTTAAACAACTGATACCACATACGGCTGTATACTACAAAACACCAGCAGTCCTGTTAAAATCAATAGAAAATTAGATGCTATGAAAATGCAATATGTGTCCAATTAGTTATAATTGGAGCAAATGGTGATGTAGATAAACTCCCAGAGTAAGATGTATTTGCCCAGAATACGCACTTTATGCACAGCACAATATTGGCAGTCTCCTGCTCTGATGTATCCTATAACATGAATGACGTTCTATCTAATACACATATGTTAACTCTTATCTAATTATGGAGTTGCACAGAGCTTTTAGGATTGCTTTGGTGCACTACTGTGTGTTATGACAAATGATTCTCCATCACACAGAAAACTCCCTGTTATACTTGACAAATTATTCCAGCAAACCTGTTTAAGAACTGAAAAATCCTTGAACATTGTCACAGGTAAAGAAATATGCTGTTTGTGAGATCAGAGGGATTTTTTGTTGGTTCAAAAATTCTGGTTTTAAACTATATATTTGCTTCTTTTCCTTATGTCTTTTGTTTTGTCAGTTCAAAAACCTTCATACCAACTATTTTTCAAGGCTCTTTCAACATTTTAAAGCTCGGTTGCATGACCAAACAAAAACTAGGTTATTTGATTCTAGTGTTTTATTTTTAACACCATTTGTGCAACATTTTGGGTCCTCCCTCTTTTAATCTTATGACTAAAGAAAATGAACGAAGTTCCTATATCACGCAGTTATACCCATAACATTACAGTACACCCATAGACAAGAGATATCAAGCCAAACCTGGTGAAATTGGTCTAAGATGCTTCACTGCATTACTAATACATTTAATAGAGACCCAGTTCAGATATCATGGGGTATTACAATTATCATTTGCCTTGTTTGCATTTATTTTTTAAACATATAAATAACTTCATATTTCTTGTCCCAACAGTATTGCCTCAATTGCCAGGAAGTGATGATTCACTGAGAAATGGATGTTTAATTCCAATTTTTAGTTAATTATTCACATAAATAGCAAAGAATCACAGCCCATCAAGGAAATATGTCTGCATTTATCCACTCCCTAAACCGTTTACCATCACCAGACACTGTTACTTACGTCGTTTAAGGAAAGGTCTCATCAGAAAAAAAAATAGATAGTAGCTTGTGTTTGCTGTGCTGACTCAGCCAAAGTATGGAACAAGAAAGGCTAAGGCTCAATCCATAACTTTGGTGTCTAGTCAAAGAATGCATTCTTTTGCAACACTGATAAAAGTTTAATACATAGTTGCCCGGGTTCTTAATAAACTTGTCAACAAACAAGTAAAGGAAATTGATGGGGGCTTTCCCAGGAATAAATTCAGTTTCAAATAGACCAAATGAACATGGGGGACAGAGTGCGGGGAGAACAGCCAGGCGAGGGCTACTTTTGCTGTTCTTTGCAGAAATGGCAAGATAGATTTTTTTGTGTCTTAGGACTTCAGTAAAAAGCTGGTTTAATTTAAAGAAAGAAATATGTTCCTGCTCACAAGTGCATCAGAGCCCTGGCACCAATGAAGAAAAAGAGAAGGGACAAACACTGTGTATTAAATTAATGACTAACACATTCCTAGATAAGAAAATACCATTTCACACCTAAAGGGTATGCAGGGATTTATTTTTTTTCTTTCCCTTACTGACCACTTAGGGTTATGCAATGTGTGCTACTGAGAGGTGTTAATTTTGGTATATCTTCATCAATGCACTTTCTGACAGTCTTTTTTCATGTGCTAAATATTTCAGATTGAAAACAAGAGCATGATATTCTTTGCTGGTTATATCATTGAAATAATTATATAGTCTAAACAAAAGAAGGGTAAGAAGGGTAAGAACCCCCCCACAACTTATTCTGCCTTTACATTCCCCGGGCTCATCCTTCAAAAGAATTACTCATGTACAGAATGAAGTACATTTCAGTTTTGTCCCCCATATGCATCATCTACGTAAAAATCTCACCCTCTTAGCCAGCCTTCTGTGTATCCACATAAATTCCATGTCCCCCATTCCAATCAGACAAACAGGGCTATGGACTCCAATCTGAGCCCCATTCAAGCAAAAGTCAGTGATTCCTTTGATGACCTGGTTAAGGTCCCTACTGCCTAGATTTATACAGAGCAATCTGTCTGTCTCATACATACATATTGTATATATCTATATCTAGACATGACTATATTATAAATCAAATCCACATGTGCTATTCGTTATTTTCCATTGATCTCGATCAATTGGATGCCTCTAGATTATTATTGCTGTTGTTATTAGTATTTATTTATTTATTATATCTTCTTTGGGATGGGGAGTTTAAAAATGTTGCTTACCAGGACTAAATTTAAGATTTAATTCAAAACTCCCACAGACTTCAAAGGCAGCAGGACTGGACCTCTGAATGGGATCAAATGCCTTATTTTGTTTACTTCAGTAATCACTTGCACTGTTTCAGTTTCTGCCGTGTGAGGGTTGTCCCTGGCTCTCTCCCTGCTAGTTTAATTTGAACTCAGTGGGCTAAAAAGAGAAAGGCAAAGTCATGCCTCCAAAGTAGAAAGAGTGACTTTTTGAGATTGACAGTTGGTGTCCTAGCCTTCCAAATGAACTTTATTCTTGGTTGCTCTTAGGTCACCAGATTCCTGCTCCCGTCGCTTTAGCCGACTCCTGAAATGCCTGTGTTTACTTGCCTATGTAAGGCCTTCGCAGGAGTGGCTCATGTTCTTACAGCTGTTTGGTCACTGATCACATTGCACTTCTGCGCTGGGTTATCACGAGGAGGCCTGCACTACTTGACTGCCCAGATGACATCTGAATACAGTTTCACCAGAAGGGCAGCTGAGAATGAGGACTATTTATATCAGCTGTTCTGTAGTCCCCTTGGACTCATCAGACGGCCCCTGGGCTTTTTTAGATAGCGGCACACTTTCAAATACTGGCCATATCTGGGCATGGCGAACAACTTCCAAACACAGCACCGTGCTTTATTAAAAAAAAAAAAAAAACCTCAACAACAATAAAAAAAACGCTGCATCTGTTCAGGATGTCAATTGGCCTGACAAAATATTATGTATCTCCTTCCTTCAGAATGCGGTTGGTGAGTGATCTGATTGCTGAAAACCTTCTGCTGTTGAGTTCCCCTTGAAAGTAGTAATTCCTTCATTATTAAAAATACATTTGTTATCTGAATAGGCTCCATTTGTCCGTATGTATAAAAATTACATACACAACACACATCTGTCATTTACTATGTCTATATACTTACCATACGTGTACATATTGGAGTGGGTATTGAAGCTCTGCATAGTTAATACTACTAAAGATAGGGCTAAAATTGTAGATCAGATTTAATAGGACTTACAAAAAACCTTTTAAAAGTATGCTATTTGAAACAACATATCTTTAGATTGAATGCAAGATAAAAGAAGATGTGAATTGATCTGCATATGCATCTATATCTGTACCGTATAAACACACTAGAAGTTATGTGCTGCAAGGCCATGGAAAGAGAGCACTTGCATTGCACAGGCTCCTTAGCTTTAGAAAAATCACAGGACAAAAGCCACGTTGCCCTGTTGCACACAAACTGGCAAGAGGCACTTGAGAGTCTGAAAACTGGAGACAGATAAGGCACCACAACTCCAGGTGTACAAGCTTCATGACAAAAATTGTTGCTCACTCTCTGAACTGCTCAGCTGCTTTGTGGTCTCTTTCTCCTGCAGCAATGCAATTCTTCCATTAGACTTCACACCCGACTCTTTGGAGCACTTTGAACAACCCATGCTATGTTGGGCCTACTGTCCTTCCTGTGCATGCTGAGCCATTTCCAGGAGCCATGCCAGGCTTCATGCCTGTGTAACACCGACAGACCGGGGGTGGGATCGAACCAGGGACCTCTGGAGCTTAGCGCATGAGCCAAAAGCCAACTGGCTGTTAGCTAAGGCTGTAGAGCAGACTCATTAATCTCTTTCTCTCTCGCTAAGTGGTCTCAGTGCCACTAGATGGGACAGAATGCCACACCCGGGAGGTGCGTGGGTTACACATGCACTACACCAGCTAGATGTGGTTAGTACAGGTAGAAGTGAGTTAGATGTCTCATAAATGGCTTTGTAAAATCACTGCAGACTAGGGTTTGGGCTTATCTTTAAAAAACCTATTGTCCTGGAATGCCTGTATATGGCTAATGCTACTCTGGATAAATTCTTGACCCCACTGAAGTCAATGGGAGTTTTGCCATTGATTTTCGGTGGAGCCAGGATTTCACTCTCTGTTTAATACACAGTGCAATGGTAAACTGAAACATGCCAGTATATAATATATATTGTGGATACATTTGTGTGCATGGGTTTGCAGTAGCAGTGAATGATATTTTACGTAATGATACTTAGTATTTAGCTATCCAGTGTTGTAACCATGTTGGTCCCAAAATAAAAAATAATGAGAGATATTTAGATAATGGGCCAAATTCATTCGTGGGTATAAACACCATCTGAGTTAATGAATTTATATCAAGGACAAGTTTGATCCATTGCTAGTTAAGTGCTTAAAATACCAGCTCAATACTAGAGAGAGAAGGTGGGTGAGATAATATCTTTTATTGGACCAACTTCTGTTGATGAAAGAGACAACCGTGTCTCGCTAGTATTGAGCTAGTATTTTAAGCACTTAACTAGCAATGGATCAAACTTGGCCTTGATATAAATTCATTAACTCAGATGGTGTTTATACCCACGAATGAATTTGGCCCATTATCTGAATAAAACTTCAACAGTTCTACAGAGATAAGTGCATAAATGTTATTCACCTTGTTTTGCAGATGGGGAAACTGAAGCAGAGAGTTTTAAATGACTTGACAAAGACCACATACGTGAGAGTGTCAGAGTCAATAATACAAGTCAAGACTTCTAGATTTCCAGCGCCCTCCGTTAACCACTAGACTCCATTTCTCTCTCAATAACCTTGTACAGTCCAATGGAAATACAGTGCTTTTTTTAAATGTAGCTGTCCACTTCGAGAACCACTGCAATACCAGGCTGCAAAGATTAACCCTACTATCATTCACTAAAATGGAACAGCAACTGGTGTATTTAAAAGGCAGTTCTAAGTTTTCTGGGGGATCAAACAATAAGTAAATATATTTATCCCGACAGAGGGCCTTCAGTCACTATTAGATACATGATGTGGTGGAACTATTTTTTTTAAATATATCCTAAGCAATTCATGCCATTTGCATTTGTCCTCAAACCTATGATGGGAGGTCCTGCTAACTGACTGTAAAGAATAATTATCAGCTTGGGGCTCACAAAGGCTTCTTTCTTTCTTTCTTTCTTTCTTTCTTTCTTTCTTTCTTTCCAGGGCCTTCTCTTGCTCTGAGTCTAAACCAGTCCTGGGAAACACAAGGGAAGCCCTGCCCAGCTAGGCTGGTGTCAAAGGAAGGGAGAGATACTGCAGTGCAGTACTGATCTTTTCTGCAATCAGACGTGCAGACTAGTCCAAACCCTGAGTCAGCACAATTTCTTTTTTGATTGGTTGATCTGAGTAACATACTTTCAATTTATGCTAAAGTGGCAGCAATTAATACATTTTTCCTCCTTCCCCCGCCTTGCACAAAACCTTTGAATCAAATGCACAAATCTCATCCCCAAAGTCACGCTCTGGTCCTAAATAGTCTAAGGCTCTTTCATTTTTAATTTAGGGCATTAAAAAAAAAATTTGCAATCCAAGCTATGCTCACTTTGATCGACTTGTGCTGCAGCAGCTAAAATATCTGTCCTGCAGGTCAATCTAATCATGCTTAATAGCAGTTTATTCTTCAACGCACCATTTTTCACATTGGGTCGACAGTTTTAAATGAGATTGCTGATGCACCCCTTTACTAATGCTTTTACCAGGGCCAGCACATGCTTTGAAATACTTGTGCAATAAAATGCTTTATTGCGCTTGATGAAAGCACTATTAAACTTGAATTGCAAACAGACTTTTTTTAGAAGGGGGTACTGAAATTTATTTGGCCACCTGCTCTAAATATATAAAATAATAATAATAATTATAATCACTTGTCATCAACATGAACAAACAAACAAAACCTAAACACCCACTGGGAAAACTGTACGTCACAAATCATCCTTGTGCTCTCTTGAGTGTGCAAAGTAGCCATTTTATACCCGGGGATGGTTTCGCTTACATGCAGAAAATTCATTTCTAAAACGGCTGGATTTTGTGAGGCATAGTATAAGAAAATCTTAACTAATTTGGTCCACTGGATTTACGGCTTTTATAATTCTCAAAGCTACTGTTTCCATAACTGGCATTTCACAATCCTCCATTTGCTATTTGGATGACAGCACCTGAATTTCCCAACTGGTTCCAATAGAATTATTTGCCTAACATGAACTGCGGCGGGATTCTTAGGAACAAACTTAGATTGGACTGGAAAAATGGGAACAAATCTCTCTTGTATGGAGAACAAAATGGAAATAACTTGAATCTTCATTTCAATTGATGAGTTCTGCAGGGATGGGGCCTGTTACAATTGTAATTAAAGAAAGAACTATCAACCCGGCAGTGAGAGTAGCCTAATGTTTCTACAAAGACCTGGGGCCCAATCCCTCTCCCACTGAAGTTGATGGCAGGCTCCCCCTTCCTTTAACTTGGATGGGCACAGGACCGGAGCTCAACTTTTGATGTTCACTCAGTACCATACGCTTTTCATTCTCATGTGCTCTCCATGAGGCTGTTTTAAGAAGCACAGAGATACGTGTGGAATCATAGAATCAAAGGGTTAGAAGGGACCGCAAGGGTCATTTTCATTGTTACAGGGAAGCAAGTTGGGGGGACAAGAGGGAATTGTAATGGACGTCAGCAAAGCTAAGATCCAGACTTGGGCATTTAGCAGAGCTACAGCAGAAGGCCTCATCGCTGAGCTATACTCTACCATATGCTGCTCCTTAAAGCACATCACCCCATGCCTTTATCTCCCCTCCACTCATTTTCCTTCTGCCAAGATATTAAAATACCACAAAGACATCGCTTAAAATTATAGCTTCCAAAATATTTACATAAAAATAAATCTGAACGCTTAGTTAATTCCTTAGGGTTAACAAGTTTATTAATTTAAAGAGGGGAAAAGTAGGTAAAAATGGCATCAGGAATGCAGGTACCTATTGTAAATCAGAACCAGTGTCCCTGAGCGCAAGAGCAACTCTAAGCATTGGAAGAGTTTCAGTGAAACCTGAGCTGGGAGGAAAATGTTAGCAACAAAAAGGGAAAATTTGTTTTCTATCTACGACACTGAGAATCTCTCTCATTTTTAATTCCGTGGATCAGACTAATGTAGGTGATTTACAATAAGGGGAAGCTGCAACCAAGCCTACGATCTGTAGTTTTACTGCTCAGTTAAATCTATTTTCAAAACACTAGTGCTTTTATTTAAGCATGCAGTGTCGTCGTAGCGGCGTCAGTCCCAGGATATTAGAGAGACAAGGTGGGTGAGGTAATCTCTCTTTTATTGGACCGACTTCTGTTGGTCCAATAAAAGAGATTACCTCATCACACCTTGTCTCTTTATTTAAACACAACCTCTCTAATGTCAAACATGGACTTCGTCTGGGGAAGGAGCTGCTGCCTCTGTGAGATGGCTTAGCGGGTTCGGACGTCTTCCCCCTGTAATTCCACCAGTGGCCACTGCCTTCGTTGGTGGAATTACAGACTAGGCAAACTTTGTCAGGACATTGCTTCCCTGCTTACTAAATGATTTGGTGTTTGGGGAATGATGGGCTCCTCCTCACATCTACTGCCACAAGGGAAATATTTTTTAAAAACACGCCTGGTTAAGCAGCTTGGGGGCCCCTAGCGCAATGCATATCAGCAGGTGAAGAACATGAGACTCCTCACTCCCCCTTCTCATACGGGGAATCTGTCATTCATGCCAAAAGGTCATCCCTTCTGGCAGAAAAACCATAACAGTTTATTGTGGTGACTTGCACCTGTTGCAGGCTCCCAAGGGCCTGTCAGGAGTGGGATTCTCCTAAAGAGCAAAGATCACATGATTTAAAAAAATACCAAGGCCAGAAGGACCGCGCCCCTTTGAACTATAACAGGTGCTCTGTCTGGTCCCGTACATGTATCTCAGCCCTACACGGTGGAAATGAAGCTAGCGCAGTTTCACTTTCATTCAGTGTCAAGTCTTTTTTTTTTTAATGAGACTTTGTAAATAAAAAGGTTTTCACTTGTCCTAGTCAGCTACAGCTAAACCCTTTCTATAGCATTTACTATAAAAAAATTAATATCTACTGAATAATATATGGTATAAAACCTCAGTGGTTTTCAGCCTGCCTTTTCTAACCAGTTATTCATGAACTCCTGCTTATAGTTAAATCCCCTTTGGCATACATGTAACAAGTGACAATGGTGCTTGCCTTGAATAGAGGAGAATAAGGACTTTTGCAAAATCCAAATTCAGTATCTCGCTTACTCTTCTGGGCCATTAGAACACGCAACGCTCTACTAATTTCCAAAACCAAATGTCTGTTGGTTGCTTGACCAGCCCCAGCTATGGATAGCAAGTGGCCAAAAGAGATGTTAGCAGTAAAGCAAATTGAAGGTGGTGTTAACCAGGAGGCAAATCATTCTATTAAAGCAAAATGTTTCAGGTTAATTTCCGATAGCACCACTAGTTGAGATTGGGTTAACTTTGGGGGAGGAAAAATACTTTTGATGAAGTTTAAAACAAAAAAAAAATCTGCGTTAGGCACTTTTGTGGGGAGGCGGGTTAGTTTTGGAAGTGCGAGGATACTTTTAGAATGAAATCGTTAAACAGATAAGGGATTACTTCTACATATGTCCAATATCCAATACATAGCGCTATTTTCTTTCATCCTGATTCACTTCTTAAACCATTATTTCAGAAGAACAGAAAAATAACCAAATGCATTTTGTTGTACAGTGTAAAAAAAAATGTTTAAAAGCCTAATAACACTTCCCGAATTCAAGCCTGCTAATTTTATTATTCTTTTGGGGGAAATATATGCACATATTTAGGGTTGCTTGTGCTTTAGCTACGTTTAAATTGTTTTGATGCCTGTTAATTGAATTCATCATAAAGACGATTAGGATATCTTTTCTCACTGCTTTTAAACATGAGAACTTAGTTTGTACATTAATTTAGGGCTAAAATACTGCACAGCTAAGGCAGAATCATTGTCTTCTCTCTCTCTCTCTCCCCTCTATTCTCCTATCCAATCCCTTTCTCTCTTTTCTCAATTTAAAGCTCAATCTGCTTTGCTGGCATCTAGTCTACTTGTTTTGAGGGTGGGGGAGGAACAAACAAATAAAAAAAGAGCGATTGGCCTCTACCCTTGTTAAAAAACACAAGTGGACAGCAAGCTTTCTTCTGGCGTTGCCTTTCAAAGCCCATGCCGCAGTCAGCATATTGAATATTTAATGTCCTGATGAGCATTTCCACCTGCTGACACAGGCAAAGTGACAGAACAATACACGCACTGGAACAAGATCATCAATTGACTCCCCGGTCAGTCTGCCATGTCAGGCATTTAAACAAATTTCTGTCTGTCCTTCTCCCTTTTTTTTACATTGGGTCACACATTGCTCCACTGAGAATGATCCCCACCTGAAATACATACTTCTTTACATTCCATAGCTTGCCAGGTTCATATGGGCATATAAAGAAGTATGTCTCTCAAGCAGGTAGTTTCAATATGTGCATTTATATGTTCACAGGAGAAAATAGCGCTGATTCAGAATTCACATCCCAAGAGTGTTCAGTTAAGGCTCAATTTAAAAGAGCAGAGTTTCTCTTTCCTCCAGCAACACACACACACACTTTCCCCACCTCAGACTAATCTCCAATAATCCATAGCTGCTCCTCTGCAGGTTTCTGATTTTTTGTCACCGAGAATAGAAATGGACACTCCATTGGACAAAAAGTCTGAGCAATCTGGCAATTTGCCCCTGACAGTGCTTAATTTTCACATAAATAGGATGGGAGGTGCGGGGGGGAGGAAGCAAAAGAAAACAAAAATCCTACCCAGTTCACCTGAAAAGTAGATGTTTCATTTGAAATCCAAAACTTTCAACTATGAAAAAAAAATCAGACAAATCTATATTTATATCTCTTACTAGAGGGATTTCTTTTCTTTTTTCTCCAAAGCCACTAGAAAAAAAATAAGACACCTGAATTGTTTCCATCCCAGGATTTAGAAACAACCACAGCCAGTTGGGGTATATACCACCCCCAAAAAAATCAAATGTCTGGTAGATAACTTACAAATCAACACCAAGCTTGCCTGTCCCATTCGCCAGGGTTAGAAAAGTCATCAGTTACAGACAAAGAATTGCTTTTATCAGTTAGTTGGGGTTAAAACGTAAGAAGAAGAAAGGATCTTACCTAGAGACTCCAGAGATTTTTCCTTTGCAGGTCACTGTAAGTGAAACACTACCTTGCAGATAAGAAACCTGGAAAGCCCTTTTGAGGCTTGGGGGTTGGTTTTTAATTGTTTTTAAATATCATCCGGTTGAACTCCATGACAGCTGAGGATGCCTGTAACATACCTGCAGATATGCAAAATAAAAAGCAGAACGGGGCAGCCAAAGGTAGATGCCAGAAAGCATAGGCCAGAGTGGAAGTCTGCAAGTTACTCCTCAAGCACTCCTCTGCATGCGTGTGGGGTGTGTGTGTGTGTGTATGGCTCTTTCTCCTGTTTTCATTAGTCAGTCAGTCTCTTTTTTTCCTTTCTCTCTCTCTCTCTCTCTCTCTCTCGCTCTTCTCCCTCATTGCCTCACAGCCACTCTGAGCTTTAAAGCTCCCCTAACAATGTGGTCCGAGTGGCACTGCTGAAAATGATGATTGTACTGAATACGAGACTATTATGGGCAGGCTTTAGGCATCAGGCAAACCAGGAGGTCACACGGGGCGCTTAATGCTCATTCAGCATTGCTGTAATGGTATGCTCAGCTTGTCCACTCACCTGCTTCATTTGACTGCTACCCCTAGCCCGAGCTGGCAGATCAATACCAATTTACAGGCAAATGCAGAATGGCTGCCTTAGTGTTAATGAATTTTACCGTTTCTCACAGTCTTCTAATGAACCCTTTAAAGAGGGTTTAAGTAAACTTAGTAAGTGGCAAACTAAGCACTTTGGAATACTTAATTGTATCAATGTTTTTCCACTGCATTTTAGAATATAACTGCAAACTGGGAAGTAAATATTTCCCAGTTCCCAGTCAACTTCTATCACCGCTGGAAAGAAACAGAGTGGTCCCACTATGCCAGTGTTTCGGAAGGTTAATTACTGTGAAGCCCTGGAAGTTACCTTAGTCCTGCCGCGTTACACTGCTCACGTGCTTTAGCCCTGGTTTTGTTCAACATCTTTTTTTTAATTCCTTTTTGTTTGTTTGACTTTATCACTTATTGTTGTTTGTCTAATTTAAAGGCAAATTTCAACCTTTTGGGACTAAAGAGAAGAGAGGTGGAGCTGTAACACTATCAGAATGCACAACTGCAGGGAAATTAAGGCAGGAGAGAGAACTGAGGTTTTAAATAGACACACCAATAGTGTGACTGAAGATCTGATTGCTCTGATTTCAGGAAAAATCAGACACTCACGGAGAGTTTTGCATGGCCGAGACATTAGGGTGACCAGACAGCAAGTGTGAAAAATCGGGACAGAGGATGGAGGGTAATAGGAGCCTATATAAGAAAAAGCTCCAAATATCGGGACTGTCCCTATAAAACCGGGACATCTGGTCACCCTACGAGACATTCAGCTGAATTTTGTTTTCCCTTGTCCCAACAACAGTAAATGTAAGTGTGAGAAGAAGGATGGTTACTTTATTTCTTCGACCTCTAAAACATTTGTAATTGACACACCATTAGCTTTCCCTAAATAAATGTTGATGCCTGCTCTCCTGTACAATCCCAAACTTTTGCAGATGAATTGGACACCAACTAAAGTATAATAAGGAGAATCTTGCATAAGGTATTTAAAAGTCAAGGGTTTAAAACTAAAGATTAGGAAAAGAACCCCTATCTAATGACTTATAAAAGTCAAGGCAAGTTTATCCAGTCTTGCTGAGGACAGCAAGTGGCAATTGCTTTTATACTAGGAACACCTGGGTGGAAGTGTGTTTCATTTTTCTTAATTCACTTTCAGGGTCTTCATGGATATTCATGTTTTCCAAAAATGCCCCTTTTTAATTTTTTTGGCATAGTAAAAATATCTGCACCCCTGCTTTACATTTCATCAGGTCGTGTTGCGTTCCGGTTACCCAACTTTCCCTCCCTCATCTCAGCTGGTTTAACTGTCTGTTGATTCATTCAGAGTGGAAAATGTTGCATGCTGATTGGGGGCATGCAAATCTTGGGAAAGGGAAATCCTAAATTGTTGGTGTCATTTGACAAAGGAGGAGTGCAGAGATGAGGAGCTGATGAAAGCAAGGAAGACAGCCCCAAGCTAATGGAAGTGAAGTTAAATGTGGGAGGGGAGAGTACAAAGGAGGGGGGAAATGACATGTGTTCATGCTCACAGGGCTTTCCTCCTTTGCCTCAGACTTTAGTCTAGTCATTTTACAGAATTCTGTCTGCAGCTGGACAGTACCGAACTTTTTGGAGCTGCAAATAATGGGAGATGCAGGAGAAGGTCTTTATTCATGGGGGCAGTGGGGAGAAGTGAGAAAGGAAGTTGAAATGAGGTGGAAGTTTGTGTTAGTTCCGGCCAAGCCCACCCGCAATCCATTCTGTACAGTTTAGATTAAATTGAGTCACTTTCCAAAAAATGTCTGAGGCATAGACGGTATCATCAGTTCAGGAGAAACCCAGCAATTAAAATGACAGCACAAATCAAGGATTTCTGACAATACCATTACTCGATTGTACATTCTTCAGTCTCTAATACACACACACAAACACACACAGGCATACTATATATACACAGATATAATATATATTGCATTCACATTATATATATTACATATTACATATATTTATATAATGTGTAGATGTAGTATATATATACACACTATGCAATATATCTCTACTGTGCATATATATATATATATTTATCATTATATGTGTGTGCATGGGTGTGTGCATATATACACCACTATAATAAAAAATGTAATGACCACAGTCAGCTCTTTGCTTCAGAAGCAAGAATAGTCAGTGTAACCTGCGTTTTAAATGCCTTGCAGTGAAAATATAACTTCTCTTCCTCTGACTTTCCTTTTCTGATTGTCCATAAACCACATGTCTGTAATTAATACTCGCTTCTCAGCATTTCAATGGTTAATCACCGCAGTGTTGAGATCATTGCAACTTAGGGTAAGTTTAAACACATTTCAGCATTGCTCTTGTTGGTATTATTTCAGCTCGCACCTACTAGGTATTAAAAAAAAAATTCCCTCAGGTGTCATTAGCCAGCCCATATCAGTATTAGGCATTTAAAGGCTGGTTTAACCTTGCAAAATGATTGCATGTCAAAGTTCTGACATTTCAGTTCAGATTATTCTAGTCCAGTGCTTGCTCTGCAGTTTGTTTTTTTTAAAATGCGGAGTATGCCACAGCAGAACAAGAAAAAAAGGTCTCTAACCCACCCACATATTAAAACACACATTCTGTACACAAACACCGAGTCAACAGAGCAGAGGCACACATTTAAGTCCCTGGGCAAGTTTGATGGGCACCGAGTCCTGCATTAGCCAGGAAAGTGTTTTAAAACAAGCTGAGCTGGTGCAGTTAAAAGAAAGACAGATAGGAGAGGGGAGGGAAAAAAGACATACCAGTTAGAAGATTCTGTTGCAGCAGTAGAGTCACCAGAGCACTAGCTGAAAGCTGAATCAGCTTTCGAGAGTTAGGGATGCATAGAGGAGGGTCATGGAATCACAAGGTAATAATGCGCTTCATGCTGCAGCCGTCAGCCTTCTCCTGATAGCCAATCTCTAATGCAGGAAGGGAAAAAGAGAGCAGGCCCAGTAATAGTATTAGCCCCTCACTTGGAGAGAAAAAAAAAATTATGAGGCAACCCCCCCCACACACTCACCCCCTCCAACAAGCACCACTACAACTCAATCCCTCCTGCTGCATCGCAGGCTTAGTGGGGTGGGGTGGGGGGAGGGAAGGGAAGGAGGGAGAGCTTTAAAGCTTACAGCTAAGGCTAAGAGACAGAGCGAGAGAGAGAGAGCACTGAAGAGCACAGGCAGAATAGAAGGTTGAAGCAGGAGTTAAGGAGAGGCAACCTTCCATGCTCAGCTTGCCGCACACCTTGATGCATAATGGCTGTGTCTGCAGAAGTCTCCCATCTCCCGCCCTTCCTCTCTTCTCTCCCCCCCCCCCATGCCCCTCCAAAGGGTCAGCCTGAGGTAGAGGTCAGGATGCAACCAAGAGCACGCATGCAAAAAAAAAAAGGCGGGTGGGGGGGCTGCTGCACAAAGTCTGGGGGGGCGGGGGAAAACCTCTGATCAGAAAACGAGTCCACCTTTCCAGTGCTTATATACCCAGCTAAGCATCTGAAACATGCACTCCCAGGCAAGTGGCCCCTTTTCATGCCATTGCCTCCCTGACCATATTTAGTCAACCATGGCAAAAAATAGCCTGTCAGCTGGAGACGGCCGAGCAGGGAGTATTTGGAGTTCAATCACTTCTCTCAGCCCATTGACTACTAGTCCTGCAGGGTTCTGACTCTGCCTTTTTTTTTTTTTTTTACCCTCAGCTATTTTTAGCTAGGCCAAATAGAGAGCCATCTCAGCTTACCACTCTCTGCCTGTCCCAAGGCTTCACCAGGCCCAGACTATGTATGGTAAGCGCTGTCGTTGAGAGACAGAGACAGAGACCATGTCCATTCCGGAAGACCTTTGTCTCCCCTCAGAGCTTTTGGTTGGGTTTTGGGGGGGTGGGCGGGCAGAGGGGGTTGGCGGGGGAGGGGTTGCCTATCCTTTCTTTGGTTCCTTTTTTCCTCCCTGGTAGAAACATATCCAGAAGAGGAGGTAGGGGAAAGAAGTTCAAAGGCTATTGATTCTTACCTTAAAGAGAGAAAAGCCATGATTCAAAAGCACCACATTAAGCCAGACTCCCTGACTGTGAGATCCCAGGCACCTCACCGGCTGGCCAAGTCTCTCTCCATTCTGACCCTTCCCAAGCTGCTGGCCCCCGGGGAGCAGGCGCTGTCTGTTCCTCATGTTGAGGAATGTGAGTAAGCCCAACTTTAAGCCAGGGGAAGTCACCCCCCAAAGGGTGCCCTGTTAACGCATGTCATAACTCAACAAGCTGGTATCTCTCAGGGGGTTTGTGCATGCTAGTTTTCTGGCCCCAATGAAAAGTCATCATCCTCGTTAATTTAAGGTGAGGTACTTACACAAAATGTGAGCACGTTGCATTGACTTGCACTCCTGAAGTGAGGGAAGCAAATGGGTGATCTGAGATTTCAGGGCCCCTTATAAGATCCAGCTTAAAAAAAGATCAATGTGAGGAGAGGACCAGGTCACCTTGGGGATAAAACATAAATAATGATAAATGTGACTCTGCCTGTTCCTAATGAATCTGCTTTGTTTGTTTGCAAGCAAAACCCCAAATCTGGGCTTTTCACTCATCTAATGATCCTGCCCCTCTCCCCCCATGCACAATTACATGTATAATTCAGGCTTGGCTCTAAAGAACATGCCACTTCTTCACACTCGGAATGGATCATAAAGGCTCCTATGGGATCACTCTCCTTTGTGTGATTTGGAATTGAATTTGATAGCATCTCACATGAGCCGAACCCATGATTCTGAAAACCATCCATGAAAAAACAGAAATGTACTTGTACAGGCAGTGTGATGGGCCCGATCCTGCAAGGTGCTGAACTCCCTCATTTCCCATGGCAGTGAGACGGCTGGCACCAGGCAGGAGGTGCTTGGCACCTTGTAATGTCAAGCCCCATATCCTGCCATGGGAAAAAGGGAATGAGGATCAGGTGACTTACTCCACCTTTTATTCATTATCATAACAGCATCAGTGGAGATTTCTAACCTACAGGTAAATAAAAATATATGCAATTAATAGTACCCCATAATGATCTAACAACTTTAAAGGTTGTTTAATAACCCATTTAGTGGAAGCAGCAGAAACCCATACAGTTATGCAGCAATTGTAAATGATTTATATTATTGATCCTAATGGATATCCCCAATTGATGTTATTGATGAGAGGCTATAAGAAAATACTATTCAGAGACTGTCGTGCCTGTGGGTAGCTGATAGCTTTTAACCTACCCTGCACTCACCTGAACTGATATGAGGTGCTGAGCATCTGCTGTGAGGTCCTGAACATGCCTCCATTCCTATTGACTTCAATGCTTAGTACCGCTCAGGGTCATGCTGACAAGCATTTCTTCCGGAGGAACCCAGCACATTTCATTCAGAGATGAATTTATCAGTTAAAATTTGAGTGATGAGCTATACAGGGTCAAATTCTTCTCTAAGTCACATTAATGCAGCCTCATTGCCTTCAACGGCTTGTGCTGTAAAGGTGAGATAACAGGAGAGAGGCCAAGATTAACGTGTGTGGCTGACAAACCACATCTGACCCCTGTCTCTCTCTCTCTTCGGCCCTAAGGCCCAACCTCTGGCTGCCAGCCTGAAAGCTGCCCTAATGGGGCAGCTAGGAATTGCCCTGGTATTAGAAAATCCCTGTGTGGTATAAAACCAGTATAGTCAGCTCATCACCACCTGCTTTCAGGCTCCCCATGATAGAGATTTGGGGAAGCAGGAAAGGAGCATGACCATAGCATGCTGTACCCTGATGATCCTGAGATGGCAGAAGTCACTGCTATTGGTGCAATGTAGAACATCCCAGAGGCTGCTCTAAGTTATACCAGGGGCCAGACCTGCCCCCAAGCCAGCCACAGGATTGGGAGAGTAGAAAGGTAGCTTAGAGGCACCTTTTCTCTCAGGTCTTGATCAAAGAGAGCTCAGCAGGATGTGAGGATCTGACCCCAGAAGTCTCAATTCTCTCTCTGTATATTAAAGATCCCACCTGTCTCAACAGAGTGCTCATTTCACTTGAGAATTGCTAGCAATACTGAGGGAAGAGGGATTCCCAAACCCTCCATCCTCCCCTTAACACATACACAAGCATACGCACACTGATAGTCTGTGGGTAGATTTTAACTTAGAGATATGTTTTTAGATGCCCCCAGCTGCAGACAAGATTCAAAAGCATCGTAGGAACTGTATGGCGTATATATCCAGGGCACGACCAGTGTAGACCTTCCAAAGGAGGACCCAACACAACTCTGTGAGCTGTAGAAATCTCCTGGTGCCTCTCCAGAGGTTGCCAGGGAGAGAGGATGTGGGCAGTCCAGGGCCGTGCACAGCATAGAACCACTAGGCCAAAACACATGGGTTTGTTAGGACATAGGGGAGGGAGGGAACTAAATCTGTTGACCTTTCTTGCAGCCCCAGCCTCCTGGGCAGTGATTGGGAGGGTGTGTGTGGGGGGTGTCAGCAAAGCAGCGGTGGTTGGGCCCTGCCCATCTCTGGAGACACAAAAGCTGGAGGAACAGATAGTCAGTGAATTCCCCACTTTCCCAAGGCTGGTGAGGTCAGGCTGCAGCCCTGGGATGGCGGGTGGCAGGCTCCAGCAATGGGGCTTCAGGCGCCGTATCCCAGCCATATGATGGTGGGCTCTGACCGCAAGATCACCCTCCCCCATCACCCCTGGCCCCTGCTGCCTCCACCAGTGCTCCTGGCCCCTGCTGCCTCCATGTCCATCTCACCATCCAGGGCTTAATTTATCCCCAGGCTTGCCAGGGCTGAGTAAGTCTGCTGTGAAAAGTGATATTTGTACGTTTCGTAATATCACTTTTCAGAGGAGACTTAGTAACTAGGAAGTCTTAAAAAAAACAAAATCCAAAAAGCAAAAGACATAACAAGAAAAAAAAATAGAACATGCAAAGCACCTTATTTGTGTTTCTATTCTGTTTAGGTTCAGTAAAGAATAGAGACAAGTATATTGTTATTTTTATTATTGAGTCTGCAAAAAAAAATCTTACATAAATAAATTATAAAGATATGGAAATGCGTATGTGCATATTTGTTTGTTTTTCCTAAATCTAATTAAGTATTTTTTGGAAAAATTGTCAGAGAAGCCACCAGCAAGAGTTGGTGGCTGCACTCTGAGGCCACCAAAAAAACTGTTGTGAGAACCCCTGGTCTAAAGGATGTTTTCCCAGTCATGGCCTTATATGAATAAAAGCCATTTCTCCAAAGAGGAAACCAAAGAGATTTTTGTCCAAAACTCCAACCCAAACTGATATAAGGTTTTGTAAACTCTCAGATCATTTTTGTCACCTGATATCATTCATTTCTGTACAACTAGGATAGGTGTCACAAGTGACAAGAAAGATTGTTCTCATGCTGTTTTCAACCCAGTGCAGAATCATAAAATAGACAAAATTCCATGAGATCTCCATCCTAATCTTGCAGGCCCGTCGACTACTAGTTCCATGTATTCTCCACTAAAAGAGCGGAGCTAAGCTGTGGAGCTTTCTTGAAGATTAGTGGTTGTTTGGAACCTGAGGCCCAGTAATACCATCTGTTGGCTTGAATCAGCTGTGGGCATACCACTCACAGACATCTGAGGTTCAGAACACACCCTCATGCCATGAACTGCAGCAATTATTTAATGGAGGTGGGCCCCAGCCAAATCCCCAGAGCAAAAGACACATGTACTTTTGGAGTGCACACAATCCAAACCTTGATCAGGATCTGAAGTTGCAGATGGCCCCCTCTTCTTGTATAATGGACAGAACCAAAATCACAGATCCAATCACCCTGAATGATACGGATTTGACATCTGAATCCAGAACCAAAATTGGTGGCATGAGACCATCTCTTTCCATGAGGTTCTGGTCATACACCTGTTCCATGTATAGATAATAGTGAGAGTTGTGTGCACAGAGTGCCACCAGAGATACAGACCTGAATGTGCCATATACGGTCGCTGTGGTAAGTTATAAAAGAACCAAACACTTTCACATTGTGTGTGTGTGTGTGTATGTGTGTGTGTATAGACAGGGGCGGCTCTACAAAGTAGGCTGCCCCAAGCAGCGCGGAGCGCTGCGCCGCCCTTCCCCAGTCCCGCGGCGGGTCCCCTCTTCCCGCGGCTCCGGCATCCTGGGGAGGGCGTCATTTGGCTCCGGTGGAGCTCCCGCCGGCATGCCTGCGGCAGGTCCACCGGAGCCCGGGACGAGCGGACCTGCCGCAGTCATGCCTGCGGGAGCTCTACCGGAGCCGCGGGAAGACGGGACCCGCCGCAGGCGTGACTGCGGCAGGTCCGCTCGTCCCGGGCTCCGGTGGACCTGCCGCAGGCATGCCGGCGGGAGCTCCACCGGAGCCAAATGACGCCCTCCCCAGGATGCCGCCCCAAGCGGGCGCTTGGCCCGCTGGTGCCTAGAGCCGCCCCTGTGTATAGATATAGATACACACATTAAAACTTCTTTAACCAAAAACGCTTCAGTGAGATATACAGCAGAATGTAAAAGTGAACAAATTCAGGACTTTATGTGAGTCATTGCAACATTCTAAACACAATGCAAGATGTAACTTTAAAAGAAGCAGAGTTTGGCAGTTTTGCATGTATGAACCTAAACTGATTTTGTCTCTTTGATACTGTTGTGTGGGGAGAATCCAAAAGAGCCTAGTAAAAAGTTGCAAACATTTCCTTTGGAATCCAAGTTTACAAACCTCTTTACTTCTCCTTGCAGCTCCAAAGCTGTTAATGGTTTGCTTCCTTTTATTAATGGCAGACGGGAAAAAAGACAAAAATAAAAAAAAAAAAGATCCCTCCTCAAAGCATGTGTGAAGTGACTAGTCAGGTAATAACAGCTCCTTTGGAAGCTTTTATAGCACATTAGGCAAACACAGTCCATGTTTATAGACTTTTTAAAATGCTAATTATATAAAAAAGCATTTATAGCCTTCTAAAATACTAAGCTACTGTAATATAAATATTCTTAATAATCATCATCTAAAAATGCAGATAATTGACCCAATGGAAGCACAGATTTCTGATTCTGAAATCTGTGAGCCAAATTTTTAGCTCTAGGGTCTAGCCAAAGCAGGGGAAAGGTGGTGTTCTTCATTTTATCAAGGAGAAAAACTTTTATTGGTTTTGTTCTTTTTTAATTAAAAAGAAAGGCAACAATTTGGCTTTAGAGTCACATATAGAGGTCATCTATGGGCCAGGTTTAGGTACACAGCTGTACGCCAAAAGAACACCTAATTTGTGCTTGGAGTTAACACGCTTACATGCACAAATCAGGACATTGTATATGCCTCGTCATTTGCACATTGAGCTCTTCAGTTTGCATGCACAGTCACAGTAACTGCAAGTGCAAATTAGGTGCACAACTGCATACCTACTGGCTTTACTCAGGCATTGTGGCTTTGATAATGGTTATTGCACAATCAAAAGATTGCTTTGTCACTGCATCCCAGAGAGTCCCATCTCTGTGTGCACTGAGCACACTGTAAAACTCCAGACAATTTGCAAGGATCTCTGCCAATAGGATTACCACCTGGAAATGAAGTAAGGACAGCTGCATGCTGACTCTCTCAGAGCATCCCACCAGGTGAAAACCAAGGGGTCCATGACCATACTGAAATGCATCTATGCCTGTAAAACACATCTTGGAAGTTTCTCTTCACTTCCAGGGTGCACCTCCCAATGTGTGTGCATATATCAGGTCTGTGTGGAACTCTTTGAGTTTTGATTGACATGGAACTGGTGAGTCAAAGCTGTTAACCCCTCCATCCCCTGTGGGTTAGCCTGAACTTGGTGTTTTTCAGAGAGGATAAAACAACTGTTAAACATTCGTTAATACTAGTCACACTTACTAGTAGTCATATTAATAATACTTAGCTCTTCACAGTGCTGCACAAACACTAACCACCCTCACAAAAACCACAGGGCACTTAGTAACTGTATAGTATAATACTCATTTACAGTTGAAGAATCAAAAGCAGGACATCACAGTGAACCAGTGTCAGAGCTGGGATTAGAACTCAGGTGTTTCAAGCCAATGCTTAGGCCATTAGATCATGCTGCATCTTATTTTAAAATATGCTTTATAGATTTGCACGGCAATCAGCAGCAACTTGCTGTTGGCTGATGGAATTGTGACATTAGAGATATTGAACAGCTGACTTTGATTCATTCACATATTGCAATCATTTTAGTTAATATGCTGAAAAAGGATTCTGAGTTTTTTTCTTTACATTTCAAAAGTCATGAAATTCAGACTTCTGATGATATCATAACTGTGAAATAAGACATTCACTAGCTGGCTGGAGGAGATTTTCAGTATCTCTATATAGGCAAAATAGCACGTTGTTCCTGCATATAGAATATAATTCTCTTTTCTTTAAATGATATTTCTCCTAAGATACTAACCACCTCAAATCTGAACAGAAATGTTTTTCAGGGTTTGTTAGTTGTTTGTGTAGTTTGTTGGTTTTATGTTGTGGGGTTTTTGTTGTTGTTGTTGTTGTTCTTTGTGAGGGGTGGCGGGGGAACGTTTCGCATTGTACGAACGGTTTCAACTATGGGCAAAAAATCAGCATAACAAAGGATTTGTATAGCAGTCTATCTATTTAGGTATTTATAAGTCGCCAATCACTTACCTCTTACTATAGGTTTAAAATATTATTACACCATCATACTATAAAACAGTGAACAAATACCACTCATAAATATAACTGAAAAAGTATTTTCCAATCGGTGTGATCTTTCTGAAACCTGGATCCTCTTTTGTGTTGAGACATTTATCTATTTTCCAATGCCCTTCCAACAATAAACACTCCAGCAATAGAGATCACATTATATATTGTGGTTTTTGTTTGTGGGAGAATGAAATCAAATGAGAACATAAATTACTTTGGTGTTGGAATAAAGAAACAAGCAAAGAGTAGTTTTTAAAAAGCAGCCAATTCCCCTATAGAACTAGTTAGATTTTCTTAAATCGTGTGCAAATTAAAAAGTTCAGGGTTCAAACACATTGTGCAAGCTAAATCTCTGCCTTATTTTGAAAGGACATGTGTTTGGGAAGATGCATTTGGATTTATACAAGAACTCTTAATTGGCTTCCTGTGTCTTCACTCAGAAAGGGATCTTTTCATTCACTTTAACATCGTCGCTGCTTAATAGCGAAAGGATGCTCGTGCCTTAGCAAATGGTACAGAAATATCTTTTATAGTTAATGGAGCACTGCAGCATTCCACTGCAAAGACCAACTATCTAGAATAAATTCATATCAGAAATGCAGCTATGCCCTTTCCACCTTCTAAATGCAGCCTGATACAGAATACCAGGCCATGACAATGTTTCTAAGAACAATAAGAAACCACTTGGTATCCTTGTGGTCAATTACACCACTGTGTCAGGAAGATCGGTGGAGATAGCAGGCACAGAGAGCTCCCCTTGGGTCCTTCTGCACTGCTCCACTGAGCACTAATGTACTGGCAGACCTCTTATCAGGCTCCTATACTGTAAATCTCAAGAAGGGAACATTTGGGGTCACAGCTGATAACTGACCATCACAAGGATTCTTTCTTTCTTTCTTTCTTTCTTCTTGTGGCTGAGGAGTGGCTTCTTCTGAACTGAAATATGAGACACAGAGTATGATGGAGAAGACTAAGCCCTAGCAGGGACTCGGAGCGTTTTTTTGCTCTCACACATCTTTCCTGCGCGTACAGTACAAGGTAACAAGAAGAATGATTTATTTAGCTCAGCAAAAGCAGCTGTTCAAAGGAAGTGAGGGATATTTTAGAGGATTGTATTCAATTCCCAGGGTCTTCCAGGTACAAACAAAACACCCATTTTCTCCTCTTTTTTTTAACGCTATACCTACTGTTCAACCCATCTTTCTAATTCTTTTCTTTCTTGCCATTTCAGCTTGTCCTCATTTAGCGTCAACAGAACTGGCTTCAGCACATCCGAGACCAAGCTCCTACTACTGTAGGCATCATGGACACTTTCAGTCTCCCCTGTCCCACTCAGACAACTGTCTCCTAATGCTTTGGTTTACAAACCCAACGGGTCCCAATCTGTCCTCACCTAAGCTCCTGCAGCCCTGTTGAAGTCAATGGAACTGCCTGGTTTTGAGGAGAGAGTTTATTATCCTCCCACTGCCAAAGCAATTAAATGGCTTGACATGACTAGCAATTTCTGATCAGAAGAGACCCGGCACTGGAATGGCAGGGCTGAGGCAGGCAAGCGGTCTGGCACTGTACCCACTGAAGTCAATAACAAATCTCCCATTCGCTTCATTGGCAGCCGCATGAGCACCCCCAGATTGAGCTGTATTGACAGAGTGTTGGAATCATGATGCTGTGCATAACTCTGACTGGTGCTGAGTGTATGCAGGAACACCAAATTTACCCATTTTTGAAAGCTCTGGATTTCTGAATAATGGGTTTTACAATAGACCTGTGGACAGAGCTCCCAGCTCCAGTACCATGAACACATCAGGATGATATTTACATGAACACTTGGCCATCATCCTCTATGTTCCTTCTGTCCAAGAATGGGAACAAAACTTCCTTATTTAATTTTGAATCTTTGCTCCAACTTTGCAATTCCCTTTGATTGCCAGTTTCTCTGGACTATATTATCTGGAACTGGCCTTGCAAAAAGCACCACATGTACCATAAGCCATTCTGCAGAATTTCTAAGTGGTCTGGAATGAACTGTTCTCCTGCAAGTAACTCACTAACAGACGTGATTAGCAATTAAGAAAAACATTATTATCTGTCACATGGGCTCAGAGAAATATTCATGGTGAGCCTTGTGCGTAATAGCAGTAGGAAAGAGGCCAGGAGGGCTAAGAAAATATCAGTAAGCCAATGTCAAGGAGGTTATCAAGGGCAAAGAGATGATGGTGGTAAAGGAAGCCAACAATATGATCCATGAAAGATGGCAATGAACAGCAGTGCAAGCCAACAGTGTATGCACTGCATAGCACTTACAGCAATATGTAATTTATCATTAGATATAGGTAAAAGTTCTCTTTAAAGATCTATAAAGTCTTTGATACTGTTAAGAAAAAGCCAGAAGAAGGATGTTTTGAGGAGGAAAAAATGGATGTAATGAAACAAAATGCATACTTCCTAGTGTGATGAACAACAGAAAGGAAAGCTATTATTCCTGTCTTTAATTTTGCACAAAGGCTAAAATTTGCTATCAAAATCATAGCAGCAAATGAAGTGTTTTGATATTTCCCAGGGTGTAATGTTTGAAGAGTCTTTAATGCGATGACACAACCGCAGGCAATAGGAACTCATTACGGCTGCCAGAGTTGGCTTTTTCGCTAGGGGAGAACTACCGTCTCACCACAGCTATTCACATGCAGTGGGATCTCAACTTTCTTGAGCCAGAAGAAGCCACACAATGGGAAAACCCTACTTGCCTGTTATCATGGCATCACTTACAAAGTAGAGATGTCCATCCTTCTGCCAGTGTAGGATTGTTTCCTACAATACATTTGCTAGTGCTTTGTTATCCTTAAGCTCAGCCAGGCACTCTGTAGCCTGACAGTATAAACAGGGGGCCCACGGAAGGAACTCATTTTGCTTATAGAATCACAGAATCATAGAAATGTAGGGCTCAAAGGGACCTCAGTAGGTCATCTCGTCCAGCCACCGGGGCTGCAGCAGGGCCAAGTAAACTTAAACCATCCCTTAGAGGTCTTGTCTAACCTGTCTTAAAAACCTCCAATGACGGAGATTTTACAACCTTCTTTGGAAGCCTATTCTAGTACTTAACTATAAGAGGAGCACGCAAAACAGGACACAGTACTCCTGATGAGGACTCACCAGTACCGAGCAGAGAGGGACAATTACCACCCACATCCTACCTATGACATGCTCAGCTGTGACTTGGGAGCACTGACCTAGACTCATAGTCTAGCTAAATTGTGAGTCACGTAGTTGTATAGAAAGCAAGTAGCATAGCTGACAGTCAGATGGGTTAAAATTGGTTTGCAGTAAAGTTATAAATGATCCAGAAGAGATAAAGGCCTTTCCTTAAGCACCGTATCCTGCAACTCTTATTCGTATGCCTAAATTTTACTTATAACTCAACAGACTTCAGTGGCACTGCTAGCCGAGGAATCCACTTGGAGGAAGGATGCTGGATTGGCCCTGATATTCTTTATGATACTTTTGATTGGTTCAGTTTTTAATCACAGAGCTATCAAAGTCTGCCACCCATAACATTTCCATTGTGACTTGTCTTTGTAGCAGCAGCTGCCACTAAAAGCTATTCTGCAAGGTATATCACTGCAGGGCAGATTTTCAAAGGTATTTAGGCATCTAAAGAGGCAGCTGGGTGCTTGGTGGGATTTTCAAAAGCGGGAGTTAGGCGCTTAATCTCCATAGGCCCTTCTGAGAATCCCACTAGGCCCCAGCCGCATCTTTAGGCACCTTGCTATCTTTGAAAATTTGGCCCCTTGTTTCTCTGCCTAAAGGACAATGGGACTATATATACAGAAGAAGCCACCTATTTTCCATGAGGTGCAATAGCTAAGTTACTTATACCGGGGCAGGGTGTATAGATGTACTGTATAGTTGGAAGCACTGATACGCCATCAGAATTGCTGAAGGCGAGGACACCTGCTAAGGGTTACACAAGTAACAGCTAAGGGTGATTCTTACTCACATGTAATGAGTAAGGCTACGATTATGTCACAGAGGTCACGGAATCTGTGACTTCCATTGACCTCCGTGACATTGTCTGCCCCGGACTGGAGCTCCCAGCCAGCCCTTCCCCCGTCGCCCGGCAGCTCCCAGCCCCCGCACACATGGGGACACCCTGAAGCTGTCCAGCCCGGGACAGCAGGGACTCCCCACAGCTGCCCAGCCATGGCAGGTAGCTGGCAGACCCTGCAGCTGCCCAGCCATGATAAGCGGATGGGGGACCCTGCAGCTCCCAACCACGGCGGGCAGTGGGGGGCCCCACAGCAGCCCAGCCCCATGGGCAGGAAGACCACACAGCTCCCACTCCCCACAGCGGTGGGGGACCCTGGAGCTCTCACTGACCGCAGCAGTGGGGGGGACCCGTGAGCCCCAGCAGCAGTGGGTGCTGAACCTGCCTCCCCATTTTGTCAGGGATATTTTTAGTAAAAGTCAGGGACAGGTCACGGGTTTCTGTGAATTTTTGTTTCTTGCCCGTGACTTGTCCATGACTTTAATAAAAATATTTGTGACAAAAACTTAGCCTTAGTAATGAGTGAAAATAATCACCAGATCTGAGGTAAGTAAGAAATTTCCTCCTCAAGCAGGTTAGCAATGACCTTTTTTGTTGTGCATTCAGTGCTGATCCAAAGCTCATGAAAATCAGAGGGCTTTGAATCCTACCCTAAGCGGGCATTGTCTGTTAGAGCATATCCCACAAGATCAGTTCCTACACAATGAATGGGCAGCCATTGGTGACTTCATCCCATTCCTGTCTTCCATGTTTTGGGTGTTTATTTAGCATTAGCTGATTTATTAAATTGTTACTTAAAAACCAATTGACTATAACAAAATATTTATTGACGTTTAACAAACTTGTAGAAGGTGCATGTATATTAATCCTCATTAACTGCCATTTTACATACAGTCACTGTCTTTTAAATATTATATTAAACACAGATTTGACAGGAGTAACTTACACCTTAACAGAATATGTTTGTCACATTCCCTGATCTGTCCTCAAAGAACTCTCTGAAGGAGAACCTTGCAGATCCCAATAGACAGCTTCATAGCCCAGCTGAAAATGACTCTAGTGAAAGGTTAACCCATGGCCTGTAAGGCCTGCTTCAAAGCCTGTATAAGCCAATGGAAACACTCTCATATATTTCAGTGGGCGTTGGATCAAGCCCAATAGCATCGGTACAGATTTTCAAACACATTCAGCCATTAACTATACATGTGCTTTTGCCCACATCTGACTTAGGTCTGCAGTTCTCCAATGCGAGCATGCAATGGATCAATCAATAATATTTGTATATAAGCTGAGTGTGCATAAAAGTGCATGTGCAGTGAAGCATGCCCCTTATTAGAAATGTGGACTATATGTATTGTTCTGCAGTAACTGCATTAGAAATAATGGTAATTATATTATGACTCACCTTAACGCTACCATATTATATCCTAATGACTGTTCCGTTAATTCATTTTTATTGGATACATTCTGAAATGGAACTTGTGTGTACGCTGTTAATGTATTTGAAATTAAAAGAGCACACAGGATTATTAGATGATTTGTATCATGCAACTGCATTTGGTTCTTCTGGCCATAGGACAAAGGCTGGTAAGTTGAAATGGACTCAGTCAAACAATAAAAGGTGGCAGTCCTGCCATGTAATCAATCAATTAACTTGTCCCTACCCAGAGAAAGAATGAAATGAGAGCCAGTTCTTCCACTGTGAAGTTTTCCCAGAAGAACTAGAGTGAGTATAATCAAGGTACTCAAATTAAAAGGACAAAATGATCAAAGAATAAATCATTGCTACACTGTAGTGGACTGTTACCTTAAGAGGCATGGTAGTGACATGCCCCAGGAAATGAAACTGGCTGGACCCAGCAGTAATTCAGGCAAAGTGGTCTCTGATCAAACTACAGTCTACGTCTGTTTCTTGGAATATCTTGGGTTCTATGTCTGTTAGTTGGCTCAGGGTCTGATAAGAAACCATGGTCAGTACATACACAGACATGAGAAAGGTTTCTGTTGATTTAAATTGCAACTTGAGCCTTCAGTTCTGAACCTTTAAGGATTGCAGGTACAGTTTTGGTCAGAATACAATTGTGGGCACAGCCCTGAATGCTTACACCTGCCTGCCTGATCGCAAGCCTAGATCTCAGGGCTGGCAGCACTAGGGCTAAGATTTGCCAAGCAATTCATTTTGTGGGCACAAAAATGGAGGCACAAATTTTGTAGGGTGAAAATTACACCCATAAAAGAAAAGACTTGGCCTCCAGGACCAGGCTAAATCACTGTAGTTCTTGGGCAACGGCGTTTGTTACTGGCCTTGCTTTCCAGACCAATCAGTGCAGGTGAAATATATTTTTGTCAAGTCACTCTCGGGTACCTTTTTCCCCACATGATTTTGTCCTATGTCATTTAGCAAGTATAGTGATTTTTTTCTCCCTGTATTCTGGAGGGCGACAGGGTTTAATAACAACTTCAAATTATACAATGTTGTCTCAGGCCAGTTCCCCTTATCATAAGGATCAGCACTTCTGCTGGCACAGAAAGTCAAACTTGTTGACATTCTCAGCAGAGAGTCCAAGGACTGAATGAGCCATAAGGAATAAATTCCCATCTCACCCTTAGCAGTGGTCCCTCCAGGTCATTTTTCATGGAGTGCTGATCCTGACCATGATATTCTGTGAAGAGAGGACTCCACTCTCGAGGACATTTACTACCTTTTACAAAAAAAGAAATGTTAAAGCATATTATTCAGTGGAGTCTCATGACAAAACATCTTTTTGTGCTCATCAACGTCATCAATGATGACAACGTAGCTCTAGCCACAGAATTTGTTAGTGAGCTATTGCAAGAGACTACAGAGAATGAAGAGAAACAAAATGCATTTGTGTAGGTCCTATAAAAATAAAAAGCTATTGTTTTGCCTTTTTTCCCCCTTCATTTAATTGTAGTTTTTTAAATTTCTCTGCAAGGGTGAGAGTTCTCTTCTTATTAAAAAATAAAGATTATGAACTCCAAATAAATGCCCCCATCTAATAAAAACTATTTTAAGGTAGGTCAAATTGTGGCCTAAAAACCTTGACTGTGTCCCTTTAATATATTCTATTATCCAACAAATGGTTTGATGTAAACTGACATATATCTTTTAAAAGAGCAAACTGGATTGTGACAGCTGATAATCTTGTTTTGTTGAAGGACTTCTATCACATTATCTTCAGCTAGAGGTTGAGGCATTGAGTAGAAATGCTCTGAAACAGGCCTACTGCTTAGCAGCAGTATGGAAAGGAATATCTGGTCCAATATGATTTTGAACTTGTACAAAATTGGCTTAAGCACAATCAGCGGGTGCTCAATGGGCAGAAGGACATAGCTAGCAATTTTAAATGTGTACACATATGGCCAATCAGTTGCTCCAACTGCCTGGACTGGGCTATACAGTTGTATCTAATGAGCCTAATCCCACGGCAGCAGAAATCAGCAATGGTCTTTCCATCGGCTTCAATGGGCCTTGAGTCAGACCCAACGTGATCCATAATGTGGAGTCAGATTTTCAGAGGCATGCACCAGAAGGCACCAGAATAAGCAGCCAGATTTTCGAAAGAGCTCAGCTCTTGGGTGCTTTTGAAAAACTGGCCCTTGCTGGCTGCTGTTGGATAAAGCTGGAAGGCTGTGTGTCGTAAAAGGCCTGGAAGCAAACTGCCAGTTACCGTAAATAACTATTGAATCCTCTGGGGTCTCATCCTACCCATGATTATTGGTTTTACTTCCTGCATAATAATAATAATGTGCACAGGACAGGACCTTAGAAAATCAAGAATGTAAAATGGGGTGGAAAGCAATTGTAGAACCTCATTTGAGAACCAAAGAAGGTAAATCTGAGAAACCCAGACACACCTCTGCCTCGATATAGCGCAACCCAATATAACACGAATTCGGATATAACGCGGTAAAGCAGTGCTCCGGGGGGCAGGGCTGCGCCCTCTGGTGGATCAAAGCAAGTTCAATATAACACGGTTTCACCTATAACGCGGTAAGATTTTTGGGCTCCTGAGGACAGCGTTATATCAAGGTGGAGGTGCATTGTTTTTACAAAAGGAAATTTTGCAGTGATGACAGATGTCACAATTTGCTGGGCGGATAATGCTAAGAGCTTGGAGAAAGCCCACAAAGAAAAAGTTGCCTACTACCTTGAATTAGAGTCAGATATTAGGAAATTAACGGGAGGTATAAATATCCACTTTTTGGGTCTCGTGATTGGGGCACGTGGCAAATGGAGTGAAGGAAATGAGGAGCTTTAAAAAAGCTTAGGCATTGAGAGAGGCAAAAATTTTAAGGAAAATATTTGTAGACTCGTTTTATATTCCACTGCAGATATAATGGCAATGTTCAGTGACTAGTAAAGATCCTGGAGCCCCATTCCGTGTATCTTACTCTGACTAAATTTTAGCTATCTTTTTCCATATTTTAAATTCATGGATTATTGGTAATCAATACCTCTATATCCATTGCTATTTATATATTTGTCCTTTCAGAGAATGGTTTTAATCTTTTAATAAATCCTTAGAAATTTAGATTCCTATCCCATTTTAAATTATTTTTCCTACTGGACTTGGACGCCGACTGGCCACTTATAGTAACCAGGAAAGGGCAGGTTGTCACACCTGCACATAAGCCAGGGGGCAGACTTGAGGGGAAAACCAAATTTGTTTTCTTGGCCAACTGCACAGTAGCCATTGAAGGTCAGAGGGAGCTATCAGGTGAGACAGAGTCCCCTAAACATTCCCCTCTGAGCTCTAACCCCACACAACCAAGTACATGCTCATGCAGTGCAAGAGTTAAGTGTCTGGAGTTCTCACTTCGAAGCCCCCCTGCTCTAACCACTAGACAGCCCCCTCCAGAGTTGGGAATAGGGTATGTGTAGGTGTCACTGGGTGTGTTTGGGCAACCTGGAAGCAGGAGACAGTGGAAATGCAATAGCAGAGAGCGTTTTGCTGTTTCCCTGTCTGCCTGCCCTTTGCTTTCAGACTCTTCAAGTCTTCACTTGGTTCCTTCCCCCATCCTGGCATACCACTCACTACCATCTGAGGAGAACCCACCTTTCAGCCCATGTGGTAGAGGTTCATGCCCTAAGCTCCAAAGGCCCCAGCTTCAGTCCTACCTGCAGACTACCAGCATCTGTTGGTATTACAAGTGGGGGGTTGTCTAGGATTTCAACTGGACTTCTAACACCAACAGACCCTGGTTGTCAGTGGGTGGGATTGAACCTGGGGCTCTGGAGTTTAGTGCATGAGATAAAAGCCAACTGGCTGTTAGGTAAGGCTGTAGAGCAGACTCATTTTATCTCTCTCTAAGTGGGTCTCAGTGCCACTAGACAGGACACAACACCACACCCAGAAGATGTGTGGGTGACACATGCAGAAGAGGACAAAGCACTCTTAGCACTGCTGTCTCCAGAGGAAACTATAGTCCAGGAAGAATGAACAGAAACTGCCCTGGGGATCTGACAATTCCTTCTCTAGACCAAGTACCAAGGGCACATGTGGGATTGTGAATTGTGAGAGTTTTTTCCCCCAGGTCCCCGACAGCCCCGGGTGTTGTGAAAGTGATGCCCTTCATCATTAGGACATGTGCTAAGGGACAATCCATGGAGTCGTGTTGGCAGACGATTTTGGCTAACACACAGTGTTTCAGTCCAGTTTGGCAAGCAGCACCTCCTGGAGGAGAGGAGATTCTCCTCTGGCTCAGCAGCAGATCTGTTTTTTCAGAATGATTATTTCCCTTTTGTAAATTGCTGATTAAATCCATTACATTGTGGACATTATGTTTAATATGATCACCAGGTAATACACTTGTTTCAGTGTTGGATGACCGCATTAGGCTCTGGCACTTCAACAGATGTATCCTTTTCAACATGGGATGGGTTCCTCTCCTATAATGAGGATATTCTGGGTTCACAGTAAAGCGACTAAGTATCTAAATGTATGAGATAAAATTAAAGTAAAACAAACCCCAGACTCTTGCCTAAATTTCTCCATTGAGTCTCCAGCCAATAGTGCCTGCTTGTAGCATTAGAACAGAGTGTTCTAGGTTAAAAATGTTTCTATTCTTACTGGCAGATATATTACAGAAAAGAGAACATCAACCACAAAATGGCATTTTATGAAATAAATATCCACGATAAAGGGCAATTACAAATCTACATTGCTTCATCCACTGCCCCTTGAAGGTAACACTGGTCTAATGGTTAAAATAGTGAACGGGGACTCAGTAGATCTGTGTCCAGTTTCTGGAGAAATCACTTAATCACTCTGTGCCTCGATTTCCCCTCTGTAAAATGGGGCTAATGCTTTCTTTTCCGAGCTTTTGCCTGTCTTGTCTATCAATCTGTGAACTGTGCATAGCACAATAGGACTCTGATCTTTTGTAGATGCTACTGCAATACAAATATTATGCTCACTGTAATGTTCTTTATTGAGACTCTGGGGCATGGGTGTGTGGGGAATATTCTTTTTTCTGTCCAGTGGGATCACTCTGAATTAGGAAATACTTTTCCCTCTTTGCTTCCCTTTATTAAGTTTCATTTTAAGTTTTACTTGGCATCGTACCAAAGATGCCGTACCATACAAATGAAAGGATGGTCAGCTTCAATACAGTCAATAGTAATTACAGGAAATCATTGCAAAGAATAACCTCCGAGGAAAACAGAAAGGAACACAAACTCTGGCAAGGCAAGTGTAAAAGTATAATTAGGCAGGCCAAAAAAGAATCTGAAGAGCAACTAGCAAAAGACACACAAACTAGCAGCAAATTCTCTTTAAGTCCACCAGAAGCAGAAACCTGCCAAACAATCAATGGGGCCACTGGACAATCAAGGTGCTAAAGGAGCACTCAAGGAAGACAAGACCATTGCAGGGAAGTTAAATGAATTATTTGTGCCGGTTTTCCCAGCTGAGGATATGAGGGAGATTCCCACACCTGAGCCATTCTTTTTAGGTGACAAATCTGAGGAACTGCCCCAGACTGGGGTTTCAGTAGAGGAGGTTTTGGAGCAAATTTATAAATTAAACAGTAATTAGTCACCAGGACCAGATGGTATTCACCCACGAATTCTGAAGGAACTCAAATATGAAATTGCAGAATTAGACATAACACAGTTACTGTCACTTAAATCAGCTTCTGTACCAGATGTCTGGCAGATATCTAATGCAATGCCGATATTTTAAAAAGACTCCAGAAGCAGTCCTGGCAATTACAAACTGGTGATCAAGCTTCAGTTCCAAGCAGATTGGTTGAAATGACAGTAAAGAACAGAATTGCTATAGTGATCCAAGAGTTCACATTTTTTACTGGCTTGGTGAAATCTAATTGTAGAACACACCACCAGCTTAGGGTGTCTGCTCCGTTTTCTGACAGTCCGCCCTGAGGCTGGCACTCATGGTCGTGAGCCGCTCCATACAGCATAGAACAGGGTATGTCCAGGCTGACAGTTCCCTGCCTTTACTGTGTTATGTCCAGCAAAGACATTCTGCCTAAACAGACCTGTTTGCTTTCTCTGCAGAGATTGATAACCGTGTGATTGCCAGAGATACAAGTTACTGCACAGTTCTTTTTAAGCAAACTTACTTTATTCTGAAGGTAACAGCCATGACTGAAAAAACAGATTAAAAACAATAAAAGAACCTACACGCCTACTACTAAGCTCCCCGTCTATCAATGCCCCACCCCAGGGCTTTCCTTGTGGTGACAAGTTCATCACAGTTTCAGCTCAGTAGGCCCAGTCTCTCCAACCTTTACCTAAGGCCTGGGGATCTCCATGGACCAGAGGCTCTGTCCATTGGCTGGATCAGAACAAAGGCACCCGGTCAGTTTAAACTGAGGCTGTTTATCCAAAAGTCTTTTCTCTGTCTATTGGTCTCTGGAGAATCCAGTCTGAACCAGTATATGCGTGTCTGTTGGTGGCAGAGCCAGGGGGGCTTAAAGGCTGATAAGGAAGTACATTAACATCCCCCTCCCTACTCGGGGTGCCTACAGTGCCACAATAACACATACACAACTGCATTTTAATACAATATACTCTGAAGGTATTAACCCTAATTCAGTGGGGTTTAACTTCATTCAATAAAGTTTATCTTAATTCCATCAGGTTTGCTCAGGATATTGTCAGTCTGTCACAACTATCATGAAACCAGCTTCTAGCCACTCCCTTCGGTCCCCAACTCCTTGCACCCTGACTTGCTACCAGTTAGAATCCCATCCAAGAATGGCCCCTTCCTCCCTCCCCCTCCCACCTGAGGAACTGTCTGTCTGATGGAAGGGGAAGGACAAGTTGAAAGCGGGAAGAGCTAGGGCACCCCGTCTGCACCAGCCTATGGAGCTGGCTGGGCACGGAGCAGGGGTGACAGAGCTACCGCTTTGGTATGTGCACCCTGTGTCTTTATGAAGAATTCTGGATACGAGAATTTCTGTCAGCCTACCTGACTCTCAGCCAGAGTTTCTCCTGGGAGTGCTACCTGCAGCGCAGACCCTTGGTACCCCCACCAGAACACAGCATCCCCTGCACCCTGGCACCCAGGGAAGAAAACTTGCCCCCAAATTACTATCTATTTTGTAGTTTATATGCACAGATCTGCTGCAGGGTTTCATACTTCTCCCTCTCACTTAAAGGAGTTAACAAGGGACGAAATCACGCACAATTAAAGTCAGTCCATTGGAGACCCTGAATATAATATTGTCCTTTTTGCAGAAAAGGAATTAAAGAAATGGATTTGGCCTTGATTCTTTCATTTGAACTTCTCTGCTGAGCTGCGCTTTTCTATTAGCTCTGTAACTCCGCCTTCGGTATGTTATTTAAAAGGAAGTAATTTATGATTGCCAGTCCTAATTATTGCTGGCTGTGTATCACAATTATTAACCCAAGAATCCCACCCTTTATGTAACAGAATGAAAGGCATTCAGCCCTTTATGGATGAGTCACTCATATGTAGCCATGTATCCTCACTCGAAAGCCACAGTGACTAATGAATAATGGCACTTTCCCATTTATTTATTACTGGTGTAAGGCAAACAGAAGGGCTTAAACTAAGTGCAGTGAAAAAGACAAGCACCAACCTCACCTGACCACTTGCTTGGGGCCAGATTTCGTTACCTTCCCTTATGCTGAATAATACTTTGCTCCATGAGTAGTCCAATTGAAATTAAGGGGAGTAAAGCGTAAAGAGTGTCAAATCAGGCTCTTGGAGCTCACCCTCCTCTTTTGCATAGATTGCAATGGCATCCAGTTTGGTTTGGGAAGTTATTCAAGGTTTTGACTTTGATCCATAAAGCCCTATGCAGTTTGGGTCCTGGGAGCTAGGACTGCATCATTTCAATGGTTTCGATCAACTAGAAAACCTCTTCTCGCACACCCTATATAGGACTGTAAGATGGGCATGGGAGCCCAACATTGTATTTTATTTCTCACTTATTGCAATAATTTGAAGTTGCAAACATTTCCACCTACCACATTTAATTCTGGACATCGCCGTATTTACTGAGTGGGGATGCTGAGGAGGAGGACTGATTGGCCAGCAAGGTTCTGATTCACCTTCCATCTTGTCCAGACTGAGCCTCTGCTAGCTAGCCTTCATTCTCAACAAAACACCAGGGAAACAGAGAGCCTGCTCCATCCTGATCCCATGAAAAGGGAGCATGCAGTCAAATGTCATCAGCATGTGGATGACACTGCAGCTAGGGTGACTAGACAGCAAATGTGAAAAATCAGGACAGGGGGTTGGGGGTAATAGGAGCCTATATAAGAAAAAGAACCAAAAAATCGGGACTGTCCCTATATAATCGGGACATCTGGTCACCCTAACTGCAGCCCCCAATCATTCACTATCTCCCCAGCAGGAATATGTGTTGAGCAGGAAGGCTGATGGAACAGAACTTTTGCAGTGCCCATAGGGTGACCAGATGTCCCGATTTTCTAGGGGATGGGTTTGTGCCTTGCTTGATTACATGCTAAACGATCACCTCTAGTTCATCCAGCTGCAGAGTGGGTACTTGGTCCATTGGGTTGAGACGGTCATACGTGAGGCTGGCCCCATCACTTCCTTGGGTAGGGTTGGTTATGAAACTGATGTGCTTTAGCCATGTCAGCGTGATAAGCCATTGGCTTGGGAGAACTTTGTCCAGAGAACATATCTTTGTGAGCGAAGCCAATGTGGTCCGCATTTTGGGTTCCACCTCTCATGTTTAGTTTCTATAAAAACTCCCTTTGTCTATAAAGAACACCTCTTGTCTATGTGCTTTAAAATCGACTTTATGGAAACTCTAACGGTATGCCGGCATTTATAGTTATAGGTAGTTTTATTGCACAGTCAGTAAAAATCCCAGCTGATTATGTCATTGCTGAGTCAATCAAGTGCCAAATAATATTTTTATTTCATCTCAGCAATAATCATTTTCTGTCTGAACAGTAGACCCCTAGTTATTGTTTCTTCCCTTATGTTTTCATTAATTAGAAGGAAGTGGAGAGGTAACAAATTACTCCCTGGATGCTGAAGTGTTCATTTTTCACTGTCAGGTTATAAGTGGCAATGGGCAAAGACAATATATCCTGTTAGACATGAGAGTACTTATTGTCAGCATGGTTCATAAAAATAGAAAGTGAGGTAGCTTTTCTGAATAGAGTTGAAGCTATCTATGGATAGAGTTTAATCTGACTAATTATAACTAAAGGCTTTGGCAAACAGTATCATGTATCTGGGAGAGCACTGAATAGTGCTTTTTTCTTACCAAGCTCATGTGAATGTTAATGTATGTAAGCGTAAAATCGACTTCTATTAAATCTTCTAAATTACCATGCACTTCTTCACCCACAGTTCTTCATAACTGTGCTGAAGAGTTACTGGTAAAAGTATTAAAACTCTTTGAAACAGTCATATATCTTCTGGTTTACAGGAAATGCTTCAAGTGAAGAAAAAATAATTTCTTCAGAGTAACTTTTCCTCAGAGCAAAGCCGTGAAGAGAATGATTTATCTCAATACACCATGTCTGGCCAGGTTCTATTTAGACTAACAGTTCCTTAAATGAGCCACACTTAAGGTTTGGGAGCTGTGGTCGAGAAGCTGTCTGTCACCATTTCAGGGTAACTGCACCTGTATTTCCCCCTCCAGGATCCCTGAAAGGCATCCATTTAAAAGTTTCTGGCTCCCAACCATCCCCTCTCTGGGGTGAAGACCCGCATCTCCCTCCCTTCTGGCTGGGGTTTTTAAGGCTGCACAGCTATCTCCATCAAGCCAATCTATGTAAAAGGCCACTGCCTGCACTTTGCTTTCTCTACGAGGGTTATGGCCAGTGTATTGCCTGCAGTTACAACGTACCACAAAGCTCCTTCTAAGCAAGCATGTTTATTCTTAAGGTAAAGGCATTACAGAGAGCATCTAGGTACAGAGCATCTAAAAACAGCAGAAAAACCTCTACAGGCACACCAAAAAGCATCCCTACTATCCCCAACTCCAATATAGGGCTCTGGTAGGTATCAGTCCTTCAAACACTGCAACTGGGTTTTCCCTGCAATTGCAAGGTCATAGCAGTCTTTAGATCAGGAACCACAATGAAGGCTGGGCAGATCAGCCATTTCTTTATATCGCTCAGGTCTTGGATCTCCAGTCTCCGAGAACAGGTATTTGCTAGTCGATGGCCCTGGTCTCAGCATATAGCTTCAAAAGGCTGGGTTTTTTTTCCATAACCAGAGTTGTGGCATTACCCTCGCCCCAGGGATTCCCCAGGAAATCCATTTATCATGAATTGGCCCAACCTGGGAGGGAGGGATAGCTCAGTGGTTTGAGCATTGACCTGCTAAGCCCAGGGTTGTGCATTCAATCCTTGAGGGGGCCACTTAGAGATCTGGGGCAAAATCAGTATTTGGTCCTGCTAGTGAAGGCAGGGGGCTGGACTCAATGACCTTTCAGGATCTCTTCCAGTTCTATGAGATAGGTACAGCTCCATATATTTATTTTAAAAGTCCACACTTGTCTCATACATTTCAATATAGTCATTTGAACTCTTTAAGCTTCCCAGGTGTCACCTCTGTCACACCATCTTTTACTGGGATATTCACCAACAGACAAATCCTGAGATCCTTGCTATGCATGAAGTTTGTCTACAACTTGTCTTGTGTCTACAAGTTTCTGGGATCTCAAGCAGCTTCCTGTGGGCTTTCCAAAGGCCACATGTGAGTGACACGGAGGTGCTCAATTATCAGGATTAGACTCTAGGATTAGTAGTGGGGAGCATAGCAGTCCAGGAAAACTGAGGATCCAAATCAAAGCAATCACACAGTCAGGAACGGTGTGATCCAGCATAGACTGAAGTTAATGGGAGTCTTTCCATTAACTTCATTGGGCATTGGGTCAGGTCCTAAAATGAACAGAGCAATGAACTCTAATTATTGGCTAGTTTCTCACGACTGTTCAAGCACAGCCTAACTCTTGACTGCCCTTTAACTTACTGATCAGTAACAGAGCAGGCCCCTGCTCTAACCCAGCATCTAAGACCTGTCCCTGGAAGAGAGGCAGTGCTTCCTGGAGGTCATTCTACCAGTTGCAATTCTCAGGAGTCTTGCTGCACAGAATCACCTGCTAACAAACTTGCTGCAGAATATGGAAACATGCAAGAAAACCATTCAGGATTGTTTATAGTCTGCAGATGATGATAATTGCAGTTCTGTTGCTTCCTGCACAAGGGATTCATGTGGCTTAATTGAATAAAGTGCTTTGAGATCCCCCATCTCACCCGGCAGGTGGAGGATGAGAGAAAGAATGAACCACATATGACAGATGTTAGTTACATTGCTTGATGCCCATCTGATAGACACTATAGTGATTAGGGTGATATAAGAACCTATATTGAATAGAATAGAAGGGTGTTATTTAAAATGATTATTTATTAAGCTGTTTCATTGCTCAGAACAGTCTTATAAACATGGCTCCCAGTTTTCCATTGATAAGACATTCTAAAATTCTATTTCAAGGCCTGTGAGTATGCAGATACTAACAGAGAGACAGGAGAGCAAAAGTGTTACTTCATCTGGCATCATTTCATTAAAATATTCATTGGTGGAACTTGAGTTTGTATGTTTCCTAATTAGTGGATAGTTCTTGCTTCTGAGAAGCTTACACATGTTGCTAGATTGATGTGTAGGAATCCTCCTTCCTCCAACGCTCTGTGTAGGGAAGACAGTAACAAGGTCAGATCCTCAACTTGGTATCGATCCATTGATATCAGTGGGGCTACACAGAATTACACCTGTCCATATACACTAGCCTAATATTTTTAGGGTAAGACTGTGCACCTTTCATGTCCTGGCTGATTGCTATGAGTGTTCACAGAGCCACAAACTCTGCAGCGTTGCTGCTGCTTAAATACTGCATGTTGTGTCTCCCGGCCATATGTCTGAATCACTGTCTATAAAGGATTCGTATATGTTTTTAAATAAGCACAAAACAATGTACATAAAATGGAAACTTACTTTAATTGAAAGGGGATTTTATCTTCTGTTCTGCTAAGGGTTAAAGGTCAGCAATGATACTATGCTATGACAGGGAAACGGTCATGAATTTGTATATAAAAGAGACAGTCAGTAAACTGCAGCGGTTTTACATAAGAGCCAAATTCCAATGTAAGTAGAATCATAGAAATGTAGGGCTGGAAGGAACCTCAAGAGGCCTTTACACTATATCTAAGGGGGTGATCAAATGGTCATTGACATCAATGGAGACACTCCCATTGACTTGAATGGGCTTTAGATCCCCATGCTGCTCCACTAGATACGGCCTTTTAGATTATTGTGCTGTGTTGCTTGTCTCCTGTTAAAGAGAAGCTGCTTGTCCAGTTTTCGGGAAATCCCTGCTATTATATTGTTCTAAGATACTTATTCATTCCCAGTACTATGCTAGAATTGGTCAGCGGGCCCTATTGTTGTCAATGTGATCCTGAGACACAAAATGAAGACGGGAGGAAGAAAAAGGGAATGAAAGGAGGACAATCAGCGCTGTGGAATCACTGCCTTTCGCCGTGTCTTCTTTGTGCGTCTCTTTCATAGAGCCTGCGAAGTTCTCTTTGAGTTACCTTTGTGCGTAGCGTGATGCAGATGTCAAAGAACTCAGTAGGTAAATCAGTGCTTATGTTCCCTAAGGAAATCCTAGATATGAAACAAACGTTCAGGATTGGGGAAACTGTGAGGTTATCATCATTTGCTTCACCAAGGACATCTTTCTTCAGATCCCCGTCAATTTACACACAGAAGCACTTGGTAGGAGCAAATCATTGAGAGAAGATATTTTACAGTGACAAATATGAAGTCTTTTGAGGTTGAAGGGGTTTTTTTTGTTTGTTTTTAGAGAGGGTCTGTATGTTTCCTGGAGGTTAACCCGTGTGAAAGGTGAAGACTTCTTCTGTTCAGGTGTTCAGCTCTGCAGCTAGACTGAGCCCAAACCCGTCTGCAGTAATTAAAGAGGATCATTTCCAAAACTGAAATTCCCCTTTTTGGGGGGTCATTTTTTAAATTGACTCCTGTAATAAATGGAATGGCCCCATTTAAACAAAAATTTATCTCCCTGGCAAAAACAAGCAGATGCCATTAAGAAAACAACAAGCCTGTTTTTAGCTCAAAACTTTAATACTAAATTGCATTAACTAATAACATAAAAACACCAACCATCTGGCTTTTTGGTGGGAGGACTCTAATTCCATTAGGACTTTAATAAATGTACTTCACTGTAGAAACATTTTACATTGATAGCCTGGGCACAAATGAGTGGTGCTTACAAGATTAGTATCTACAGCAGCACTGAGATCTCGTACCGTGTTTCCTTGGAGTTGCTCTCTACACTGAAATGAAGGAGACATCACTGAAGGACAGTGATGACGCAGAAACTTATGGGGCTGGTTATTGCATCTTGCTCTGTAACACCGTCTTGCTTCCCATGAGCTGGCCTGCAGCTCTTTCATTACCCACAAAGGCAACATGCCTGGATGGCTGCTGCACTATTGGCAAATCCAGGCTCACTAGTGAGCCAGTAACACAGGCCGCATTCTGGCTCTTTTTAACAAGAGCTGAGGAGAAGGTGGACGTGGTGCAGGAGAGAAAAAAATTGATCTGAGACTTAGGAGAAAGCAGGCTTCCCTCTGGAACGACAAGGTCACCCTTTCCAGCACCATAGCCTGGAATGCAGAATTCCAGTCTCTGCCCAGTGCAGTTCCATTGTCTCTGAGGCTTACTGTGCTCCATCCTGTTCCTAGCCTTGCTATTTCCCTACTCTCTGGGCATGGCCGCTGTGTCCTCTTGTTCGGCTGATGCTTTTTCTGCTCATATACTTATGGGCCGATTTTCAGAGGAGCTCAGCACTCGCAGTTCCCATTGGCATCGGTGAAAACCAGGGCCCGATGCATTTAGAATGTTTAATAAATATATAAAGCATCGCATTTTAAGCTCTCTTACCTTAAATTGTCAGCTACTGCATTTGAAACACAAGCTAACCCATCTCACAGACCTCTACAGGATCAGCCAGGCTACCTGTCAACAGCCACAGTTCATTATCCTTTTAATAAAACATTGTCAAAAAGCCCTCCAGTGTGCCATTCCAACTGCATTTGGCTTTCGCACTCCAAGGAAATCTTTCGTCTTCTATTCAGGTTCTGTTGGAAATGAACCTGTGGCATTGGAACAAATAGATTAGCAATACAGAGGCAGACAAAGAGCTTCCCTTCACTTTAGAACTTCATTTCAGGACATTAGTGATAGATTTCTCTACTGCACGCCTTTGTTGTAGACCTTCCCTTTCTTAAACTTTTTGCAGCTCATGCTCTCCATGCCCCCTAGTGACTTACTCTGGCATTGCAGTTCTTCATTTGTTAGAAATGCATTAGTACCCTACGTATTCTCAGGAGGATAAAAATGTACCTGCCTTAGCAGGATCTGGTTGACATCGATCTTGCAGAGGCATTTTAACATTTTTAGATTGTTTGCTTTTCACACCGAATGAAAAACTAGCATAAAAATAATTCAATGTAATTGACTCCTGGTCAGCCCTTGTGGAAAGGGATATGGGTGCATTTTTAGCATTGTTTATAATAGACTGTCAGAGTCCATTGAGAAGAATGATTTGTGGGGCTTACAAATCCCACTGTGCAACAATAATCTTTGTCACTGACCTTGGCCAGGTATTTGTAATATTTTCCACCTGCTTTTATCTTTCTTTGTGTATTTCACTGACATATAAAGACAGGCATTTAATAAAAATTAAAAAGTCAAAAGAGACCCCAAACTCTTATTTAGTAACCCTGGTATGAGCGAGGAAGGTCAAAAGGATCCCAGAGCCGCAGTGCCCTAGCTCCAAGCATGCATAAGAACGTTTCTAGTAGAAACTTATTATTTTTATAACCCAGGTTATGATCATTCAGATGCTTAATGCCCGCAAAATATTGACATTTCCACCATTCAATTCCACTTCAATAAGAGGCCAACTTTTTTGTGTAGACTTTCTCTTCTTAAAAAACACCCAGCTGCCAGGTCTCAGCTAGTGTAAATCAGTGCAGCTAGCGGCCAGCTCTGTAAATGAACATATAAGCTGTGAATGGTGTCCATGCTGACATCCATGGAGGAAAAAGCTGACCCCATTGAAGCCAATGGCAACACTCCCACCTCCTCATCTCCCCATAGCACACGTAGCAGCAGGGTGAATCTAACTACACTGTCATACCAGTTTGCCTCAGTCTTGTTCTGAAGAGACCTTCTCTTGGTAATTCAGTCTTCATACCCGTCCTGGCCTGGGCCTCTCTGCTGAGGCTGCTGGCAAGGTTGCCAATTAGAACCAATTGTGACAATAAGGGATGGTTATGTAATTCATCCCCTGGGAAATGAACAGATATCACCAACTCATTCCATATAGGCCATCCTATTTATCTGACTAGCCCATTAACCATCCAATCTACTTTTTATCTTTTTTCTTTTAGAAAGAGGACAGAACAAACAATTTGATATTGATTGGCTAGTTCCATGCAAACTACACATTGATTGGATGAAAGGTGAAACCTGAAATATACTCAGTCACTAGCAAACAGGATTTTGAACTGTTTAAGCAACTAATTACTACTGTTATTAACTTCACAGGGATCATTGACAAGACAAGGGATATTTTCTGATTCTGTAACAGGAACTAGGTCAAATGTTGTTTTATCCCATGCTTAAGTATCAAGAATACGTAAAGTCAAGACCTGATACGATCACACCATGTGGTCTACACCAGTGGTTCTCAAACTAGGGCCGCTGCTTGTTCAGAGAAAGCCCCTGGTGGGCCTGGCCAGTTTGTTTACCTGCCACGTCCGCAGGTTCAGCCAATCGCGGCTCCCACTGGCCATGGTTCGCTGCTCCAGGCCAATGGAGGCTGCGGGAAGCAGTGCGGGCCGAGGGATGTGCTAGCCGCCACTTCCTGAAGCCCCCATTGGCCTGGAGTGGCGAACCGCAGCCAGTGGGAGCCGCGATTGGCTGAACCTGCAGACGTGGCAGGTAAACAAACTGGCCAGGCCCACCAGGGGCTTTCCCTGAACAAGCGGCGGCCCCAGTTTGAGGACCACTGGTCTACAGAAAACTCATTCAGTACAGAATGATATCACCATCCCTGGTGTATTCTGGAGAGGAACTCTAGAAATCCAGCACCAGGCCTATTGCATTGGTGAGATGATTTCATGATCTACTATTAGGCTCTTACAAAGATTAATTAATTTGAAGACAGATTCTGTGCCCTTGTGTAGGGTTGAGCAAGGAACCCAGTCTAATACATTGGAATGGTTTTGGTGCTCAAAGATTCCCTGTATGGTTAGCAAATATAATCCCAGATTCTGAAAGTGTTAGGGCCAAATTTTCAAACAGGCTTCCCCAGCAGTGTATGCACATTCACGCACAAGGTGAGTGGTTGAGCAATTATTCAGATAAACATGAGCATTTTCCATGAGCACTTTATGTGTTGTGGAGCAGAGTATGGAGTGTGTAGACCAGGAAAAGGGAAGGACTTGGCTACACCCACTTGCCTGCTACATCCCTCACCACACCCATCTAAGAGGAACAATCACTTCATCATTCCATTAGCCACAAGCTGGTGGGTCTTACACTTACCAATAAAAAGAAAATGAAGCAACCACTGCCTCCCCCCTTTCCAGTGCACCCTGCCCTCAGTAACAGAGTTTCCTTGTACCTTCCCCACTAATCACCTACCTGTAGCTTCTGGCTTCACTTCCTTCCCGCTGCCTCACCACACCTGCTTTACTCCAGCCAGGACAAAGTGTGTGTGGCTTGGAAAAGGGGGCTATAGCGTTGTGGAAGAGGGATGCCCAGATGGAGGTTTGCTTCAGTTTGGGCTTGGCTGGAACATGGCAAGGAAATAGAACTTGGCAACGAAACCCATAGAGCTTCCAAGTTGTGGACCAGTAAGCACGGTGCCTTCAAGCCAAACCCGGGCATGGAGATATAGCTCCTCTTTAAATAACTGAGTCCCAAACAAAGGAAATTACCAAATTAAAAAGCTACCTTAAACTGGAGCTGACGTATTGGTGCTGGAATAATGCTTGCATGGCCATTCATCTCCTTGAGCTGTCTCTCTGTACAAGGAAGTGGTTTTCTCATATATAAAACAGTAATAAGCAAAAAGTTTTTGATTATTTTTCAAGGAGAATCGATATATGGTGTGGAATTTTTAAGACACCCATTTTTTTATGTCAGTTTTTTTTTTCCAGGTCTATTTTCCTGCACAATTTTCCAGCAATGCACTGGAACCAAATTCCTCCTTTGCTCGGAGTTTTGAATCATGTCATTTGGTTATAAAAAGATGAAAGAATTGTTGGCGTAATTAAAGAATGTGGATTTAAAAAAAAAACAGGGTTTACTATGTCAACAGTGATTTAATATGTGTCGTGCTTGTGTTATTTTTAACAATGCATATTCAAAATTGGTCTTAACGCCAGATGAACCTAAAATCAACTCATCACAGTGATTACTGGAGCTTCTTAAAGAGGCAACCCCATACCCAAAATATTGGTGAGAGAAAATATATTCCCACATAAGGTACATTTGGAGCACAAAGTCAATTTGAACATAGCTACAATGGTGGAGGAAGCTTTTAAAAAGTTGGATTTCTTCCAGATTTTAATTTATGTGATCATTAATATGAATTTATTCCAAATATATTAATCATTTTTTAAAATGTGATGGCTCTGATTCAGGAACGTATCCCTAAGCACGTGCTTTACTTTAAGTCTTATTGCAGTGCCTAATGTTAAATAGGGATTCTTTCTTGTATTGGAGACAAATTATCAAAATGCAGATTCAGATACAGTATAAGTGCAGAATCATATCTGTGCCAAATCCCGAGCTGGTATAAATCAACATAATCCCATTGAAGTCAAAGGAACTTTGGTGTTTTATACCAACTAAGGTTCTGGCCCATAGGATCCTAGATATTAGAGCTGGAAAAGCAACCACCCAGCTGAGCTCTCTGCCAGTGCAGGATTATTCCTAAAGTACAATTTCTTCTGGGATTTTCAGTTTCAATCCCTAAAACCCAAAATATCAGCATTAAAGCCAAATATTTGAGAACTGGTGTTTACAAATATAAAATACTGAAAACCATCAAAATTCACAGTTTTGCAATGTTCATATTTTGGGGAAAAGAGTATACTGAGAATATAAGCTCTTTGGGGAACCGGCCATCTTTTCATTAAGAGTGTGTGTGTGTGTGTGTGCGTGTGTGTTTACAGTACCTATTCCAGTGGGGCCTTGATCCCGGATTGGGGCCCTCTAGCGGCTATCACAATATAAATAACAATAGCTGAAATACCTAATGTTGCTTCTTCCCAGACAGAGCTAATAATTAGTCCCCTTCTGGTGTAAATTTCAAATCCTGCTGCTGTAATATTCCTTTTGGGACACATGCTGCCATGACCTCAGGCGGGTTTTCCCACAGTGTGAGTGGGAAACCCTGGCAGTTTTGACTCACACCTTCCCTGGTATTCCTCCATTAGAGGGGTTGCATTTTCCCCAACTCACAGAGCAGACAGGCGGTTTGGGCCTGACATCTGTCAAGTCCCTGAAACCAGCGCAAGGCAGCCCTTCTGCATGGATGCTTTGAGTGCCCTCAGTGCCTCCTAATTTGTCAATATCACGGTTTCTACAAGAGTCGTGCTCCCATCTGTCTCTGCCTTCAAACACCATTCCCAGGAGTTGGTGTAGAGGCCCTCACCAGATGCAAGGGAAACCAGAGGCTGCTGACGTTGGTTCTGTCAACATTAACTCAGACCTGAAATCCCCAGGGGAGAAGGAAGAGATGTTGCAATGGGTCACTTGGAGAGCAGAGTGAGAAAACCCACCCTTCAAAATAATCATTGTCCAAGATGATCATTGATCAATTTACATCACGGTGTATTTTCAGCAGGGAGCCATAAGCTGTGTACTTGCATGGCAATTTCCCAAGGACAGAATTAATTTTGCCACAGAATTTAGGGGTTGCTGCCATAGACTTGGGTTCCATTGTGCCAGAGACCAAAGGGCCTTGCATATAGTGCTCTGTTTATAATATTTTTGGTCACCGCTCCATTACAACCGTGTAAATCCAAGCTATTCCACTGGTCTTAGGGGATTCACTCTGGAGATGCCCTGATACAACAGAGAAAAATGTGGCCTTTAGTGGCAAGTTTAATAATATGAAATGAAATATTATTGGCCTTTCCCTGCTAGGGTTGGACTTTGTGTTACCATCAGTGAATAAAGCCAGTAATTTGTTTAACCTATTTCAGGGAAAGTCAGTAAGGAGTCTAGTTCTTTAGTCTCTAGACTGAGAGCTAAGGAAAAGCTATAATAAAGCCATTCAGAAAATGACAGGTTACAGGGCTGTGTGATTTGGAAACTGATTTCTCTTGAGTTGACTTATTGTCCTTTGCCGGTGGTGGAGATGTTGAAGTGAATCCTTTGCTGTATGTTACATCAGGACCCAATTGAGCTTTACTGACTAGGCACTCATGCATGAAACTGGGAGACTGACTAATGCCAGCGATTCCATGAGCCATGTGCCCTTGAATGTTAATACCAATTTGCTTAATACATTGCAAAATAAACATCCTTTGGGTTTTCTACCCAAACATACAACACAAAAGGGGAGGTAACCAGAGGGAGAGTGACCCTGAATCACATGGCTGAATCATTACAAAATGAATGTTTTTTTCCGGGGGCTGGGGAGGAAAGAATGACACCAAAAATGTATTTTGTGCAGGATGGCTCCATAACAGCCAGGAAATAGAACTCCCCTCCCTCCCCGCCAACCACCATGGTCACAGAACCACAGGAGAGCTGCTGACTCTACAGCCCAGTGCTACCAGCTTTGGACTGTTGCAACCTCTCCAGCTGCTGTGACCCTCTTTCCCTGTTGTGTGTGAGTGCGGATTAGTGCATCCATGTGCCTGCAGTTCCGTGGGCCACCCCCCCTTCCACCTCACCTACCTGATTCCTCTACAGTGCCGTAAGTGGGGGCCTCCGTAGAGTGGAGCTCCAGACTATTTAAGGGGTGAAGGAGAAGGATCTCCATCTTCTGACTCCCCACCCCACTAAACAGTGGTTTCGCTATATCCGGGGCCTTCTGCATCCTGCCACTGGGCTGGGGGCTTTGTTCCTTTCGAAAGCAGCAGCATCTCCTTATTCCAGTGCAGTCCTGACAAAAGCAGCTGGTTCCCTCTATTCCCAGCGCAGTTTTTGTCAGAAGTTACCAGGCAGAAACTTCATTTTTACTCAACACTTTCTGCCCGGTTCAGTGTGTAATTGGCTTTCTACTTCCCTTTTGGCGGCTGAACAGCAAACATTGCAACTAATGTTAAAAAAACAATCTAAAGAAAATGGGAGGAGCAAAAAGACACAAGCCCATCCAGGGTTCCTTCCATTGACTCCCTGAGACAGAAATGATGCCTCTCTCTCTCATTTTTATCTCCCAACTGCCCACAGCCCGGAACCTGAAGCTGCTTCCTCAGGCATATTGAGTTTTGTGCCTTTAGCCCTGGAGAAAGGGACAGTAGACAAGGGGCCTGGTGTAAACCGGCATAGCTCCGTTGACTTCACTGGCTCTCTTTGCTCCGCAGTTATTTTCAGTCATTCTTCTGGAAGAATAATAAGCTTGCTGCTTCGTTTTTTGCTGCTCTGCATGTAGTTGGTTGTATTTTCTTAACAGCTTCCTGCTTTCATTTGTTTTTAGTTCAGATCTGAGAAGACTGCAGCTGGGACCATAGCACAGGACACACCGAAGGACAATGAAGGCAAATGAAACTGTGCCAGGGCTGAGATTTTCAAAGCTGTTTAAGGGATCGGAATTGAACACCCAATTCCTTTAATTGTAATGGGGAATTGGACTTCTACATCCCCTCGGCAGATCTGAAAACTTCAAGCTTTAAGTGGGTAAAATGTAATTGCACAAGCTGGAGCTTAGCCTGGACATATGGCTTTTCCTTAAAGTTCTGTGTGATCTTTAAGAACCACCGTGATCAGGACCTTTGCTTTTCCTAATCCTCTGCTAGAACCAAAGTCTATTCTGTGTATGGGACTGGGACCATGGGCCACAGGGTCAAACTACCATTTATGCAGGGTGCTATATTTTTCAGATTGGCTTTAAAGTGGCTGCTTGGCAAAAGCCTCTCGTGTACTGTGCCATGCTCTCCATCATTTCACTGCATTGAATTATCACTTTGTCAGATGGAAAAGAGCAACCACATACAGCCCCAGAGCAAACTGTCTAAGCGGTTGACCCTTTCTCCTGCAGCTGCCGCTAGCAGTCACGGCTCCCACTTGGTCATAGTTTTCCATTAAATGTGGTGTCCGGCACTTTAAGGTGAAGGCTGGCAATTCAGAGCAATGGAAAGGTCAGGAAAGTTTTTCCCCTTTGTCTTCCTCCTTCACAGTAGAAGCAGCAAAGAATCCTGTGGCACCTTATAGACTTAGTCTATAAGGTGCCACAGGATTCTTTGCTGCTTCTACAGAACCAGACTAACACGGCTACCCCTCTGATACTCCTTCACAGTCTGCTTCTTAAACTCACCGGGTCAAGCATAGCACCACAATCAATAATAGAGGCAGGCTACAATATTGGTACATTCAATGGAGATTTGGCCCAAGCTTTTAGAGTACATTTTATCATTGGATAAGGGCTCTAGGAGCCTGTGAGGTGGGAGGGTTCTGGAGCTCAGGCGGCAGCCTGAGCCTGAATGTCTACATTGCAATTAAACAGCCCCTTAACCCCAGCCCTGCAAACCTGAGTCAGCTGGCATAGGCCAGCCATGGGTTTTTAATTGCAGTGTAGACATACCCATTGAGTGACATCCTGGCCCCATAAAGTTAACAGCCCTTTTTCCATTGACTTCAGTGGGGGGCCAAGATTTCACTCTTCTTTCTTCATTTGTTTTGCTTTGCATCATTCTTCCAGGGCCTGATCCTACGGCTCATGGGTCCTTACCCACTGAATGAGACTATTCAGGTGAGTAAGGGCCAGCTCAGGTGTGACTGGTTTGCAGGATCAGGCCTCCATTTTATTTTATTTTTTTGCTCCCAAAAGCACACAAGAAACTCATCTCATACGCTGCATACAATAACTACGGGGAAACATTTCAAAGTGCTGTGATTTACATGCTCGAAAGGCCCACAGTGCTTCGGTTCAACTAGCATCAAGGCAGTAAATTAATTCTGCAAGGGTCCTGTCCAAACTTACATTGATTCTGATTTTGTTGAAAATCAGCCATTAGCTAAGAATTACTACCAGCATTAACGGAAATGCTGTAGTGATCATTAATTGGAATTAATGGATGGGTAGTTTTTATAGGAGATTTGAATGAAGGCAATATTCCCCTCAAAAACCATTTTATTAGAAATTGGCTTGCCAGCTATAAATGTGATGCCACAACAAGCCATTCCACAATGCTTTATCCATGGCCTGATGTGTTTTTAATTAAGGAAGAGCAAAACACGTAAAAATGTTTTCATAAAAAAGAGACATATAACAAATAGCTATTTATTTATTGCAGAATGGGAGCCATGAAACAGACAAAGAGACAGTGCTTGGAATAGTGATGAAAATGCTGCACCCCGTTCATAAAGGGCACCCCAAATATTTTTAGTGTGGGAGCCCAGAAAATGTTTGCCACCCTGAAAAGTGATTTATCTATTTCCACTGTAGATGTTTGAACAGGGGGAAAGAAAATGCTTCTCTCTACTACCCTTAGGGCTGATTATAACCCCTCTACCATCAACAGCACCACTATACACACATTCTGGGCCAGATCCACAGTTTACCTGATTTAAGCCAGCTGAGGAGGTAGGATAGACCACAGCACATGAAAGACTGGGGCTAAATCCTTAGCTGGTGTAAATCATCCAAGCTCCATTGAAGTGAATGAAGCTGTGCTGGATCACACCTGCTGTGGTTCTTGCCTCATAGCCTTTCTCCATATTGCTCAAAGTGTATTACAAAGATAGGGCAGTGTTATTATCCTCACTTTGTGCTTGGGAAAATGGAGGGACAGATGGTTAAGTGACTTGCTCAAGGTGACAGAGTAAGTTAGTGGCAGAGCCAGGAGCTCAGCAACCTAATGGCAAAAATCCCACAGGGGAAAATAATATATTCAAATAAACCCTGCAATGTTTCCCTTTAGCCTTTAAATGAACCAATTGTCTTTTTTCTTTTTTAACCCTTTGAATGCTTCAGCTAATCTTTCTAGTGGATTTCTGCCCTGGGCTCTCTTTTGATCTGGGAGCTCATTCACTGACCAGCTTGTGTTTCCCATTAAAAGAAAGGCTTCCACTGTGCTAAAGGCATCAGCTGTATGCCATATGTGACTTCTGGAGCTAGGAATCCACATGTGGCTCACATGAACTTTGCATGAGGATTTTATTTGTCTCATAGGCACACATGTTTCAAATGTGATGTACCTGTGAGTTTGAAAGGACGAAGAGTGAAACATGTGTGAACCACACCAGAAAGATGCATGACACAGGTGGCCGATTTTAGAAACAAAGAGGGCCAGAACAAGTGAGGTATGCAGTTGAATGTGCAAACTGGGAAAATGTATATACCAGTAGTTAATTATGGTAACTTGCATGTACATTTTAAGTACATAGTTGCACATGCATTATGCACAAACTCAATGAAAATTTGGGCTTGTAACCTTCACACTTGACGTTCACATGAACCAGTTTCCCAGAGCCATGGTTTATGGCAGAAGGTAGAGATAAAAAATTGTCACAAACCCAGCCCAGTCATGTTCAAGGATGTACAAAACACTATTTTGAATACAAAACTCTCCTTTTCTCTTTCAGCTTGGTCACACACCCCCATTTACACAATACTACTTTGCCTGTTGTGGAGTAAAACACATACACACACGCACACATATATGTAAATAGTAATGTGTATTCAGTTAATTAAAATCTCCTGGTTAACCTAATGTAGCTAGAGACCTACAAACTAAGTTAGGTTTCTGCAAACATGCAACTGCATATGAACATCAGATCGGAAAGGGATACAAAGAGCACTTTGCTTTGCTCTTAAAAGAACTGATGGCCTGGGCAGTGCTGGACTTCTCTTGGGGGGCTTCCTTCAGTAAAACATTAGCAGCTGCCACCATTTTGATGGCTCCCCCAGCAGTAACAACACAGTGGCACAGAACGACAAGCCACACGCCAGATGCACTCTGTCTGTCCCCGGCACTGCATTGCAGCTCCACCCGGCATGGCAGTCATTCGCTCCTCTCTCTGTACAAAAGCCAGCTATATTTCAGGCAGAGGAAGAAAGCGTAAGCAAAATAAAACTGTGTATTGTGATCAGAATCCTCATTAAGGACAAAATATTGGAAATATGCCATATTAGAAATGCTATTACCATTAATACCGACACTACAACCCTGGGGAATTAGGCAAGTTTACATAGCAGCTGTACATAAAATTTGGCTCAGTGAACTCCCTCTCCACCTTGTTTGCACATGGTGATGACAAATTGCTTGTGTACTGTACATTGGTATTTTTTTTTTAATCAAAGCTATTTGATCCAGTGATTTATTTGCGTGGAGGGAAAACCACATAAAGATCTTGGAGCTGCAGACTGAAGTAAATAGTATGTTGTAATATATTTAGCAAATGATAATGCAAAAACCGCAGACAAACAAATATATACGGCTGGGTTGTAGCTGTATCAGGAAGAGAGTTTGGATGGAGCTTCTGCAGGCAAGGAAAGAGTGTAGTCCAGCATATCAGACACTGGAGCCGGGTTGGGAAATTTGGTTTCTACTCTATTCTATTTTGCGTCATGCTCATCACCATAGTATCTGAAGTTCTGTTCCTGACTCTGCCCCTCCCCCGTTGGGGGTGGCGGGAAGCAGCGTGGGCCTAGGTATGTGCTGGCCGCTGCTTCCCGCCACCCCCATTGGCCTGGAGTGGTGAACCGCGGCCAGTGTGAGCCACGATTGGCCGAACCTGCGGACGCGGCAGGTGAACAAACCATCCCAGCCCACCAGGGTGCTTACCCTGGCGAGCCGCATGCCAAAGGTTGCTGACCCCTGCTGTATAGTCTTACGAAAGTTATTTAATCACTCTGTGCTTCAGTTTCCCTATGAGAAATATGGGGTTAATCGTGCTTGCCAATCTTTGAACAGTGTTTCAAGAGCGATCAATGAAAAGCACCTTGATAGAGGTGATGATAGAAATACATCTACATATTCTGTGATTGTTGTTGTTGTTGTTGTTATCTCAGTTTGTTAGGGAGGCTCTCTTTTAATGCACCATTTGCTTTCGGGATGAAGCATTACCCTGTCAGAGGCAGCCTCCAACAAGAGCAGTCAATAGGTTCCCTTCCCCCACAGCGCGCGCACATACACTCCGCTCAGCATTCCTGATGTGGAAGTAAAAAGGCCTTTTGCGAGCCAAACTCTCTCAATGGAAAAGCAACCTCGTGCAACAGCAACTGAGACATGTCCCAGGAAAAGGCAATGGTGGTTGGAGGCGCAGTGATGTCGAACAACACTGGATAAAATCTTGTGGTCACAAAGTAAAAAAGACATTGGAGTGGGATAAGAGTGGGAAAGTGACAGGAGAGCAGGTCTTATTATGGGATAGCAGAGGAGAACGCTCTTGTGGTAGGTAATTAAAACCTGCTCTGTACATTGAGCTGCATCGGCCAAGAAAGTGTCTGATTTACGTATAGTCATGTGATATCCCAATGAAGCAGGGGGGCTGGATGGACCCTAGGTCAGACCCAGGCCCAGAGAATGGCCTTTGTGCCAAGAAGAATATTAACCTGTCATTTTTAAAGCCTCTGGGCTGGATTCTGCTCTCAGTTACAATGGCATCAATCTGGACTAACCTCCTGAAACCAAGGGACCAGGTAGTTTAAATTACACGTGGCACGTAGGTAGCATGGAAAATGATGTCAGTGTATCTTTGTGGTGAAGCAGTGAGACACTCGCTGACCTGGGGGGGGTCCATGGGTGTGTGAAACAAGTGTAACTTACATAGTAAGGGGGAGCCAGGGAGGGCTGGAGCAAGAAAGCGACATAGGAAGGGATACAGCAGCCCTTGGGCTCTAGCAGGTTGCTTTTCCTGAGACCTGCCTGCCCCTCCCCCCGTTGGTGTGAGAGTTACACTCGCTTTGCACACCCGCCACATGCCAAATGGTACGGGTCAGCACTCAGCCCCATTCCCACCCACGTTACACTGGTGCGGCGAGAGCAGAGCTCAGCCCCACGTGTGGCCGTGCAAGTCACCAGTGAATCTGACCCATTCGTTAGAATCACTTGGCTTCTGTGGGGTGGGACCTCCAGCACAGCATGTCTCCTCAGCCACTTCCAGCCCACCTCTGTGGGATTCTCTCACCATTATCACACTGCTGTTGCCAGCCCTGTTCTATCTTAAGCGCCAGCGATCCTGAGCTGCTTTGAGCTGACCTGACAGATGGAGACATTGATATGTCACTCCTGGCCCGGCTGTCCTTTCTCTCCCTAGACAACTCTGCTGGAAGCTGCGAAACTCCCGCAGTCTCTGCAGCCTTCATCCCTCCGCTAAAGCTCATTCAAATAAGCCATCAAATGGCACAAATCCAATGGGATCCAACGCTTTTTTAGTGTCAGCCTTTGCTTTTAAAGGTTTTAAAGTATTACAATGAGAGAAAGACGAGGGGACACGGTGTGGTATTCCGGTGCCTGTCAAGGGGGCTGCTAGCGCTAGAAAGTGCTCTTGGGTTTCTTGGCAAATGGTGGGAGAGGTGGCCAGCAATAGGGCTAAGGGTGGGATCTTTACCACCAGGATGATTTAGAGTGAGTGTTGCTGATACTAACTTCCCGGCTGGTGTGGCGCTAACGCTATGGTGCAGTTACCCGAGCGTTTATTGGCGGCTGGGTCGGACGTCCTCAATACTTGCGGGCGCTTCCTGTTTCTCTTCAACGAAACGCACCAGGGGCTGTTAGCGAAAGGGGCTCCAGCGACGTCCCTCCAGACTGAAGTGCTCTAGTTGGTTGCAGAACAGGGTGCTGCGCCACACTGCACTCTTCCCCCATCCTGCGCATTCCCAGACAAGTCTCCCTGCGCATTCAGCTGCCAGCCTCTCCGCTGAGAGCACGGGCAGAGCTTCCAAGTCACGCCCGTCATAGCGGTGCTTTGCCTGATGGGGACAGTGAGGCACAAGGAAGTGGCCTGAGAAACTCAAAGCAGTTTCACAAGCCACTTACGAGCACTGAGGGGGGAAAGCCTTCAGTTTCCACTGCCCCAGACTGGACTCAAACCTGCACTCTTAGAGCTGAGAAGCTGTGGGTCTAATTACTGATTTACTACCAGTCTTCCCAAGCCTTGGGCAGGGGGGAAGTCTCTGGGGATGAGGAGGGTGCTCGACCGGTGATGGGAGAAGAAGGGAAGCATTTGCGGAAGGACTTGGGCTGTACTGCATAGCAGTAAATGGCAGCAGCCATTTTACTATAGTTCTGAACAGGTATATGAGAGGCAGTGTAGCCTCCAGTGGATAGAGCACTGGAGTGGGACTCCAAAGACCTGGTTTCTGGGTGACCTTGGGCAAGCCATTGCCTCTGTCCATGCCTCAGTTTCCTCATCTGTAAAATGGGGATAATGATACTGACCTCTTTTGCGAAGTGCATTGGCATGAAAAAGTGCTCCATGAGAACTGGTTATTATTCTGTACCATGTTAAATGTTGGAATCTGATTTATACGAAGAAGAATACAGCAAAACCGGCAGGATCTTGTGTGATCAGATTATGAGGTGTGTGTCCATCACAGCCCTAATGTCGGTGTGTACTGTGTATATAGTACGATATACTTGGATGACCGTGGTGGATTAGCCACTGGGCCAATGGGGCCTGTGCCCAGGGGCCCCAAATAACTGGGGCCCCTAGAAAAATGGTTGCCCCGACCCACTCCACTGGCTGGGCACCCCTGCTGGAGAGTGGGCTCAGGGCGCAGAGGCTTGCCTCACTCCACCCGACTGGCGCTCCGGCACGGGGGGCAGGTGGGCGGAGTAAGACAAGCCCCCGTGCCCCACCCCGCTCCCCAGCTGGAGCACTGGGCGAAGCAGGGCAATCCCCCGCACCCTCACCCCAGGAGCGCCGAGGGAGGTGGGGGGGGAATGGCAGGACAAAGGGGGGAGGGGCCACCACTTGCTCTGGCCCAGGGGCCCCACAAAACCCTAATCCGCCCCTGTTGGTGGAATATGTTGGGGAAATGCAGCATAATTGTTTTCAGCTGCATGACAAACATTTTAAATATATCTTTTAAATATTGTTTTCCTGCAGGAAAATGGCTGAAGTGAATTCACAGCTGTGCCTTTAAAAACGCTGGTGCAGACCTTCAGCTGGGGTAAATCGGCACAGATCGCTTGACTCAAATGCCCATCTGTAACAGCTGGAGCTCTAGCCTGGTATCTTCTTCCAAACGAGATAATTGTAAATATATATAACGTGTGTGTATCTATCTATGAATAATGTGTCTTTCCATATCAAACAGGGAGCTATTGACAGCAAGCAATGACCTGGAAACCACTGATAAGAATGAACTGTGGGTCCAGTATTCCCGCAACCTGTGATTTATGAACTCAGAATTAGCTGCCTCCTATTCAGAATGAAGCAGCCAGCTTTTTTCTTTCTGAGAACTCTGCCAAGAGTGTGCCAATATCATACGTGTTTCTAAGTGGTATTTGACCTGTCATTGATCTTTCGGGGCCAGGAATGTTTGCTAAAGGATTTCTTTTCTGGCTCAAAGAGGGCAGCGTAATTTGCGACCATGTTCGTTTTCCACTTGCTTTTCATTTGAGAGAAATGGCCTTCCTTGCCTGGCTGCCCAGTCAGGGCCATAGCCACAATGATGTCAAAGCTTCTGTCTGGTTCTTTTAGATCTGTCATCGGCTTTTGATACCCTGGACCAGGAGGCAGCTCTGGAGCCTAATGGGGGTGGATTAGCCTCATTCTTGAGCACCTCTGTTCCTTTCTGTCACAGGGCTCGACATGGAGACACACGCGATGGCCATTCAGTAACTTTGCTACAGGATGGAGACACCCACTTGCTGAGATGTGCTTTTTGGGGGAGCACATTACATCTGGGCTCTGTGATCTCCACTGGCTCCCATTTTGTTTCTGAATGCAATCCAAGGTGCTGGGTTTGACCTCGGAAGCCATTAAAGGGTTTGGGCCCTGTCTGCCTTACATATGGTCTCTCTCTTCGTATGTTACCATGGCAAGGTCAGGCTAACAGCTCTCTAGTTTAAAAAGGGGGCTGATGGTAAGATATTTTTGCTGAGTTACCTTTGATTCTGGAAATTACTTCCATTTATAGTGGACCATAAGCAAAATGTGTTGCAAAAAAAGCGAACAACATTCTGGGATGTATTAGCAGGAGTGTTATTCTTCCACTCTACTCTGTGTGATTAGGCCTCAACTAGAGTATTGTGTCCAGTTCTAGGTGCCACATTTCAGGGAGGATGTGCACAAATTGGAGAAAGTCCAGAGAAGAGCAACAAAAATTAAAAGTCTAGAAAACATAACTATGAAGGAAGATTGAAAAAACTGAGTTTGTTTAGTCTGGAAAAGAGAAGACTGAGAGGGGACATAACAGTTTTTAAATACATAAAAGGTTGTTAAAAGGAGGAGGGAGAAAAATTCTTCTTCTTAACCTCTGAGGATAGGACAAGAAGCAATGGGCTTAAACTGCAGCAAGGGAGGTTTAGGTTGGACATTAGGAAAAAATTCCTAACTGTCAGGGTGGTTAAGCACTGGAATAAATTGCCCAGGAAGGTTGTGGAATCTCCGTCACTGGAGATTTTTAAGAGCAGATTAGACAAACACCTGTCAGGGATGGTCAGATAATACTTAGTCCTGCCTTGAGTGCAGGGGAGTGGACAAGATGACCTCTTGAAGTCCCTTTCAGTTCTATGATTCTATGATTTTGGTTCAAAAGAGCCTGGATCTGTTGACTTTCAGGTCTCATGGTAAGGTCTTCCTTTTTTCCCTGGTTTTAAAGAAAAGGATTGGTTGAGGAGGGTTTAAAGAGGCCAATTGATTACTAGTCCTGATAGTCTAGGTAAGAGTTTGCCATTTGATACTGGTTTATGGTGTAAGATTTATGAGGGTTTTTATATTGTACATATGCTGAGGGTGAAGGTTAAGCACTTAGGGTCTCATTCAAAGCTCACTGAAGTCAGTGGAAAGACTCCCGTTGATTTCTGTGGGCTGTGCATCAGTCCCTTGGGGGGGGAAATCTAAAATAATAAAATAACCCAAGTTAGTTATCCAGCATATGGCTGTGCTAAGATGCTGTCCTGGCACATGCACAAATCAAGATTCCAAGATTTATTTACACTATCTTCCTTTCTCTAAAAGGATAATGAATATACCCGAAGTCAATGCATCAATAGTTATCCCGCACAAAGAGAGTATGGTAAAGAAATGTGCCCCAGACGTATTTACTTGTGAGATATTTTTTCTTTTGTTGTATAACATCTTAGTCTCCTGCAGAATATTTTGGATGATAATGGTAATTCAGTAGTAGGATGATGATGTGGAACCTCCATCACTGGAGGTTTTTAAGAATGGATTAGACACACACCTGTCAGGGATGGTCTAGATAATTCCTAGTCCTCCCTCAGTCTAGGGGACTGGACTAGATGATCTCTCGAGGTCCTTTCCAGTCCTATATTTCTATGATTCTATGATCTACTCTATAGTGAAAGTAAAACATATACACGTCAACAAAAACTCAGCCTCAGCTAGATTTGAGCTCACAATCTTTTAACTGTATGGCAAAGATTTTATTCACTAGACTAAGGTTAACAGCCTTGAGAATTTGCAGGTGTTAAATTAACCACCAGGGACGGCCCGTTTCATAAGTGCCGCAGAAACATATTGAAAATTACATAGAATAATAATTAAAAATTTAATTGAAGGGCTAGAGAGGGTGAGAAAAAGTATGTTGTTTTATTCGTATAACGCACTACATGTTCATGAAATGTTAGGTCTATTGGCACTCTGTAAATTGGCATCGCTCCATTGACTTCAGTGTAACACCAGCTGAGGATCTAGCCCTATATATCCAAAATCCAAGTGATGAAGAACAAGAAGTTTCCTACTTCTTGGGACTCTGTTCCTCTATAACTATCACCCTAAGTAGCTATAATGAGCTGTGTGACCTCAAAGGGAGCCATAGGGACACATTTTCAAGGGAGGGTCTTAAATAGGGGTCACAGTATTTGCATGTACTCCTATTTGCATGCTCAGAATGGGTAGGCAGACAGCAAGCACAGGGAGCCTGTAACTGCCCAGTTGCCTATATACATGTCTTCTTCCATGTAAATATTAGTGGATGTAGAAAAGCGTGACCATGCAATCTGTATGAATGCCATTGGTAAGATTGGATCAGAAAGAGTAAAGCCCCCAGTCCTGGTACCGGGGAGACCAATGACAGTACCCTCAGTTTGCCCATCACACTTAGACTTTTTCACTTTGCCTATTAAAAGGTTTGACTACCATGAATGATTCACTGACCTTTCAGTCAGCACTCGGATTCACATACGTGTTTGTGTGTTGCTCTATCCCTACCTTGCAGAGATTTTTGGTGATGGTCCACATCTGACTTTTACCTGATTTATTGATCCTGAAAAATATTTTGTTAGGCCACCAGGGTTCCAGCTATTAACATACACAGGCAGCATGTCAGGAATCAGGACATTCAGCAGAGCTGGTCTCCAGGTGGCCTCATCAGTACAGCTGGCCTGCAGCAGGCTGTCTGATTGGCCATGCCCCCTGATTGGCTACAGAGGCCAGCAGGCCAGCTCTTAAACCAGCAGCAGCAGCAGCAGCTTGCTGGCTGCTCTATGCTCATCAATGTGCCTGTTCCTGTGACCTTATTCCTGCTGCCCCCTGCCTTGCACCCAGCTTTGTCTCTGTCCTGTTCTTGCCTGCTACCCTGCTCGCTCCAGTTCCCAACCTCCAGCTTTGACCCTTGGCTTTTGCTCCTGCTTCTAACTACTGACACTGACTCTGTGTCTGACCCTGGTCCTAAGTTCCTGATGCCCACTCTGACCACTAGGCTAGACTCCCCTTGGCCTGGTTGCCTGACATAGCATCACACCCTAAAGGCAGTGCCAAGAGCATCTAAGGTTGCCCATTTCTGCCATAAGAATGAGGCTGAAGCACAGGCCTGCATGTCCAGTTCCTTCCCCTCCCCTCCACCCCCCATTCGTTCCTGAGGTCAGATATTTATCTCCATTAATCCAAGACCAAATCTTTCCTCCAACAGTATATTCCATTGCATCTCTTTACAGTAGATTGTACCTGTAGCAGAACTATCACTAAGAAATTCTGCTGCTTAATGAATTTTTAAGGCCCAAATGGTTGTTACTTGAAGATAATGGGCAAGATTCTGATTCCATTTACCCCAGTATAAATCTGGAGTGACTCCAGCGAAGTCAGGGAGTTAAAGCAGTGTAAACAAGATCAAAATCCAGTCCAATGATTTTATGTAGAGAAAAGAAATCCAGAGCTGTAGAGGCATGTATATTTGTGACTGCAACATGTCTGATCATCATTTATTCCTGCTAGAGCCAGCTGAAGTTTTATTTGAACAAACTTTTTTCTAACTGAAAAATGGCCTTTTGTGGAGGAATTTTTTTAATTAGTAGACAGTCAAAAGTTTTCAGACAAAAGGTGTCTATTTTAAATATAGATAAAATATTTTATTAAATTATTTCATTTTCCAAACACTGAGCTCCAGAATGTTGGGGAGGGGTGAGCATTGAAAAGAAAATTTGTGACATATTCTGGCAAATAAAACAAAAATGGCCCGATTTCAAAAAATGAAAAGAACTGTGAGTATAAACCCTATGGAAGGTGGGGTCTTATTACTCTGGTGCAGACAAGTATAACTAGGAGTTATGCAATACAATTTAGAAAGGGAAAACATAGGCTGAATAGCATGAAAATATTTTTGATGGTGAGATATTAGATTCTGGAATAGTCTGTCCAAGTATGTAGTGGAAGCCACAGGTAGAGATATTCAAAATGAGACTGGACAAAACACTGGAAAATGTACTGGAGAGAACAGTCATGTCAGTTGCTTTTTTGGTCTTCAGTTTCCATGACTGCCTGCACACACAACCACAGTAAATAATACTTCCCTATTCCTTGGCACTTGGTAATAATCCTGGAAGTTACCAAGTTATTGCAATCATAATTACTACATAATGTGCAGCAGTAAGATGTCACAATAACCATCTCCCTTACTGAGAGGGAAAAAAATAACCTTGTATTTTATTTACCCTGTCACCATGTGGAACTTGCCTTACAATGTAATTACATGGTCAGTAGTCACATTGCTCTATGGTTGACGGTCCCCTGTAAACAAAAAATAAGACCAACAAATTCTACTTGCAACCATTTGGATACTAAATACAGGGGACGAGTCTATCGAAACCTCTAGAGCCTAGGATAGTGTGCACACAACTGCATGCCTAATTTCAGCACAGTTACCGTGTTGGTGCAATGCAAGTCGTGTACAATTGACCCTGTGCAAATGGCTTCTCTTTACTGTGCAATTACCTAATTTGCACGCTTAGTCACCATAACGGTATGCATAAATTACGTGTGCAATTGCCTGATGTTACTATGATTATCATAGCATCATCTGCAGGACCCCACTCATTATGGGGCCCCATTATGTCAGTCGCTGTATTTGCACATTAAAAAAGACAGTTCCTGCTCCAAAGTACGTAGACAAGATGGACAAAGGAACTATTAGCATTCCCATTCTACACACAGAGCGATGAAGTGACTTGCCAAGGCTATGCAAGAAGCTTGTGAGAGAGCTACGATCAGAACTCAGATTGCTTGAGACTGAGATCATAGTCTTAACCACAAGACCATCCTTCTTCTCAGCTGGAAGTTTGCTGGTGGCCACTACACTCTGTAGGTTTGAAAACCTGACCTATAAACCTGCAGTGGAAAATGGGGGGAGGAGTGGGGGAGAAATGAGGAGCTTTATTTATTTATATGACCTTAAAAAGATGACTCCCCCAGAGTACTATAACGTGACTGATGCAAGCTGACAGGGCAGTATGTCCCAGCTGCCATTTGCAAAACAAAGGAAAACTATATAAAAATATCAGCTGTAAAATTACTTGAACCCATTAGTTTAATTAGTATCATTAATCAAGATGAGACGCTTGATACCTCATGTACTTTCATGAGTAATAAATGAGCCTTTTATATAACAAAACTGCAGGTACCTCCTCCTTCCCCTGCTTTTCGGTACCAGTGCTGCTGCCTGAACATTGAGCTGATCCTGAACCGGAGTCTCAGGGCTGCCTGCTCATTTGGAATAAAGCCAGATGTCAGACAGTTCTGCTTGGAACAATCCAAGTTTTCCAGCAGGTAGAGTAACTGGCAGAATATTTCATTTGGAAGCTCTTTGGGGTGGGGGACTGCCCATTAATTTGTTTGTAAAACCCCTGGCACAACGGTTGGTTCCTGGGTACTACCGTAATAAAAATGATTAACAATGATCAATCCAAAGCCTTTCCACCACTTGACCTCCCTGAGGAGGGAGCCTTCATTGAGTTAGTTTTTAAAGCTTCCATCTCCGAGTGGAATCTGTGGATTGGATTAGCTGTAGCCCCACCGCCTGCCCTCTCCTAGGGTGAATTCCTGGTGCATTTGCCCCTTCAAGCTCAAAGGTGTTTGCAGTTTTCACCCCCTTGAACCTGGCACAATGAATCTGTTCATTATAATTATATGTTGCCTTTCATCTGAGGTTCTCCAAGTGCTTTACGCATATTACCCTCACAACCTCCACTGCGGGTGGTAAGTATTGACTACATTCCTATTATTATATACACTCACAGATGGCGGGTGGGAGGGAACTGAGAAGTAGAAGGGTAAAGTGATATGCCCTGGATCACACAATGAGTCAGTGTCAGAGACAGGGATGGGATCTCAGGAGAGCTGTCAGGCTTGCACTAGACACGAGAAGGTGTCAGGCCAGGTGCCAGCAGTGAGGTGCTTTAATTTTCGTGGCGCTATCTCTACTCGCCACAAGTGGAAGCTGGTGCAATAAAGAATTATTGTCTTTTCTGATGTTCCTGAATCAACTATTGTCATAAAAATTATTCCGCTCTCCAGCTGAAAGGGCCAGATTCATCCCTGAAACCCATGGAATTGCACCGGGATCAATTTGGCGCTACAAACTGTTAGATTATTATTTATATAGTGGTAGAACCCCCATTGTGGTAGGCACTGTATGGACACCTAGTAAGAGAGAATCATTGCCTTGAAGAGTTTACAATTTAAATAGACAAGACAGAAAGCCTTGAAGAGAAGTGAATTGCCTTTGTCACGTAGCTGGACAATGAGAGAGCCTAGATCAGAAGAGAGTCATCCAGGGACTCAAGGTGGAAGACTGTTCTGGAGAGCCCTCTTGTGCTTATGTCTGAATAAATTATATGATTACAGATCTCCTGCCTTGGCTTTCCATCTTCTGTGGACAGTGAGGTTTCCTCTAAGTAGTTCGGTGAACCTGTCTCCTACGGATACCAGCACAACATGCTTTCACTTGTGTGCACACTCTGCTGCTGTTCACTTTCCCCCCCTCATGCCTTGGCGTAGAATTGAATCCACTGTTAGCCTCTTTGTAACAAGCACTAGTTACAAAAGGCTAAAGGCTTTATTCCCAAGAATGGCCTTAAAGATAAGATTCACCAGCCATGGCAGCACAATGCAGATCTTAGTAAGAGAAATATAAATGTCCCTTCATTTTATAACTGTCTTTCCAGCACTTTATCTGCAATGGGCACAAACAGAGTCTTGGGCTATCTGTGTTACTAAATATATTAAAAGGTAACTCAGCAATTTCTGAAGGATATATTTCTATCAAAATAGTCCAATGGTTTTTTATCCATTAAACACTCACTATTTAGTCCTTTCTCCTTTTTAATATCCATTTTTCCTCCTGTGTATATGTGCCCAAGTTTCCTCTGGGCACAGGAGAATTCTAGTCCATAACCAAGCTGGGAAACACTTGATCATCAACAAAAAAGGCTATGAGGAGACTGCTTAATTAATCTCATTATAGGACATTGTAGGCTCAGGGATACACATAATTACTTGAACAACTGGGAAAAAAACTAGTGAATGTTTAGAGGTATTTTGGTTTGGTTTGTTTTTTTCCTGAGATAAATGGATGGGTTTGCATCAGTATTGCTTAAACCAGTAAGTAATGCTGTGCCGGAGAAGTCCAAGTCGCTTTCAAAGTGTTATACATCAACCTTGCAAGCAAAAGATCTGTGTGCAGCTTGCTATTGTAGAAGCAGGCTACCCTGACAACCTTTTACTTCTCATTCTCTTTCTGACACTTAAAAGGCAGAGGTAGCTTTCTTCCTTGCTACTACCAGTGTTGTTCTTTTGATGGCCAGTAACCTGTGATCTTGCACTGGGCAATAGGTTGCTTGCTTCTTGGAGACTGATAAACGTTGGCCTTTGCTAGTTTACACTCTGGATGTATTTATCTTCTCTCGTTCTAACCTTGGGTGTTGAGTGCATTCAGAGAGATGGGAGTCAACAGCAATGGGAAGGCACTCAGCAACATGCAGAATTGAGCCCTCAGTCTGCAAGCCACCTAGAGACAGCTGACAGATAATGTACATCACCACCAAGAGAAAGAGACACGTCATTTCATTTTGATTTGCACTCCCGCCTTCACGTAAACACTAAAATTTCAAAGTGATCAAAAAGCCTATGATTGAGTTCAAGTTTTAATTTGCTATTAATTAAATTTTATTAACCTGCTAGTAAAACTGCTTGTACCAAAGCATCTGAGTATAAGTGCTTCAGTGATAAGCAGTTAGCGTGTCACTAATTTTAATATGAAAATGGGGCTCATCCTTCCTTCTCTTGAGCTAGCTTGTATAGATAGCCTTCTCTCAAATCATTTTTGGCAATTTTCCCTCAAGATGCTGATAAGGAAAATATTTACAGATTTACTCAACTTCAAAGTATAGTTGAGGCCTTTATTTATGATGTAATTATATAATTGGCTCAATTAATCCCCACTAAAAATGTTATGTTATTGTAGCACATTAAGGTAGAACCTTTAAAGTAAATGGAGGCTCCCACAACATAAGAAATCTTCATCTTTTATGTGTTTTCCACTCCTATGCTCGCACAGGTCACTTTAAATTGTGCCTTTTATTCTGTTTATTGGGAGTGCAGCTTGCACTTGTGCTCAGGGTTCTCAAGGAGAATAAAATAGGTGTCCCTAGCCTGGGGCTGACTCGCAAAGCTTTTTGGTAACTCTATCTTGTTAAAGCTTTGTCAGCCTTATTTGCATGGTGATTTGCATGCATCCCCTCTGATGCTTTGCACTGAGCTTTCTCGTTAGAACACTTTGCTGCACAAACACTGGCGGGTTTGGGGGGTTTTGCTTGGAGTTCTCAATTTGTCTTCCTTTGGTGTTGTTTGGGAGACTTATTGGCTTCAAGGAGGCCTGAAGGGATCTTTGTTGTTACTAGGGTGAACAGATGTCCCAATTTTATAGGGACAGTCCCGATTTTGGGGGCTATTTCTTATATAGGCACCTATTCACCCCCTCCCACCCCTTATCTCGATTTTTTACCCTTGCTATCTGGTCACCCTAGTTCTTACTGATTTTGTTCTTTTCCACTTGACAAGCATTGGTTTTTATTTTTTGTTATTTGATTCTGCTTGTTTCTCCTCCTCTTCCCCCCTCCCCTCTCCCGCCACCTTCCAGAATGTTACAAACCGGTGAAACTGACGCAGCTGTTTTGTTCAACCGCTTTAGAGAAAAACCCAGCTTAACAGAGCCAAGCTTAAATGACAGAGCTGCACTCCAGGAGAAAACCTTGGCTTCACTGGGTGTTTGTGCAGCCAGTCCATGGACATGATGGACGGCCTGGAAGCGGTACCAGATTTGAGCCTCTGCTTCCCCTCCCCCACCCATGGCACTCTGGTCCAGTGGATTCACACCAGCTGACATTCGCACCATTGCAAAGGGGCAGTAAAGGCTTAAGTCATGCACAGGTCTTGTGTTGGTCCTCAGTCTCCATAGCTACCCCTCCCACCATGACCCCCAGGCCACCCCTACTGCTACACCCTGATGCACTGCAAGGGACAGTAACGGCAGAACTTTGGGGAGTGCACGTTGCAGCGTCTCCAGGGGCAGGTTCCCTGCTGCCTGCTTCCCCACCCACAACCTGCACAAATGCTTTCTGCTTAGTTTTGGGCTTTGTGTCCCCATGTAGGATGCCTCAGGGTTTGCCCTGGTTTCATACCTTGATACCCCAAGGCCTCATTGTGTATGCATCAGCATTTCATTTTTTTAATCATTTTATTTATATTTCCTCGGTTACAGCATCAGTAAAGAATTTCCTGCTGCCATGATAAGGTCTTCGGAATCCAGAAAAGATTGAAATGGGCTATGTCTCCAATACAGATACCCTGAATTATTATTTATATTTATACTTCAGCAACACTTAGGAGCGCTGACAAGCCTCAATCAAAGATCAGGGTCCCAGTGTGCTCGGTGCTGTACAGACCAATCCCAAAGAGGAAACGGCCTGCCCCAGACTGCTCACGTGTCAGACAGGACGTGAGCCGTGGACAAAACAGACAAATGGGGCTTTGGAAGGATCAGGTAGCAACCCAACAAACAAAGCTTAGCAGACAATCTCTTAGCCAGCTAGGCACCTCCAGAAAGAGATGTGGTCTAAAAGTTTAAAATGTGTTAGGACAGCAAAAAAGTGCAACATTTTCAAGAGTGCTGAGCATCTTCTGGTATTGCTTAGAGTTGCAGATGCTTATCAGTTCTGAAAATCAAACCTATGCGCTGGTGAAGTCACTGGGAGCCTTTCCACTGTCTTCAGTGGACTTTGGATCCGGCCCATAATTTCTATTATTCAGAGACATCAAGAGTAGCCAAGAATAAAAGAGAAAAGAAAGATGAAATCATAATTTTTCAAACTCTAGAGCTAAAGAATGAGCCAGCAGTTCATCCAAAGAGCTGCAAAAGCACCATCTGTCAAGGTTCCCCTCTTCGTTTTGTACGAGTTTTTTTTTTTTAATGCAACGGTGCCAGCACTAACTTCAGTTCAAAGATGCATTCAAGACACAAGCACTCAGAAGATCAGCTGCTTATGGGGACCTCAGCCAAATGAGCCATTTTGAATTTGAAAATCTTGGAGAGAAGTGTCCTGAGAACAGGATCTGGTATGAGATTTGTTGCTTCCGAAGAAGGACTATTACTGGAGGGCGCCCTCCCATATACGGTCTTCTAGCACCTCCACTTCCAGTGCTGGCCAACACTCAAATGAAATATTATGTTGAAAAAAGTGTTATTTGATCTTCTCAGAACATTTGCAGAGACTCACTTCTGCACAAAACTGAAGATTTGGTTCAGTTCTTGGTTTTTTTAGAACCTAGGCATCTATTGAGTCATCATGGCTCTGCCTACAGTAGGCCAGATTCTGCTCACATTCATAAAATATAGGTTTCCAGTCCGACTTCTGTTGGTCAATGGAAAGATCTCATAGACTCCAGTGTGTGTTGGATCAGGATTTAAATCAGAAGTATCTCCACTGAAGTTCATTGTCAATGTGAAGCTGGTGTAAATGAAGGCCCAGTCAAACGTATATGTTTGTGAAGAGCTACTAATGAGGCACCAGGAGTAGCACAAGTGTGTTTTTGTAGGGTCCATAACAACAAGGTTTATTCTACTATAATTCTCAAAAAGAAAGTGGTGGACTTAAAAATAAAATGTTATAAAGACTAAATAGTTTGAAATGCAGAGAACATTCCTCATCAGATTTTTACAACATTAAGGTAGGCTAGATTTTTGGCCTAAAAACCTGTATCATTTCCATTTAAATATGTGTCAAAGAGCTGTCTAGAAAAGTAAAAAACAAAAGGAAGTAAAATTCCCCCTGAGTCAATGTGTTCTTTATGTTTCATTTATTTATTTTAGCCTGTAGTTTATGTTCCCATGAACTACTGCAGTACTATGTAGGCAACCTACAATTATTGAGGTGGCTCAGTGCCTATTAAAAAAAACAAAACACGTAATTTTGCAAAATTAATGGATCTTTTACAGCAGGAGATCTGAATTTATCTCTCTCCAGTGAAATTAACTTAGCGCTCAAAGTTCCCCCTCATTGGACAATAAAGACACAAAATGAAACTGCCACACAAAGTTTTGACAAAATTCACACTTCTTATGCAAAAAAGGCCATGGGTAATTTACCACAGAACCTGAATCAGCCTTCTATGTCACCGACGCAGCAATGATAACGTTTAGGAGAGGAAGAGGCTTTATCTCAGCTGCACAGTGGGCCAGGCAGGTAGGGCTGGGAAGCCATAAATGTCTCTTTGCAGCTTTAAAAGCCATGCGGAAGTAGGAGGAATTGCTTATTGTGAGTAAAAACAATAATAATCATCTGGATTTTTAATGCGGTTCTTGAATTGGAAGATGAATTAGAATAGTGGACCATATTCTCAGTCACTCCATTGCTGGTCTTGAGGGCAGAGATCGAAAGGGGTTTAGAGGTGGTGTTAGGCCACCATTGTACTTCTTGTATTCTTGGACGCTGCCGAGGCCTTCTTCTCCCCTTGCCTCCCCCCGCTCCCCACAGTGTAAAATTATTTTCTTCCCATACCCCCCTGTGGGACTTGGCAGCAAAGCACAGCTGCAGAGCAGGGTGCTCCAGCTATGCCCCAGACATGCCCTGATTTACCTCTCGCACAGGAGGCTGAGAACAGGGCTGGCTGCAAAAGATAGTGTCAAGATATTTCCGCCCATTCTTAGGATTCTTTACACGGCCAGAATAGTATAAAGGGGTCTGAATGTAACTGAAAATCCAAAGTCCAGAGTCTAGATCCTTTCATGGAAAGTGCTGTCCTGCACAGGTGTACAAGGCAAAACTTTGACCTGTCACTAATTAAACATTTCTGACTGAGAGGTAAGAAGGTGAAGCGGTCGCTTTGTATCCAGTAGTCTTCAGTTCGCCATTGATCCTCTGCCTGGCATTCAGTTTTAAATTCAAAACAAAAGGTTTACGGTTCTGCTGAAGAGCTTTTCCATTTTACAGCCCAGCTCAAAGAGGGAATCTTCTGTTCCCATTGAAACCTGGGGCTGTAACAATCAGGCAGGATGTTCCACCTGGCTCCCTATTCCTTGGCAGTCACAGATCTCTGGGGTAGAAAATAAAAATGCTTTTGGGGCTGTGCGTGCTCCTACCAAACTGCCTCCTCGGGGTTAAACTGGAGGAGTTCTAACATGATGCAGCAGCTAGGCTGGTGTGTTCTCATTTCTCCCGGGATCTGGGAGCAGCAGGCTGGACTGCAGAAAGCTTCACGTTTTCCCCAGCCCAATGGAAAGAAAGATAAAAGCAGAAAGAATTTTCATTGTCTAGCAGCAGAATTTCCTGCAGCTGCTTTTCAGGGGCTCATACAAGCCCAGCTGACATACGGGCATAGGCTAACTTCGGTCAAATGCAACCAGCAATGCTCTTGTGAAAGTACCTAGGCCAAACTGTGCCATGATAGACTGGGGCACGGCACGCTCCAAGCAGATTGCTGGGGGCTCAGCTCTGACCTGCACCCACAATTCATTTTGTGGGCACACAAGTGAGCTTGCAGTTTACGCCCAGGGAGGGCAGGCCTTTGAAAGTGCAGAATCGCTGTGCATGGGGCACTTAGGTCCCTCGGATGAACGTGGCCTTCAAGGATAGATGGCTGGAGAAAGAAGTTCATAGAGTCATTGTTGATTTTCAAGGGCCTGATTCTGTAGTTGCTAACTCACGCAGACTTCACTGGGAGTACTTGCCTGCTTGACATTAGGCACATGCTTAAATATCTTGCTGAATCGGGGCCTAACCGCCCAGTGCAGAAGACTGGAAATTTCAAAGGCACCCAGGGGTCTTAGCAACCGACTCCTTAAGGGTCCTTCCCAAATCCCAGCCAAAATGTTTACACAAGGCTTTCTTTGGCAAAACTCCCATTGACCCAAGGACTTTAGGGCTGATCGGTCCAGTATATTTCAATACTTTAATCGTTCAGGGACCTGTAACAGCTCAGAGATAGGCCTCTGATTATTGACTTGGCCCTTCTACAAAATTCTGTCATGACAATTTGCCTGGTTTATGCCCAGCACCTGGGTTCTGAAAGCGGTGGGATAGCCTAGGTCAGGAACACCCTGCTACATTTGTGCTACACACTTTTTCAGCTGTCTCAAAGCTTCATGCTGTAGCGGTCGCCGGGTGTGTGCAATTTGATCTCTGTGGTGACTTACATCCCGACTGGAGGCTGGGTTTTCATTAAGGCTAAAGAGCCTGTTGCTTCTCCTCCAGAAAGTGACGAAGCCGCAGAGTGCTTAGGTGCCTAGTGTGTGGCGTGGGGAAGGGGGATTTCTCTGCATCCCCCCAGGAGCTAAGCTTGATAAGTTTATGGAGGGGAGGGTATGATGGGATAGCCTAATTTTGCCAATTAATTCATCTTTGATTATTAGCAGGTAAGTATGCCCAATGGTCTGTGATGGGATGTTTGATGGGGTGGGATCTGAATTACTACAGAGAATTCTTTCCTGGGTGTCTGGCTGGTGAATCTTGCCCACATGCTCAGGGTTTAACTGATCAGCATATTTGAGGTCAGGAAGGAATTTTCCTCCAGGGCAGATTGGCAGACGCCCTGGAGGTTTTTCGCCTTCTTCTGCAGCGTGAGGCACAGGTCACTTGCTGGAGGATTCTCTGCGCCTTGAAGTCTTTAAACCATGATTTGAGGACTTCAATAACTCAGACATAGGTTAGGGGTTTGTTACAGGAGTGGGTGGGTGAGATTCTGTGGCCTGCATTGTGCAGGTCAGACTAGATGATCATAATGGTCCCTTCTGACCTTAAAGTCTATGAGTCTATGAGGAGTGGGGTTCGGGGGGAGATGAACACTTCCCCAAACACCTCTATCACCCTTCCCAGTGGTCAAGTAGTTACACAGTGTTGCCAATTTAGTCGTTTTCCAACCCCCGCCTGTAAATTCAAACACCTCCTCTAATCTCAATTCCTGGCAAAGATTCCTGGGCTAGCAAAGGGGCCACTGTACAACCGTGGCCAACCCTTCAAGTGGTTCCTGAAGATCATGCAAGAATGAGATGGGCAGAGAGGGTCTCCTCCTCCCTATGCCCTTCTCATCCCCACTGGCTTGGCCACGTTCTTCTTCTCAGCCCTTTTCATTCAGTTTTTTCCTCCTCTGAGCGGCGCTCTCGTGGCAAAGTGTGAATAGTAATGAGATGGTCCCTGTCAGTCAGGGTGAGCGACTTTCCCAACCCTCCCATGTCAACTGTGACTCCACCACAGCTTGTCTTTGCACTCTCATAAGCACAAAGCTGCGCATTAACCTCAGTGAGCATTTTACTTGGCATGATTTTTTTTTAAAATCTGAGTTCCTGAAATCCTTCCCTTTGAGCAGTTCAAGAAGAGCTGAGCTCCCAGTGCATGGAGCTATTCTCCTTTCTGTCTGCTCTGTCATTTTTCTGCTAACCAAAAACAAAGAAACAAACAAACAAAAACCACATTCAGTAAGTTACAAACAAGGATCAGACAAGAAACACAATTCAATTAGCCAAAAACCTCACCTGGGCTCAATCTCTATAGCAGCAGCGCCCCTGCAGCAAGGCATCTTCTTTGTAAAATAAAATAGACGAGGTGTGTTCTTTGTTAATTTCCCTTTGGCATCTGCGACAGAAGGACGGAGCTCTGCCAAGGAAGCCGTGGTGCGTGGGGAAGCAGGAGGTCAGACAAATGACTGGAACCATATTTTGAAGGACAAGAAAGCAAGGCTTACTGTCTAGTTTCTGATCCCTCCGGAGGTAGGGCTACAGTGCAGGATTAAACATACAGCTATATACAGCATGTATACAATGTACAGATACTGGCCTTATCTTTCTGTGTGTCTTTTTTAAATTTTCCCAAAACGTCTCCTGTAAGACGCCCTTTGTATTAGCGCTGATTGGCAATAAAACTGGAAAAGGGCTATAAACTTTAGCAGAGTCTCTGGGGCTGAGGGAGGCTAATTGTTAGTTTGTTCTGTGTCTTTATGGTTTATCTTTGGCTCAGCGGCCAGGAAACCTAGACCTGCAGGAAAAAGCTCCTCCTTCGCCGTCCTCTCCCGGAAGAGCTCTCCTTTCTGCTGCACACTCTGAAAATAAAGCGGACCAAGGACCTGTTCAGACAGAATGGTTCGCTGCTTCATGTGATGTGCCTCTCTCTCTGCTTAAATCCAAGGAATCAGAGAAGATAGGGCTGGAAGAAAATCACTCTACCCAGATCCTACATAGAAGATAGGTATATATGTTACCTACCCCACGCAGAGGGGTTACCCCACAAAGGGAGAAGTTCCAGGAAGACTCCAGGAAGTCCACTAGAGGTTAACTGTTGCCGTTGATTTTACATGGAAGGCGCTCAGATACCATAATGATGGGTGGCAGGGTAAAATCCATAGCTATTTTAAGGAATGACAAGTATTTGTTCATTCAGAGCAGGGGCGTGCGCAGGAATTTAAATTTGACAGATTTTGGAGAGACACCTTCTGTGCCCGTATTGTGGCCACAGGGCTGGAGGAGCGCTCTGTCCCTGTCATGGCCCCAGGGAATCTGACTCTCCCCACCCCATCCCCAGAGCCAGAAGAGTTCTGTGTCCCCAGTGCCTCTATGTGCCCCCCTTGTGTGCGCCCCTTATTCAGAGCAATTGTAATTGCTGCCCTTGCTGAGTTTACATCTGTGTCTCCTTTTTCCTCTTTGCCAGCAGATGATTTTGCCTGTCCCCAAAGCAAGAAGCAGATGTCTGTTTGGAAGTTTAGTACTGGCTACCATCACTGTGGTCCCACATTAGTTAGCCTGGCAATAGTAAGGTCCCTAGTGAATTTCATCGAGTCTCCAGCTTGTCTCCCCCACCCCCCAGATGCTAAAGGGTGTGGCTTCTCGAGTGAAAGGCCTGCCCACCTGGAAGTGTTCTGCCTCTTCTTCTCCCTTCTGTGTCCTTCCGGGCTGCCAGTTCAGTAGGTATTTCTTTGCTAATGAAAACAGCAGGAGTCAGACAGTTCTGTGGCTGAAAATGCCAGCCCCACCTGTAGGGAGGAAGATAGAAGACCTGGGAAACACTGCACAAATATTTCCTGCCAGTATTCACTTGGATTTGTACCTGAATTTATCTGGGCTATGGTCACTCCCCTCCTGTGTTCCCTTTCTCCAGCCATTCATGCCGTCCCATCATGCTGCCCCAGCAAGTCACGGAAAGCAAAATTCAAAATCAACTGGCACGTTCAAAAGATTTCTGCAGGCCTGAGCTTTGGGGATCCTGGTTCAAAATCTGAATTTTGGAAATGGCCTCTGTTTTTATAATGAACCGAACAAACTGAAAGTGCAGCTCAACATGTGGGAGTCTGCAGGAAGAAATAACAAGCCAAAATACAACTAGTGTGAGCAACCCTAGTCCTGACATTTTCATAGCTGGGTATGCAGCGTCACGGGTATAATGTGTGGAGCTGGATGAAGGACATACACTGTGTCCAATTCAAGCTACATGTGATCTGAGTATGTTTGCACCCTTTCCTAGCAGGAGATTTAACAGAGATGATTTGACCCTGAGCAACAGTGCGGAAGATTGGAGAGGCAAGTGTATTGTTTGGATGCTCTGGCTGCCATTGGTATCCAGGTATCTTCAAATCTGGGCTGTAGGTACATTGCCAGAATCTAGTGCACCCCCAGAACAGAGGAAAGAAAAAGGTTTCACGTGTTCTCAAATTCTTAGGCCTGCTAATTGGAGCAATTCTTTCGGGTTGATTTGAAATACATTTTTGGAAATTTTCAGCAGACTGAAAAGTGAAAATATATATATATCATTTTGGGCCGAATGGAATGTTTCGTTTGACCTCCAATGCTTCATTTTGATTTTGATTTTAATATGTCTATGTAAGTAAAAACAAAGACAATGTCAAAACAGAAAGTCATTTTGAATCCAAAAATGGAAATGTTTGTTTGGAACATGTTGAAATGAAATATTCTGACTTTTGGGGGGGAAGTGTGTGGGGGTTTCCTTTCCTGGTTTGGTTTGGTTTGGTTTTAACTGAAGCAATTTGACAAATTCAACACAATTGCTGAAATGAAATTGCTGAACCTCAGGCTGCATTCTGCACTGAAAAAAAGTTTTGGTCAAAAATTACTCCCTTTCTGACTGCTCCCTTTCTGACTGCTATTGCTTCCTCCAGTTCTCCCACCCATTTCCTGAGAGAATCAGGTCCCAGTCGCTTGTTCAGGTCCACCCCCTGTGTATGAAAGTTACTGAGCAGAAAGAACACCATGTGGTTTAAGTGACCAATCACAGAGCTCAGACACTGAACTACAAATAGTTAATACTCTCAGCAAGCAATTTACGAGCAGCTCATGAGCTGAACTAGGCTCATGAAAAACCTTCACTGAATCCATGCGAACAATGAACAAAATTCACTGCCTACTCTGAGGCAGTTTGCAAAGAAAGACAAAGGCTTGATTCAGGAAATGGTTTGGTTGCTGTGAATCGTTCGGACAGTTCCAAACAGGTTACTTTCAGTGCAGCCTGCTGAGTGATGTGAGAATGAGGCTTGGTGATAGTTTAAATCATAGTGCTAATCATGGGTGATGAACAGACGGTTTTGTGGCCAAGACACTGACTTGGGACTTGGGAAATCTGGGCTCCTGCCCTGCTCTGCCACAGACTCCCTGGGTGATCTTGCCTAAACTACTTAATCACCCTGGGCCTCAGTTTCCCCATCTGTAAAACAGGGATGATAAAACATCCTTTCTCCTAGGTTATGTGTACTACAGCAGCACAACTGCAGCATTTCAGTGTAGATATGCACTAGAGTGACAAGCGGGGTTCTCTCATCACTGTAGTTAATCCACCTCCCCGAGAGGCAATAGCTAGGTCGACAGAAGAATTCTTCCATCGATGTAGTGCTGTCTACCCCAGGGGGTAGGTTGCCATAGCTACATCTCTCAGAGGTGTGGATTTTTCACATCCCAGAGAGACGTAACTATGGCAGTGTAAGTTTTCAATGTAGACCAGCCCCTACACTTTGTCTGTGTTCTCCCTGCTTAGATTTGAAGTTCCTTGGGGCGGGCACTGTCCTCTTATTATGTGTATGGTACAGCACCCCGCACAGTAATAGTAATCATAGGTTTTCCAGTGTATTTCAAATTTAGCAATTGTCCCTCGGTGTATTTTGATGGAGATGATCAACATAGCTCTCTCTGTCTCTCTTAGAGGGTAAGATACAGCAATGTAGTGGTTTTTTCCACGGTCCAGAGAAATAAAATGCAAGGTTCATTTAGCTGTGATTTAAAAGTTATATTAAGGACCAGTGTTGGATGAAGCAGGATCAACATGCTTGTAACTAGATAACGCCAAATCTGTGGAGTGACCATTTCAGTAAGTCACAGCTGTCATGGTGGCCTGATTTATCCCAGATCACAGTCAGATGTAGTGTAATGCCATTCCATTGGTTTCAGTTTACAATAACTTTGTGCAGACCACATGCATCCTGGAGTGGAAACAAACCAAAGAATACAGCCAAAGCCATCAAACTGCAGTGCAATCACTCCATATAGCCCACCTCTGAAACACATTAAAATGGATTTTAGGGAGAATGGTTTCCATAGAGGAATACATTTACCAGATCTGTGTTAAAAATAGTAACTGAGGACTGGGGGGAATGTAGTCTCTTGCAGTGGCCTTTGTGAATTTCAAGAGGGATTATTAATTTCATTTTGTTTTACCTTCATGCTGGCAGGAATTATTTTTGCCAAACAGGAATTAATAAATGATCTGTTCATAACCAATTTATCATTGACCCCAACACACAGATCTACACATGCTGAATTTCTTGTGCAAAAGAAAATGAAACACATTTGCTAACAGAGAGGTGGGGAGGTGTTTGCCTTTAGCCCAAGAGATTCTGGCATTGGAATGTTTCCTCAGCCTTGTTCATTACACTTTCAAAGTATTTTTTAAAGCATGAGGTTGTGCTCAGGAAAGAGAGGCTGTAAAAACCACAGCCTTCTCTTCCAACAGAGGCCCTGATCCTGTTCTCATTTACACTGGTGTCAATCAGAAACCATTCCACAGATATGGCTAGCATTCTGCTGGTGTAAAACTGGCATAAGTGAAATCAGAATCAAGCCCATGATCTTGACCAATGACTTTGTTATTAAATTTTCTCCTTTGACAAGATTTTTTCTTAGCTCAGGGATCTGCAGACACAGCCTGTGTCCTGTCTGCCTTTTCTAGCATCATTGGCTGCAATATTCAGTTTTGAATAATTGTGAAGACAATGGACCAGATTTTCAAAAACTTTCAGTGCCCCGTCATGTGCCTAATTTGAATTTGTAACCACCATGCCCATGCATGAAAGTTAGGTAGTTGCATGAGCAAATCGGCATTGCTGGACGACTGTATGTGCAATGATTGGATTTGTGTCATAATCATGGTAATTGCATGTGCAAATTAGATGCACAATTTCCTGCATTTTGCACACTCAGGGGCTGATTCTTGTCTCACATTGGTTTCCCAGTGTTGTTAGTGGAATTATTTCTGATCTGTAGAGGCGTGAGTGAAAGGAGAATCAGATCCTATTTTTTTTAAAATGCAATTCTATATTATTACACAAAAGAGAAGGTAAATATGTAACCCTTTTATTTTTTTTACTGTCTCAATTTTATTCTTTTGGTATTATTTTTTATTGCTGAACACACAATAAAGAGCATATAAGAAAAAATGTTCTGGAATCAGAGTTTGGGTGATAATTTCTTGACAATGTATGAGGCCAAATGAAGCACACAGCCTGCTATCCTACAGCTGCCTTGACTTTACACTGTGGCAGTAGAAACTTGTTTCTGTCAGTAAACTAAGCCTGTATGACCCAGAAGATATAGGGAGCAGATAAGGGCAGTAGCATAGAGTCCATTTAGCACTATTAAGTATGGTTAAGTAGACTTACGATCAGAGAGGCAGGGCTGAAATTTGAGAGAGCGAGGGGTGGGAGATTGATGGCCCAGGAGTCAGTCTGATATTTAAATACCCACAGTACAACCTACCTGTCATAATGTTTTGCAGGTCAGGAATTTTACTTCCGCGAAGGCTATTCCAGGATGAGAAACAATGGCTGTTGAACGGCAGAGCTTCGGAGAATATCACAGTGAGATGGAGAAATGTCTTTAGCATAACCTCATGGGACTTTACTAGTCACCACACTTGAAACAATAGACATTTTCTTACCAAAATCTACTAAAGTATTCCACAGTAATGATCCAACCCCTCAGTAACATTGCTGTGCACTGGGGTGATTTGGACCATTGCTGTAGAATACTTTAGTATTCATTCTTTTTTTAAGGGTGAAACAATTCTCTACAGTTTGGGGCTGATTTTACTCTCGCTCGGGTATGAATCTGGAGGGGCCAATGGAATTATATCTGCATGAGATCTGGGCCTACAAATACATCTGACAGACCATTGTGGTTGACCTTAGTGATAACCCTTGTTTATTATTCCTATTATCTGATACCTAGTTGAGGTCTCCCCCCATAATACACCCTCACCTCAAACACACACACAGCCTGATTCTGCAGCCGGGTAGATCCATTTAACTTAGCACAACTCCGTTGAAGTCTGTGCCATTGCACTGACATGCAGGAGGCGCAACGGAACGGAGAATGGACACTTCTCTGCTCTCCGAGGTAGTGGGATGAAATGTTCAGGAGGATTACTATAGAGTTTAACCCCCCAGAAGAAACTGTGGTGGTACATTTCAACTCACAGTAAACTTTATCCAAAAGAAGGCAGTGATCCAGGCAGGGATTCAGAAGGCACCAGGATAAAAGGGAGAAGAGTATCAGTTCTGAATGGCCAATGGCTGATTATATCTTATAATAAGGAAAAATGTGTAGGCAGTGACCTTGCCAATTCTGGAAAGGCTCAAGTCCACACAGATAGGTTTTAACGCTTATCTCTCTCCCTATGCGCTATCTAGTCACTGACCCTGCTTCCGGGGATCACTGCCATACACCCACCCCTTTCAGCAATTCGGTGGTGTGCTCAGCCTACCACAAGCTCAGAGGCAATGCCAAGGACTACAGGCTGTAGCCCTCAGCCCACATGTCTTAACTGCTAATCAGTCTAGCATGTGACCTAGTGTCTTGGGTGGTGGTTTCCATTGTCTCCAGCTAGCATACGCCATAAAGGAGCTTAATTGCTTTTTCCACTTGTTCTGAATGAGAGGTGGCTAGCATGCCCAGCAGCTTTAATGAGGTCTGTGATTGCTTGTAGATCAAAGACATGCTTGATCGTAGCCATTAACACCTTGCAGCATCGCATTACAATGGCTCAATGGGATATAATAGAAGCTATACACCCAGGTTCTTTGCTCTGCCCCCAGGGAACTGTCCAATAGAGAGGTACGGGGTAACCTTGCCATGTGGCCCTTCTCAGGCCTAGTATTTGGAGTGTCCTTTCTAGCCCACCCTTGTCCTGATGTGCAATTAATTATTATCCTGTCCCCTGGTCTTGCTGGGGGGCCCTCTCCATTGTTCTCCTGTTGTCCCACCATAGTGGGTGCCACAAAACACCAGCTCTCCTTGGCCTTCCCTCCACAGCCATCTCCCAGGCTACTGCCTCCAGCCTGCTGCTCACACCCACTGGTTCGCTCCCCAAGCCTCAGGCCTACTTGACCCCATGCAGTGATTCTGCTTTCCTGGTTGTTCTGGGTAGCACAGGGCCTCTGTTTGCTGAACTGGTGGGTCCTTGTCCCTCCTCAAATGACACATGATCCAATCAATTCCCTACAGTTCATTCAAGGTGGTAGTGGGGCTACACAATCATCACCCAGGGAGGTTCACTGGGTTACTGTGCATGCACCGTGTATGCATTATTCCCAGGGACTTGGACACATATACAGTAGGTCTGAATTTGGCCCATTACACTGGAATTCAACTACAGTGAAATTCTGCTTCAAGTGAAAGGGTGTGAAAGTCTTGAGTTGTTCTGGTGCATTTCTCTTAGTGTGTGAAATTCACCCCAATGAGAAGGCCCCTGCAAAGCTGTATGCACCACATAAGGGTGAGTTAAAGGCTTAAGTGGGGCATAGTTTCTAGCACACTCCTCTGCAGTGGGGCTGAAGTTAAATTACAGTGAAGTTTCCCTTTGCTTATAGAGGAGTTTTGTTATACTGTGCTTGGGTTCCACTGAACTAATGCAGCAATTATCCCCTTATCTGATAGGGTGCTAAGTTTGCCTTGTTTGAAGGAGACACTGAGGCTCTGGAAGTACCGTGTTTTCAGCTACTTGAGGCCAACCATGAGTGGCAGGTTGCAATTGGTGTGGATGGTGAGTTTGAACTTCCAGGCTTCCGCTGGGGTGATTAGTACGAGTGCTGTTACAGCGGGTGGGAGGCGTGTCTCTCCTGGTTCTGTTCTGGTGCTGTGTGAGAGGGAGAGAGAGCGAGCACACGTACATATATATTCGATTTTCTGCCGTTCAAAGTAAATATCAGAAAATGAATAGCTCTGTTACTTAATCTGAGGCCCGGTCTACACTATGGGGTTAGGTTGAATTTAGCCGCGTTAGGTCAATTTAAAAATGAATGCGTCCACACAACCAACCCTGTTCCGTCGACCTAAAGGGCTCTTAAAATTGACTTCTGTACTCCTCCCCGGCGAGGAGGGTAGCGCTAAAATCGACTTTGCTGAGTCGAATGTGGGGTAATGCGGGCGCAAATCGATGGTATTGGCCTCCGGGAGCTATCCCAGAGTGCTCCATTGTGACCGCTCTCGACAGCACTTTGAACTCTGATGCACTAGCCAGGTAAAGAGGAAAAGCCCCGGGAACTTTTGAATTTCATTTCCTGTTTGGTAGTGTGGTGAACTCAGCAGCACAGGTGACCATGCAATCCCCGCAGAATCGTAGAGCATAGAATGTTTCTACACACCCCCTATCATCTCCGTCCCTGAGGTTATCGCAGATTAGAAGGTGAAAAAACATGTGAAGACGTGTTTTCCGAGCTCATGCAGTCCTCCCGCACTGATAGGGCACAGCTTAATGCATGGAGGCCTTCAGTGGCAGAGGCCAGGAAACAATTAAGTGAGCGTGAAGAGCGGAGGCAGGACGCGATGCTGAGGCTAAGGGGGGAGCAAACGGACATGATGAAGCGTCTGTTGGGGAGCAAACTGACATGATGAAGCATCTGTTGGAGCTGCAGGAAAGCCAACAAGAGCACAGACCCCCGGTGCATCCACTGTATAACCGCCTACCCTCCTCCCCATGTTCCACAGCCTCCTCACCCAGACGCCCAAGAACGCGGTGGGGGGGCGGAGTTTAGGCACTAGGCACCCAGCCACTCCACTGTAGAGGATGGACCAAGCAACAGGCGGCTATCATTCAAACAGTTTGATTTTTAGTGTGGCTACAATAAGCAATGTGGCCTTGTCCTTCCGTCTTCCCCCACCCTACCTGGGCTACCTTGTCCATTATCTCTTTTTAAAAAAAAAATTAATAAAGAAAGAATGCATGGTTTCAAAACAATAGTTACTTTATTTTGAAGGGGGGAGGGTGGTTGGCTTACAGGGAATTAAAATCAACAAAGGGGGTGGGTTTGCATCAAGGAGAAACACACAACTGTCACACCGAAGCCTGGCCAGTCATGAAACTGGTTTTCAAAGCCTCTCTGATGCGCAGTGCGCCTTGCTGTGCTCTTCTAACCACCCTGGTGTCTGGCGCGAAACAATTGTCTGCCTTGCTTTCATGGAGGGACATACGCAATCGACTGTATAAAATCGATTTCTAAAAATCGACTTCTATAAAATCGACCTCATTTCGTAGTGTAGACATACCCTGAGAAATAACTTGGAGCCCTAATAATCCAAAATAAAAGTCCCAATTCTTCATCATATTCAGCCAAGCTTCATTCTCTCAATAGCCTGGAATGCTTCACTGCGATGCCACCAAGCACTCTATGTCTGGATGTGACTGCACTGATGATGCAAAGTCACCGGGGGTTGAGTTGACTGTGTTTAATTTCATCTGCTGTTTTATTACAGTACAATGACAAACTGATTTACTGTATGCGGTGAGGCAAAGTGCTTGCCATGGAGAAAATATTATTTTAATCAAGGAATGATCACCATAAAGAATGTCAGTCAAATATATCCAGATGAAAATACCCTAAATAGTAGCATTATGAAGATGTAAAGTTTCAGATGCATTATAAACAACTTTCTAAGGTAGCTGAGGTTTAGGAGGTTTTGACACTTGATGATCAGGCAGGTCAGACTAACAAATAGACATTCCTTTGTCTAGGGTAGAGTGGGCTTGTGCATTGCTTGCCAAACACATTTTAAGAACATAATTCTAGCACGTATCCACAACTCTTTGTACACACCCCATACATATGTCACACAAGCCTATTAATGGTCAGTGAGTTATTAGTTTTCCAGCCACCTTTTGGGTAAATATCATGACAACAGTGTGTTAGGTGTAATGAGTACGTCAGGCCTGGCAAGAGCTGCTGACACAGAGTAGTGGCCCACCAACAGGCCTCTGTGTCACAGGCAGTGAAAGAAGCTGTGAACATGGAAATGTAAGAGTAGGAGAGTGCTTGTGCATTGTTAAGCTGCCTTCTCCTCTCTTGGAAAAGCCAGTCACACTGCTTCTTTCTGCTCTACATTTTGTGTCTCTCTCCAACATTGGCTGGTCCCTCTCCTCAGATCCATCCTGCCCTGCTGCCTGGAAAACACCATTCACTGCTACCACTGGGTTCCATCACCCAGGGGTCTTTTGCCTCTGCTTCCCTGGACCTTCTGTCCAGTTGCTCCATTCCTTTCTCCCCACTGGTGGCGCCACTTCCTTAGGCAGACTCCTGTTTCCTCTTTCTTTTTATTTTTAATGTAGCCCCTAGAAAAAATGGCAAGGCTGTCTCCTGGTGCCTATATATTTTACAACCTTCATTGCCACCTGTAGAAGCAGCTGGAGACAAGGAGGGCGTCCACACCATGTGCTCAGCCAGCTGTCCACAGATCACAGGTTGCATGAAGCACACCTTGGAAAGCCCTGTCCTTCCAGTCTAAAATGCTACCTCTGCTTCACTTCCCTCTCCCGCACTGCATCCTTACCCTCTTTGTTCGCACAACGCCACCCAAATGATTGATCTGTGATTCACAGAATGATCCACCAGCTCTGTGGCTTTAACAAATACAGTATGAATGAGGCTGCCACCGACAGGGTACAGCTGGTGTGCAAGAGAACACCAGGCAGGGAGGGAATAGCAAACCTGGATTACATCACTATCTCTGAATGCCCAAATGCCAGAGACAACCTCAGAATTCCTGAACAGGAGGATGGGAAGGGGAAAGAGTAAGTGGCAAAAGTTCTTTGAAGGGTAACCCTATGGATACGTATTCATAGCTAAGTTACGAGCTTTCCACTGCATCTTTATCACTTAGTAGTTGTGCTGTGTCTGCCGTCCACCCATCTGTTAGACCTTCCCCCTCCCCCACTCTATTACAAACATCGTAGTCGATCATCTGTCTCTTGTCCTTGAGGACTTGCCAGCACGTTATTGGCCTAGTTTTCTGAAATATTTCACAATATTCTTCACCTTGGTGCACTCTCATCTGTTTGTTTCCCCATCTCTCTGTAGGATATCAAGTGTATATTGCAGCAGCTTTGCTCTCTAGCCTTTATCTTCCACTCTATCTTTTAAAGGAGTGCTTTTCTTTAAACTTCCAGGCCTGGTAGCACCCAAGTTTTAAGCAAAGCCGGATCTAGAGGAGCTAGTTCTTGGTTTGTTTTTCGTGCAATGGAAGTAGGAGAAGTCTTGATCTCGTAACATTTTATGTCCAGTTTGCAGAGGTGTAAATAATGACACGAGGCACCAGGCAGTGAAAAATCCAGATGGTCAGAAAACCCCACATTTCCCCCTGCAGACAATTGTGTGGGGAAAATCCTCCTTTTGAAATGTTTGATGAGATATTTGGGGGGTTTCCACTGGAATTTTCATTTAGCACAGCAGGCTCAGCAATTCCAGCACAATATGCGCCCCACATCCACACGCCTTCTTCCAGGCAATATAGGCGGATTGGGAGTTATCACAGCCACAAGGCACAGATAGCACTTGTTCCCTGTCACCCTCTGAAGCCAGCCAGCGCTGTTCTCTTGGGATGAGATTGGAGGATACTGGAAGAGGGGACCACACACTGGGGGAGGTGCTTCTAATCCACCGGCCCATCCCCAAGTTATTTGCTCCCCTTCCACATCTCCTCCAGAATGTGCTCCCCTCCCACCTAGGGGGATGGCTGATGCACCAGGGCCTATTCACGTAGCTCAGTATTGCTGTGCTGGAATAAAGAGGAGGCATCAAAGACAGCCAAAAACCCGAGAAGGGATTAGAGTTGGACAAATGAAAATGAAAGGGGAAACAGCTGATCTTTCTTCCAGAGCTCAGACCTCCTTTTCCAAGTGTCCATATTGTCCTTCCCGTTCTGAAATCTCTGCAGCAGTGCTCAGATCTGCACTGCAGAGGTATCCCCCCACTTTATTCATTCTTGGAGCTTGGGCTGTGTCTGTATCAACAAGGAACACTATAAAAAGAAAAGGCAAGTGGGGGGAGGGGGGGCTGGCAGGGAGGAATTGTAGGAAAGGACATATGGCCTTCAAAGTGCTGCTTTACCAGCTGCCAACACTAGGGTGCATATCCAGAGAAGAAAGATTTCTTGACAGCTTTTCAGCTCATTGCTGAAGTGACCATTGAAAGGTGTTTGAGAAAGGCAGATGAGGAGAAAACATTTTTGTCTTACAAATGGATTTTCTACTAGTAATAGAGGAAGAGAACCCCTGTGAAAGCTTCGGTATAAATAATTTGTATTTGCCCTGTGCTGCAAGGCTCACCGAGACAGAGGCCTATTCTTGCAGAGTCATGCTACTGATGCATTCGCAGGCAAGCGATGATTAAAATCTTTCATCCAGGATTTGGGCTTTTATTCTACCAAAGTTCTTCTTCACACGCACACACAAAGGGCAAAGGAACACAGTAAAACCTTTGGCAGTGTTTCTCTGTCGTGGCTCAAGATTGCAAAGGTCGGATGCCAATTTTTTCACTGCAGTGTAAATTAAAATGCCTGGCCTAAGATGACAGATACACAGACCTGAGCTCCGAATGGTTTTGTGCCCATTCCAAGCAGCATTTTAATAATAGACAGAGAATGATTGCTTGAGACCATATTCTGTTTCACACAGCAAACTAAAAAAAGCAGCAGTGACCTGGTGCTACTGAGTGTTTCTGAGCTCCCCAATCTCTGATTGGCTTCAAAGGGAGGGGCTGTGGTTTGCAGCTCTCAGGAATGGATTCTGTATATGCAAGTACTTTGCAGATATATGTCTCTTAAAGCGTGATTACACTCTGAAAAGTGATGTGGCATAAATGCCTTTGTTCATGGCCTCTGCAGCCTGGTTAAAACATAAATCAACCCTTGAGAATCACACCCCTAAGAGACACTGTTAAGCTGACCTAAGCCCCAGCATAGACACCACGAGGTCAACAGAATTCTTCCGGCGACCAACTACAGCTTCTCGAGGGGGTGGATTAAGCACAGTGATGGAATAACCCTTCCGTCACTGTAGTAAGTGACTAAACTTGGCACTGAAGCTCCCATTGGGAGCGGCGATCGGCCAGACCTGTGGACGGGGCAGGTAAACACACCAGCCCAGCCCACCAGGGGCTTTCCCTACACAAGCGGTGACCCCTGTTTGAGAAACCCTGCATTATAGTGTCCATAGTGTAGACGAGCACTTAGAATCTCTCAATCGCTTTCCAGCTAGAGAAACTGAAGGTTTTTTCTGACTGGCAACTCTGCAAACCTACCCTGGGCTCTGAAAGTCAAATGGGGATGTCTCTCAAGTTTGTAAAGTATCACAGGTGAGAGAGACTCCATCATCAGAACTTAGTTAAGACTTTAGCTGGGACAGAATCTAACCTCCTACTCCAGTCACTGCACTGGCTCCGCTGTGCTAACAGAAGTAAAATGTAGTAAAAAAATGTATTTTGTCAATAAAGGCCATGGATCGGACTCGGAACATACAGATCTGTTGAGGATGAAGGGCTGTTTTTGCAGTCACTTTCTGACTATAACCCCGTGTTAATGTAATTTCAGTTTCACTTAAAGGGCGAGAAAAGTCTCGTGATGACACCTACAAGCAACTCAAATTGGTTTCTGTTGTTTATGATTATGATTAATTTGTATTACCACAATGCCTAGAAGCCCCAGACATGGTCAGGACCACAGAACAAAAAGAAGGCCCCTGCTCCAAAGACCTGATCGTCGAAACATAAAATAAGAGATGACTGATGGATACAGACAGACAAATGAGGGAGCACAAGGGAATAATAAGAGAGCATTGGTCAGCCCAATAGCCAGTGGTCTCAGCATACCAACAGCCTAACCACTGTCCATTTCTTTTGTAGGCATCATGGCAAAGGAGTGTTTTAAGGAGAATAATGAGGTAGATTTTCCAGTGTTTATAGGGCAGCGGGAGAGAAAGCCGGAAGGTGCTTGTTTGAAAATGTAGAGAGTGGGCTATGGAAGCAGGAATCATGGGCTGATTGGAGGCGGGAGTCAATATTTAAATAGCGAATGAGTCCCAGGTAGCGTGGGGATAGTTGTGAAGGGCCTGGAAAGTGAGGACAAGTAGCTTGCGTTGGATCTGATGGAGAAAGGAAAGCTAGTGGAGGGATTCAAAGAGAGGGGGTGACATGTTCCAAGAGGCGGGCTGGGAAAATGATCTTTGCAGCAGCATTCTGAATAAGTTGCTGAATTTGTATTAAAACTTAACAATACGGTACACAGCAAAGGCTCCATACGCCGCAAAGGTAAGTGCAAGCCCTATCAGCAAACAAGAGCACCAGCGTTTTTATATGTGAGTCGTGTATCATGTATTGTGCTCCAGTCGGGTCTTTTCTTTGTACTGACTATTAGTTAGTTGGGGCCTGATGCTCAGCCTACTGGTGCCAATGGGGGTCTTCCACTGACTTAGTAGGCTCAGGATCAAGCCCTTGGTAAGTTTACAATGCTGTGGGTGACAGTCACCCTCTGTGCAGAGAGCCAGCACAAGGTGTAAGCACCACTTAAGTCCCACTTGTGCCTTGTGCAGGCTTGATGCACAAGGGTGAATTTCCTCCCATGGGATTGATCCTAGAACAAAGACGTCAATGGGATCTTTTCCACTGACTTCAACAGGACCCAGGGAAGTCTCTAAAATACAACATGAATCTTGCATATTTTTCTATCATTGCATTGTCTCTCTCTCTCTCAATATATATTTTATTGGCTTAACTCTGATATGGATTCCAGTCCCTGTCCCACACACCCTTTACTAACAGGAGGTCAGCAAGTGAGACTCTGGTATTTCTTCTGGTCTGTTCCAGCAGCAGCTGCAACTGAGGCAGCAGGCTCACATTCCCAATGAACTGTAAAACCAATTTTAAAACTACATTTCAAGAATTAATGCAATGCACACTGCAATCCCCCTTTTCTGGGCTGCTGAGGAGGCAGATTCTGGCTCCGAATTTGTTACCTGGCCAGGTTATCCTCCACTTTGGAAGAAGCAAAAACGTCCTGTGATCGTAACCTCACCATAACATGATAAGCTAAGAACATGAACTGCCAAGGGGCAGGTTCTACCATGTTACTTATGGACACACATCAGTCCTGCACCACACAATTTCAATTCATCGCAGGGATAGAGTCCTATTTAATGTTTGTTTCCTCTCCTTACTCAGGTTAAAACTTCCATGGAATAATAATACCTACATCTTATACAGCAATTTTCATCTAGAGATCTGAAAGTGCTTTACAAAAGAGGCCACTATCACTATTTAACATATGGGAAAACTGAGGCACAGAATGGCAAAATGATTTACCCACTGGCAGAACTGGACATTGAACCCACCTCTCATGAGTGCTAGGCCAGTGCACTGGGCACTGGACCACCCTGCCTCTTGGTTGAATAAGCAGGTCCTCTAAGTACATTTGCTCCTGCAGAAGGGAAATTTTATTTCTGCCACAGCAGCCAGTGCACACTACCAGGCACCAGCTTTTTAAAGGCATTTAGGCACCTAAATATGCAGATAGCCACCTAGTGGAATTTAAAAAAGTACCTGAACATGTTCGGCTCCTAATCCCCATTGATTTCAGCTGGGAATTAGGCACCTTACAATCTTCCTTCCCTCATCAATACATGCCCTCAGCCAGGTTTAATACCAGCTGCCCTTCCAGGGATGAGATCCACTTCATTTTGTATGATACTGTAGTGGGGCAGTAACCCCGCTCCTGCCCAGAAGGGCTTAAAACAGCCCTGCGAGAGGGCTGTGGCAGGGAACCAGTAAGCCTGGGCTGACTGGGGAAGCAGCCGCAGCTGGGCCAGGCTCTGTCTAGATGCTGAGAGGGATGGGCCTGGCTGCTGGGAGCTGAGCAGGGTACCTAGACTGGAGCAGGGCTGGGGAAAGGCCAGAGGAGCTGGGGAGCTCTGGCCAGGAAAACCCCCAGGCTGCAGGCCTTGTTACAGGCCAAGAAGGGTACCGGAGTTGCAGAGGGGCAGCCCAAGGGTAGGCAGAGGCGGCAGGTCCAAACCCTCCTTGCCAGTGATGAGTGGCAATTACACTGCAGTCCGCCCCAGTGAGCGGAGGCTAGATGGTGACTGGCAGTAGCCAAAGACTGAGGTGAGATGGGGATAGGGGGATGGGGGTTCCCTAGGGAGACTGTGGGGTACTGCAGGGGGCAGAACCCCGAGACAAAGGGCACCGGGGTCCTGGAGGGACACTGGGGCCAGCAGCAAGCGGGACACCGGCCTGCAGAGGGCGCTCCTGAGTGGAAAGAGCTAATTCTGAGGATAACCAGCAGGAGGCGCCGCAGCGGTGAGTCGTCGCGCTGTTACAGATACAGAAAGACAGTAAACACCCCGGTGTCATGGGCCCAGGGGCGGCTCTAGGCACCAGCAAAACAAGCTGGTGCCTAGGGCGGCAAAATCTAGGAGGCCCCAGCTCATCCCGCCGCTGCGAGCCGAGGAGCGGCCCGTCCCCTGCAGCCGGGGCGGCAGGCTGGGCCGGCGGACCTGCCGCAGTCATGCCTGCGGGAGGTCCACCGGAGCCCCAGGACGACCGGACCTGCCGCAGGTATGACTGCGGAGGGGGCGCTCGTCCCGCGGCTCGGCTGGACCTCCCGCAGGCATGACTGCGGCAGCTCAAGCAGAGCCGCCGGACCCGCGAACTGTCCGCAGCCGCGGGAGGTCCAGCCGAGCCACGCGGGACCAGCGGTCCCTCTGCAGTCATGCCCGCGGGAGGTCCGCTGCTCCCGCAGCTCCGGGGCGCCTCCCGCGCATGACTGCTTGGGGCGGCCAAAAAGGTAGAGCTGCCCCTGCATGGGCCCAGCTGATCCTCACCTCTGTGGCTCTCCCGCTGAAGTTGTTGCTGTGTGTCCTTGATTTCTCAGGGCTTCCCCATGCGCTAATCTCAGAATTCAGTACCTGGACATATGCACAGACACAGGAGCTCTGGATGGCTACGTTGGGAGGCGGTGCAATGGGTTAATGCATTAGCCTTTTTACCCAAGCGACCTGAGTGGAAATTTAAGTTGGGTAACAAATGTGGCCACTTGCTATTAGCAAGCACCCAGACAACTCCCCTCCCAGTTACCATAGTCTCCCATGTCCCCTCAGTGAGCAATGCATTGACTCTCCACCCCAGGTCCTACAAATACTCTCCCAGCTCTGTCCCAAACCTGCTATGTACTCTGAACCCATCCTACCGCAAACCAGCCCTTTTGGGTCCATCACTATCATGACAAAACAACCTTTGCTATCCTTGCTCTGTCCACTTGCTTGCTTGAGACTATTCTCAGTTGCCTCATCATCTATTCTCCTCTAAAGAGTTCTTTCTCTCTCCCCGGGCATGTTGTTTGTACCACCAAAGTGGAAAGATAATAATCCCGTAATGTATTATTAAAGCCAATATTCCTGGGTGACTCCCTTAACACCGTGAATTTATCCCACTGATTGCTGGCGAGAAATGGAAGCCACGCCTCCCAGTGCAAGGTTTATTTTTCAGGTTTGTTGGATGCGAGCAGGGAACATGAACGGCTTCAGTAACTGTAAAATGATCCATAAGGCAGGCTGCTTCTCCGCGTCGTCTTTCAGAGGCGTTTGTTCAACTCAGGCTTTATGCATGATACAGTGATGAATGGAATAACCGGGAGCACTACAAAGTGATATTATTTATGGAGCATTATCAAATAGCATCCAATTTCTTAGCAGGCAATTTTGGTACCCAGGAGGAATTTTGAGATTAAAATGAGATCCCATCAGATCATTAAAATTCATCCCAAATATGAACAAAATAACCCTAACCCTGATACAGAAATGATGTTGGCATCTCCACTAAATGATTCTTAGGAGTGCTAGTGACTTGTGCAAATCTACATCCCATTCTAAAGCCAGAGGATGCCTGGGAACCCAGAGGATGTTGCTTATGAGAAAGAAAGCTGTGTATCATATATATCTATAGTCTTCTTTTCTGGACAAGGAAGGAAGAGGTAATTTTTTCTTGACAGTGAGATCTCCTGTGTTGTGGAATACTCTGCCATAGGAAGTGATGGAACCTCCATCAGGGAGGACTCTGAAAACTAGAATGGGCCAAAAACTAGTAAATGTCCAGTAAGGAGCAATCCTGCTTTGGCCAGGGCATGGACCAACTCTTTTCCATCTCTTAGACTCTTTGATTCTCCAAAACAAGTGCATTAAATGAAACTGGATTGCTAGGCAGCCAGTTACAAGTTTTCCCATCTTAATTTGACTTTGGGAACCTCCCAACTTAAATGCATCACCTGCTCTCACAAATTAACCTTGTGCTCCAAGGTTTGGTTTGTAATATTTGAGTGGCTTGGCTGAATAATATCAGCTGCCAGAAAAGGATTTATCAATATGCAAGTTCACCCTGGCCTCATATTCCCCCTCCCCTGTATGACAAGGGGCCAAAGGAATCATCTCTGATAGCTGTTCAAGGAAGTGCTGAAAGGACTGGAGCTAATGTCCAGAGTGCCTAAAATAAAACCTAGCTACAATAGGCAGGGACTAACTCTTGCACATGTTTGCGCTCTCTGTACTAATGCCCGGGCCCCCATATGCACACAGTTGCTACTACCAGAACACAAGAAGAGGAAGGCCATGGGAAAGGCCCCAGAGCTGGTGTTCACAAGACCTGGGTTCTGTTCCTGGCTCTACCATTGTTTGGCCTTTGGACAAGTCACTTAGGGTAAAATTTTCAAGAGCTCTTAAGTGACTTAGGAGCCTAAATCCCAGTGACTTTCAGTGAGGCTTAGGGTATGTCTACACTACAGCCACTATTGTGGCACAACTATGGCGCTGCAGCCTAATAGGATAGACATTTCCTACATCGATGGAAGAGGCTTTTTCATTGATGTAGTTAATTTACCTCTCCAAGAGGTAGTAGCTAGGTCTATGGAAGAATTCTTCTGTTGACCTAGCTGCATCTACACAGGGATTAGGTTGACCTAACTATGTCACACAGGGACCAAATTTTTTCACAGCCTTGAGTGACATCGCTAACTCAACCTCAATTTTACATGTAGACCAAGCCGCATGCTCCTATCTGAGGACTTGTCTACGTGAACATTTAGCTCACGGCTGGCTGGGGTGTGACTCTACCCTGGACTAGCCTGCAGACTAAATTGTCCATGTGGAGCCTGCTGATGCACATTAACAATTTGTGCTTTAATTTGATTCACTTTAATGGAAAGATAAATGTTCATGTAGAAAAGCTCTAAGACACCTTTAAAATGGAACATAGTCACTTGCACACTTTTGGAATTTTTTTCTTTAGTCTCTCCATGCCGCAGGTCCCTGAGAGGTGTGCAGAGTGATGGCATACATATATGTACCGAGCTCATTAGAAATTTGGAAAGAATTGTTCAGAGACGAGAGAGGGTTGGTAGAGTCAAGGACAATCACAATACTGTGAACCAAGAAAGCTCTGTCCAGCCAGCAGCAATGAAAATAGCATTTACCTTCAGGATAGGACAGTTACACAAGAGTTGTACTTTCTGTGCTCAAGACAATGTGTAAAACCACAGCTTGCTCACTCAGGGCTTGTCTACACGGTGCCACAGTGCAGGCTACAGGGATGTGAATTGTGCTCAAACATGCTTTAACTGCCCCGTTAGGACACTGCTGACACAAACTAAAAGGTACTTCGTGTGCATTAACATAGTCCTGTTTGGAACTGTTTATCCTGCTCAGATAAAAGTGCCCTCCCTAAACATGTATTTGCTCCTCTTTTTTTTTTAATTTCTGTAATTGAAAATTGGCCTCTGAGGGTCCAGTTGTAGTATCATTCAAGTTGGAGACTACTTAAGTGAAGTAGAGTGTGATGGAGTATTCACCCCAAACTCATCCCACCGGGGTTAATGGAGGCCAGATGGGCCAATTAACCTATTAGGCTACAAGATGGGAGAATTAAGGCTGAGAGAGGAAAGCCCTAATTAGGGGAAGCTCACCTGTGTAGGAACAGGCAGGGCTTCTATAAAGCCAGGGAACTGCTAACAAAAAGGGACTGCTGAATTTACAGTCATTCCCTGGAGGAACGAGTTGAAAAGCTGGTGACCACAGAGAGGGGAGGAGAGCTAGAAGGTAAAGAAATGGCTCAGGAGAAGACAGTAAGGTCCAGGAGGGAACAGACCTTGGCTGCTGACTAGAGGGACCCGAATCTGGAACTTGGAGTAGAGGCTAGGCCTGGGTTTCCCTGCTCACCACTGGGAAAATGGCATCTGAGAGGCAGGGAATGTTACGGCTGCTAGTTGGAGGGAGATCTTGAAATACTACCCTGGAAGGGGGGAAAATATGTATTGTGACCTGGCTGAAGAGCCAAGTCACAAAGGGGAAGCACCTGGAGTTGCAGAAACAGAGAGAGAGAGACACTCTGGCAGCAGGGTGTGCAGTGAGCAGCAGAAGGGAGCCCTGCACCTGGAAGGAGCTAATCCCCGCAGCCAGAAGGAGCTACCTGCAGTGGTGAGTGGACCCCATGATGTGGAGTCAATGAACTTTGTAAATTGACATGACTGGAGTTACTCCACATTTATCCAGGTGTAAATCAGTGTGATTTGACCCATTGATTCCTAGGAATGGAACATCCAGGAGAAGGTAGTTTTAAGTACCCTGGTTTGCCTCTGTGTTTTGCTGCATGGTTCTAATACTGCTGCTCATCAAGGCACTGAATTCAACAAGCTGCTTAAGTATGGGCCTGTCTTTTTAAGCATGTGACTTGAATGACACATGCTTAAGTACCATGCTGAATCATGGCCCATATCTGGCTGAATTTTTATTAGAAAATATCTCATTTGTTAAGCTTGGGATTTTAAAAAGCCTGGGTTTCAAAATTCCTTGTTTACTACTAAATTTACAGGATGGCTAAGATAGCAAATTTGTACGGATATGTATAAGGAATATCCATACGGATAATGGAACATTAAGATGCTGACAAGGGTGTTCAGAGGAGAATGATTTGGTCACCTCTATGGAACAGCAGCTGGAATACACCCTGCATTTGTGTCTATTTCCTGGGGAATTGTTCTTCTTTCAGGCATTTTTTATGATGATTTTTTCTTTTAGCCCCCTGCTGTGTATTTTCAAATACAAACTTCTGGTAGGATGCTATTTTCCCCTTGTTTAGCTTTTGAAAGGCCTCTGAGCTTGGAACACACGCACACACACACACTTTCTCTTAGAGTGAAATCCACCCACATGTCAAAGGCTGCCCCAGGGCCTCTTTTCCACTTCTGTCCCACTTAAGGCCTCAATGGGATTTAAGTGAGAGTTGAAGAAGCTTTGTGCTGACCCTCTGCACAGGGGCTATTTGACCCCTATGTAAATAGGCTTTTCTTCCCAGATATTTTAATACAGCAACTTTAGGAACCTTTTCAGTATTCAGTGACTTAACTGAAGAGCTTGCATTCCTTGTCTTACCCCCTTTGCCACTGACTTTAGTGGGAGCTAGGGGTGTGCAATATGGGCCCATCGTGTTAAGAAAACTAGCTGCCATTAGATCCAACAAGTAGCTCTTGCTAGATTATAGCAACTAACTGAGTTGTCCTCCTCCTTTAAACACCTGCAAAACAAAGGCTCTGTGAGTGCAATTAGCATCCATGGAATGCTGAGTAAGTTAGATTAATCATTCATAAACTAAACAAATATGTTCTAGTTCCATTAGCTGACAGACAGTGTCTCCTGTTAATTTACTTCTCCTTAAGGTATATCTATTAACCCCTTTTTAATGAGCCATTATTCTAGTTAACCAAGCCCACCAAAGAGTTTATCAGAGGCAGGCTCTGTTCTGACATGAGATCAAATTGAGGGTGCAGAAAACTTGTGCAGATTAGAGCACTGTGTCTGCAATTGAGTTATAACTTAATTTAAAAAATGAGATGTTCTCCAGAGGAGCACCCAGCAACCTGTTTGCTCTCAAGTGCAGCCTCTTTCTCTCTGCTGAGTTTTCACTGTTGAATTCTGTCAGGCTAAACTCAACCAGACAGGTGTCATAATCGTCTACTATAATGTGCTCACTTTCTGACATGGGTATCTTTTTTCTGTGTCTTCTTTTGTACCTATGACAGAGTCCAAAATCTAATTTTTAAAAAAATGTCAGTCACATAAAGTTAATATACTTACCAGTTTTCAGCTCTCCACTTAAAGTCAATTATCTGCAGTAGATATGTAGGCTACTGCTGTTCCATAGCTTGGGTATGGTACCAGGTTGCCTTGTCTCCTTATTTAGGAAGCATGCTGTCTAGTGAAAATTTAATACTTTAGACTTCTAATGGAGTGTATTAAATCTAGGGATTCCTGAGGCCATCTTCAGCAGGAAACATTTGTCCACGCACAGAGAAATTGAGTCCCCTGGCTTTCGCTTAGAACACATACTGCCTGGTTTTGCCTCGCCAAGGGGCAGAGATGGTACTGGGACGACTGGAATTCTTCCAGCCTGTATGACATTCTAGCAGTGTTGTCTTGTAGAGGTCTCTGAAATACCCTGACTCTGAATAGAAGGCTGGTAAATGAGGCCCAAAGTTATTTGAAAGGGCTCTCGATAGTCAGACAAATAATGCCAGGTTCCAGGCAATGGTCAATGGTGCCCAAGTCTGTCATTGCTTTACCATGACTGGCTGGGGTTGTCTCACGAACATTCAGTATTGTTACAACAGGATGAAGAAACACTCAGAACTGGATCCCCAAAGGGGTTTAGGCACCTAACTGCCACTTTAGGCATCTAAATCCAAAATGCAGGTCCTCAGAATGCCCACCTAATCCTGTAGGTGGCTAAACTTCCACCAATAAGGTCTCCAGGGTGCCTAAATTTCTGCCCCTGGGCATGTTCACAGCCACGTACTTCCTGATATTCAAGTGCCTGAGCCCCAGTCAGATGCATAAATTGGTTAAGCCATAGCCCCTCCAGCTCACCTGCGAGGCCCGATCAGGGAAGTGTGTTCAGAGGCCATCTGCCGGACTGGGCCTCACACCAAACGCCTCTGCCGCCAGGGGAGTTGGTCTTGCTCTTAAAACCTTTAGCCTAGTGACTAGAGTGCTCCCCCAGGCAGTGGGACACCCAAGTTAAAATCCCCACTCTGCCTGAGATGGACCAGGGACTTTGAATGTGGGTCTCCCCTGTTCCAGGTGAGTGCTCTAACTCCTGGGGAAAAAGTCATTCTCCTCATGAATATTGAAATAGTCACACGATCCGACAACTTCAACAGGCACAATTGAGGGAATACCCCAAAGCCCAATGGATGGGGCATTCTCATAAGATGTGAGTTCATATCCCTGCTCTACATTGCGGGGAGCGGGGTTGAACCCAGGTCCCCCACCTCCTAGGGGAGTACTCTAATTGCTATAGCTTATTGGGGAGTGCAGCAGCATCTTGTTTGTTGTGAGAAGAGTCAGGCACCTAACTCCAGGAGAGGGTTCATGGATGTGAATCCCAAGTGGAGACAGGTGCTTCCTTCTGGCTCAGACTTAGGTGCCTACGTCCCTTTGAGGGGTGGAGCTTAGGAAGCACCCCTCTCCTCAGCTTTCCTATTGGCTAGCTTAGGCATTTCCCTGTTCAGTGCTCTAGCTTTTGTGGGTCCCATTCTTAGGCACTTAATGCTCCCTATGTGTTCTATTGGGAGCCTGGTTGCAGATTCCCTTTGCCAGCTGGGTGCCTAAACATGTGGCATTGCAACACTGAGTCCAAGTTCCTTTTGTGGACCTAGCCCTCAGTAGTGTAATCAATGCAGCTAAGTAACTGTGCTGTCATCATGTTCTTTGCATTGTGCCTTTAAATCTTCCCAAATTCTGCTCCCTACAGAGACCACCCCCAGCCATTTTGTTCCCCAGTTGCTGCAGCCTCTTTTGTAGAGATGCACATGCTGTGATTGCCTGTAGAGACTTCACTTTGGTTCCTCCTTGTTAGGTTTTTTCCCTAATCTAAAAAAGCTAAATTGATGTCTGCTCTGAGAGTCATAGCAATGCTATGGCAATCCCAGTTTATCCAGTACATGAGACAGCCATATAGACTTCTAGCAGCAGTATATGGCTTTGACTAAGGCCTTGTCTGGAGGAGTGGGGGTGGGGGATCAATATAATCTAAGGTGTGAATGTAAACCAATATTCTACTGGCTTCACCATCCGTGGGATATTCTGATCTAAAAGTGCTTCTTTTCAGTCTAGCTTATGTCACTTGGGAAGGGATTTAAACCTTTCTTATTGTGGAATGAGTGTCAACATTGCAGGGTTATACCTGGATGGCTGGCAACATTTTTCTGTTTAGACAAGGGTTAAGGTTTAATTGAGGAAACCAGAAAAACTCTTGTAGCTAAAACACTTCTTCATGGGGACTCCAACAATACTCTCTTTACATGCAAATGCATCTGAGCCAGCACAGGGAGTGTTGGAACCTACTGCTGGGATAGGGAAATAGACTCATAGACTTTAAGGCCAGAAGGGACTATCATGGTCATCTAGTCTGACCTCCTGCAGATCAGACCACAGAACCTCCTCACCCACTCCTCCTGCAATAGGCCCCTAACATCTGGCTGAGTTACTGACATCCTCAGGTCTTGATTTAAAGACTTCAAGTTACAGAGAAGCCACCATTTAGTGTAGTTCAAATTAGCAAATGACCCATGCTAGCCCCAATGATTGATTGGTAGCCTGCATTGGAGAGCAACAAGGTTTTATTTAGCATTAGTTCAAATAAGCTGTGGTAAAATAAGAGGTGCCCCACATACCCAGGCAGTGATGACACAGCTTTCAAAACTGACATTTCTTTTTCATCCTCTTTTGTGTTTAAGGATCTGCACCGACTGTAAGGAATCACTGCAGCGTGTTGTGACTGATGTATACAATGGAAAGTGCCTGGTGCCCAGTGCACGTACGGTACAGAGTCCTGTGCTATCTTGGACTTCCTTGCAGTGTGATAGTCAATGCACAATGAAACCAGAGAGAAATGACCATATCCTGGGAAACAAGAAAAGTGTGTGTTGAAAGACCATATAACACCAAGTGTCTCAGGCAATCAAAATATGATACATTGTTGCAGCTGATGTTCTGCCCTGCATCTGTGTTTAATAGCTCTGCCTCCAGAGCTAAACAGAAGAGCAATTTGAGAGCTGCTATTAAGAGTTGCTAATTTCACAGCTAGTTAGGTGCTCCCTGGCTTCTGGGGATCTTTTCTTTTAAATTGAGTCTGGTTAAGAAAATCTAAGGGCAGGTCTCATTTCAGAAATGTGCTGGTACAGTAATGTTGGTTAGTGGTGACTTGCTATTTTTAATGACAGTTCCATGCTGGGAAAAGCCCTAGTGTACATGCAGCTTATACCAGCATAAAAGTGCTTTTGCCATTATAGTTTAGTTTGCTCAGGGAACTGGTATAAGCGATACCAGCAAAAGCACGTTTTTGCTGATCTAGGCTGCATGTACACTACTATAACTATAACAGCAAATCTCTTTTGAGGCCTAAGTGGGCGTCTTGGGATATGGAAATATCCCACAGAAAATACCCCCTATCGGGTAACTATGTAACATACACCCATGCAATCCTCACTGACTGGAAACTTGACATTCTACATGCTCCGCCTTAGCCCAAACTTTGCATGATTTATGCAGTGTTAACTCTAGGGATTCAAAGCCCAAATACTGCTGAATGTGCCTTTTCCACCCCCTTTTTGGCAATTTTTCCCAACGAGTCTATTCTGACCTAATGGGTAATTTGCTGAGGCTGGCCTGTGACAGCTGCAGACTTCGGTACTGATCTCTAGTCAATGCAGGAGCGATCAATCAGGGCTTTCATTGCGCTTTAGACAACTAAATGTACAAATGCCAGGGTAGTTTTAATACTACTACAAACAGACCTCTCTGATTAAACACTATTTTAAGGCAATTCCACCCTGAATTCCTCAGTAAAATAGGGAGGGGATTAAGTGCTCAGAGGAGCATGTTGGGATTAAAGTTTACCAAATTAGCAAGATTGCTAAAGACTTTTTTCAAATAGGTGCATTCATTAGTAATACAGGTTATGGGTATTAGTCTGTATTTGGTGTTATTTCTCAATAATGCCACTGTTGGGTTGACTGCCCCAAACAGTCAGCAGGACAAAAATGCTGACCTTTTAAAATACAATGTCCTGTGCCTGGTTACAGTTAGATGGGGCTTGTGAAGTGGAGAAGGAAATACAACATACTCCTAGTCCATTTCTCTGATTGGATATCTGCAGTGAGATCAGAGAAATGAACCAGGAGTATGATCTCCCTTACCCCACCAAAAAGCTAGAGGAGGAAGGTTGATTCTTGGCATTAAGGCCTCAGGATGGGACTCAGGAGATGTGAATTGAATTGCTTGCTCTCACAAACTTTCTGTGACATCTTGGGCAAGTCACTTATTTCCTCAGGTCTCTCTGTGACATGTAAATAGTGATATGTCCTTTCTCCCAGGCCTTGGTCTGTTTCTTCCATTTAGACATGTGAGGCCTTTACAAGAGGACAGTCTCTTACTATGTATACATACAGCACCTAGCACTGCAAGTCCCTGATCTTAGCAGGTGTCTCTAGGTGCTACCATAAAGCTAATCATAGTAATGCGCTATAAATCCCCTGCTTTCAATGAAGTTACTACTGACTGCTGTCCAAAAAGTTAAAGCAGAAAATGAGTCACTATATGCAGTAGTTTTGTCAGCAGAGGGGAAGATGGTTTACATCAGCTTTTACCAACAAAACTCCCACCCTGTTAAATTCCCTTAGGTTCTCTTCCAGTTTTAGAATTGGGTCAGTACACTTCCTTTTGATCTTTGCATCTCTAGTAATGAAGCCCTTACTCTCAACTGCAGCACTACTCATGGGCTATCTAGATTGTGCTTGGCTTCAGACCAGCTGCTCACTAAAGCCACTGCACCTCCTCATCCCAGCCTCTTTGCTGCTGAGAAATTCCTTAGCTGCCTTGATAACCTGGATTCCAAAGGTCAGGAAGATAAATATGCCAGAAAATACAGAGCCACTCGGCTTGTTTCCATCTCAGTATTGATACAGCAGTGATGGGAACTGCTCCTTCTCTCCCAAGGTCTAGAAATAGAATCCTTAGTCATGGAGGGAAGTGGTGAGATTACCGGGGATGCTGCAAGGATTGCGAACAAAACCTCATTACACATATCCAGAGCAGATCCACACATGGATGAGGATTACAGGTTGCCTACCTAAAATTCTCACTCTAGTTTAAATAGGAAATACTACATCCAATGCCAAGATAATACAGCAACAGACACCCCAAGAATGCCTTTAATATATCACTACCCCAAACTAGGTGTAAAAACCCCTTCCATCGCTGCAGTGTCTACAGCTGTCGCTCTCAACATGTAGACATTCTCTAATTCCAGCATTGAGCTCTGATCTTTTTAAGACTTCCAATCTTGATTTAAAGAATTCAGGGGAGAGCAAATCATCACATCCCTAGTAAGTTGTCCCAGTGGCTAATCACCCTCATTGTTAAATGTGCCCTCTGAAGGCTGGGCAGTGCTTCACACCCACTTTGTAAGAAGCACTTCAGGAAGGGTGTGTCTGCTTCTGTGTTTGCACAGTGCCTGGCATAGCAGGGCCCCATTCCTGGTTGGGCTTTGGGCACTGCCATAATAAACATGACTAAAACAGTAAGTATAAATGACTGCAGTAGGTGCAAGGTGCATTGGGGAATCAGGTCTATTGTGCCTTCCTGCTGATTGCAAGCCCACTGCGGGGGAAGAAAGGGGGGAGTTTGCCTCTGCAGCAGCCCTAAACCCAGGCAATGGGTTAGAGCTAAGTTGTGGCAATATATATTGTATGGCTCTTAAAATATTTCAGGATTCTTTAGGATGTAAATTGCTTTAGGAGAAGAAGAGATTCATGATTATGAAATAACAGAGCTGGCTGACATGCTTTGTTCAAAATGTTTTTTATGAAAAATGGCCTTTTGTCAAAATGCAAATTTCTGAAATGTCCATTTATCATAATTATGGAAATTTTCCTCAAACTGAATATTTTGGTTTTCACAATTGAAAAGTTTTGGCCAGAACTTTTTTCCCAGCAAAAACCTGAAGGCTTTCAATGAAACCTCTTGTTTAACTTTCATAAGGTTTTGTGGAAGCAAAATATTTCCCAACCAGCTCTCTAAATTAGCTACAGTAATAGGAAAAATCTCTGCACAAACCCCCCACACCCTCCGCAATACAAGAACACGTCCTGTCTGACCTGAAATGTCTTAGGCCTAGTTGTTACAACTGGGGAGACAATTAATGAAAAATAACTATATATTATCTCTCTGTGACTGGTAAGACTTTCAAGACAAAGTCTTAACCACTCACCTCTGCGCACACATACTGCAGCTTCAGGGATTGTGCTCTGTTAATTGAACTTTACTTACAGGCGCCTGTGTGTCGCTATTTCTTGGCGCAACCTGCCATATTTGTCATAAACTGCGGGTTCAATTATTAAAAGAACAGAGTTGGCTAATTATTCCCAGAAAACTTTTGCATTATGCATAAAATATTAACTAATTATGTGGTTTCCAGATAGATACGCAAGCTGAAGGGTAAATGCTTCACCACTTGAGGACTAGATATAAAATCAAGCATGCCGATTAGTTTCTGCAAACCTAGGGCCCATGCAGAGAGGGTGGGGCTGTCACGTAGCTCGATGATCCAAGATGGAACTTTCTACCTTTTGTAGTAAATAGCTCCGAAATGCTCTGCTTCTCATGTATTAAGAGCAGCCATGCTGCAGACAGCTGTGAGTGGGGGGGGGGGGGAGGGCTCTTTGTTATATACAACCAATTCTAGTCTGTTTCCTTTCCTGTCATGTCTTGGGCACTGAGATTTTGCCAGCTCTTAGGCAGGTGACTAAGGATAACCAGTGACTACTGGCCCATGTTTCACTGTAATGAACTAAATTGACTTACATTTTTTAAAATAAAAAAAAGATGGCTATAACCCACTGTGGCATGTTACAGCTTCCCCCTCGGCTCATCCTCCACAGAGGATGAGTCTGTTACAGCCTCAGGTAGGGTACCCTGGTCTTTAGCTCAAGTAGTATCAGTTCATGCATTTAGCTCTGGAGGTCCCTGGTTCAACCACCGATGTGTTGGCCAAGATGGCAGCCAGCACAAATCCTGTCCCACATCCCCACTGACCCTACTTGAGAGATCCCTGTGCCCAATAGATTCTATGTGCTGCTTCTGTGCCTGTGGTTGGGCAGGACAGAGGGAAGCCATCCATTGTTCATACTCCCTAGCCCTGGGCCTCTGACACTGGCACCAGGAGTGGCAATTGGTCCCCTGCAGAGAAGCGGAGCTCTCAGCCCAGCTGCTCAGGCTATATGCTGGTTTCTGGGATTCTGAACTGATGGATCCAAACCTGCACATCTGGAGACAAGTTTCACAGCTAGTTCCTCTCCCACAGGCACCCATTCTGTCGAATGCACTAAACCAAGCATGCTGAGAGTAGTGCTAAGGCTGAGAGGGTGCGTGAAGCAGAATCTAATCTGATTGACAGAGGAATTCCTTTCTCAACAGCCTTTCAAAATGGTTTCCATCCAGCTTCACTGCATTGGCCAGCTGCTGCAATGTAACTTGATGCAGAGGGGGCTGCAGTGGTTGATGGAATATGGGCTGCATAACAATGAAACATTGAACACTTGAACTGCCTCAGCCTATTGAACCTAACCAGGCTAATTTGAGCTATTAGACTTTAAAAGGCACTTGAGAATCAGGGAGTGGAAAAAAGAGCAGCTAGAGAACACACAACCTACAAGCAGGAAGACAGGGGAAAAAGGGAAAGGAAGAAAGATCTTCTCTTGGAAGAAGTCAGTAATCTGCAGTGGAACTGCTGCTCCAGGAAGGGAACGAAGGAGGAAAAATTCTTCTGAAAAGATGAAGAAAAATAAAAACTGTAGGAGGAAGAGAAGGATCAGACAGGAGATTTACTGACATAACCATGCAGAGGGAATGTAATTCACCCTGTGAAGAAACTGACTGTCTAGGGAGTAAACCAGCCAAAAAGGCATCATTCGTCCTGGGAAGAAACTCTAATTTTTAAAATATTAGGTCTGACTTCAGTGGGATCAGACAATGGTAACCCCTCCCGCCTTTCATTCCAACGGAATCAGACCCATTGCTCTGACTTCATTTTGATTTCTCTCTTTTCAGGTAGAAGCTAAACATGCTGTTGGTGAATTTGATGTTGATGATGCTAGAGACTGGCAGATGCCAAGATCTGTATGGCTCTACCACGCCATCTCATTCCCAAGCAGGAACATCCTGTACTCCCCAATCTGATCATCTAAGCAGACAGTGCCAGTTAGATGATGATACTGAAGAAACCCCTCCTATGACTTAAATCTGGGTATTTATCTTGGTTCAAACAGGGCTGGTAACAAGTGCACCTGATCCACGTTCAAATTTCTCCACAGTTCAGCTGAGCTGGGTTTTTGGTATAGTCAGTTCCAGCAAGAAGGTCCAGCCTCCATGGGCCATTCTAGGAGTTCTGGAGAAACTCCTACAAGCTGCCGAGTGCCAGTAAATCTCATTAACCTCGCTGGTAGTTAATCAACACATTGCAGGATCAGGCATGAAATTGGGGGTGGGAGGTGGAGGCTGGATTCTTATCAACTCGTGTGACTGAATTACAAGCCTTGTGATTTGTTCCATTTTTCTGGAAATCCCAGACTTCCTGGAGACAGTTTATTATCTGAATCTCAATTTTCCTTTTTTACAGTAAGTTTCTAGCCTGTATGGTGGCAGAAGAGAGCCTGGAACAAGAAACAAGTGTAGCCAGAAGGCAACTCAAAACCCCCACAAATATTAAACTCGTGGTTTTTGTTTTTTCAGGCAGCCTCCTGATTTTTTGAGTGGCCCAGCTTGTGGATTTTTGATCACTGGGGCTTGGCAATAAGGAGTATCATGGAAACCCATTCTCTAACCTCCCATTCCTCTCATGCTGCACCAAGTACCTTTCAGTCTTAATCTCCAGCGTTCTGTTTAGCCTTCCTTGCATCTGAATCTCAAGCAGCTCTTTAAAAAAGAGACACATTTCATACGTCCTGATTAAAAAGACCCTGTCTAAAAATACAAAATCCCAGCCAAGGAAAGCTTTTTTTTTATATCTACACAGAGGGAAAATGAGCTGCAGTGGAATTATTTATACTTTATCCTACCTCCAGAGAAGACTTTAGAACGTGAGATAAGGCAGCATGCTTCAGAGTCCAGAGCCCCCTCTCCTCTGTGCTTGTACCAGCTCCCTATCCTGTCATGCTGGCAAGAAGAAATATGCAGTCATCCTTGCTGCATATTCTGGCAGGGTTATTGTCAACTTATTATTTTTTGACACTAAGCCAAAAATGAAGGGCATTTGCATCTTGCAATTTTGCTATTTGCTTGTCTCACTTCTGTTGCGCTAAATGACCTACAAGGAGTCAGTAGCAGGCAGGAGAATATAGGAACCAGAGAGAGAGTGAAGCAGGAAAGCTCATATTTTACCCCCAAAATGCCACTGCTCTTTTTGGGGTAGGGAGGGGAAGAAACCATTAAAATAACACATGCCTGTTTCATTTGTAGATTTCTCCTGACGGTGGAAGGACTTGTGTCATGGGGAAATCGCCACCACTGCTTTGGGTTTTGCTAAAAACCATTACATAATTAAAGTCACTATTGTGGGTGAAAGTGTGAAGTCTGCTTTTGGACCAATGCTGGCCAGGGTCTGATTTATAATGGTGCATTGATAGCCATCTGGATATATGGTTTTTACCTTATTTCATATCTCAGCAACAACATATTATGCATCATAAAGGCTGAGTGTTTTCTTTTCATTACAAGTCAGCAGCACTTACATGGATGTAATAATGAGGCTGTACAATTATAAGTGATTAGAAATGGCATAGAATGATCCTTTATATATTATTACAATACTGGAATCCTAGTGAAATACCAAACAACCCCACCAAAAGCAATAGCTACTTTAAAACATTTTGGGTATAATTGTTCCATACATTTTAAACAACTCAGAACATATGGTGACTTCAAGGTGTCAGTTCCAGCATTAAATGAAAGACTCTATGGTGCAATATGCAGTCATGGGTGCAATATTTGGTGCATTACACTCCCATGAGGATGCATTTACCCTGCTTATGAAATGGTTAATTTTAAAAGGTTGGAAGAGTCATAATGCAGCCATCAGCCTGAAGCCAAATGTACATAGAATGCAGCCAGCAACTCAGAGCATTGAAGCGCAAGCTGCTGAAATCAAATAAATCTGATATTGTTAACTATATTACGAGATTCTCAACACCCACCTGGAGTTCATTTACATGTGTGTATTACATAGCTGCATGCCAGTATAATCCTATTTGTGCCAATTGTGATGCTATTCTCCCTTGAGGTCCACAAGATCATGGGGCTGTGCCCACGAGGGCAGGTACATGCTTCCACCCTCCAGACAGCAATGAAGGGGGAGTCTTGGATGACCTGCCAAGCCCAGCCCATCAGACAGGGCAGTGCAGCAGGGCCACTGGTTCCCTGCCTTCTGTTATGCTTAGGTGGGGGTTGTCCCACAACATGCAGCAGAGAGGTGAATTTGCCCTTCGACAGCATTAACTCTCCGGAGCTCTTTCTGCCTAATGAATCTGTTTTTTGGGGGGAGGGGAAGGGAGGATGCTGCTTATTGCTACTTTTCCATTCCTCCTCCCATCACTAGTCACGTCCACTCTTCCTATGCAGCTCTGCAGAGGGGGAAGCGTTGGTAGCGGGGAGATGCTGGGGCAGCCCCGTTTCCCCTTCATATGGGCTCAGTTCAGTTTTCTCTGCAGAGTCAGTCTCTTCCATCCCATGCAGGAGCTAATATATAAAGCTATCTGGCCATTTTCCTAGAATGTGAAATGTGAACAGAATGCTACATATTTTGAAAAAAGGCCTCTACCCCCACATCTGTTATAATTATTGCTCCCAGATTCCTGAGTTAACTTCTAGGCATTTATTGATACCCTAGGTGACTGCCCATGCACACCAGAGAGCACAGACTGAGCATGCAAAAGATTGCACATGGACTTTCACGTACACAAATGCATAGGTTGCATTGAGGCCCATTTGGGGGAAAAAACATGGCTTGCTTAGTGAAGTGCAGGACAGTCCAGAACAAGCCATATTCAAGAGGTGTGTGTAATCTGCACAGCCCTCTACAGCAGAAGTATCAGAACAGCTCCTTGCTGTGCTCAGGGGATGGAGGCAGGAGGTGGGAAATGGACAGTTGTATGGAACACAGACATCTTAAAAAAAAAAAAAAAAAAAAAAAAGTCAGCCTTGCAAGAGGGTTCCTGCGGAGAAACAGACACAACTTACACCCCTTATTTACCTGAGCAATGCTGTCAAAGTCACGGGAGTTATTTGCATCAGAAGAGAGAACAGGGCTTGACAGAGGAGGAGAGCAATGGAGATAGAGAGCATGGGCGTAATGGGGGGGGGTGCAGTTGCACGGTATTCCAACGTTAGCGTTGGACTGGAGCATGCTACAGCACTTGGCTTCTTTGAAAAGATGTGTGTAATGGGGGGGCCTGCCCCTTGAAGGGCCTGTCAATCGGCACACAGGGCCTGAGCCAAAGTTCAGAGGTCAATGGGGGTGTTTAGCGGGCTATGCGGTCTAGCTTTCAGCCGGCTAAGGCTGACATGAGGGGTGCAAGGCAAGGCACAGACCTTTAAGGAGTGGGCATGAAAGATTCATTCAGGAAAGGTAAAAAGCTGTGAGATTCCTTCCTTACGTGTAAATGACTTTCGGTACCGTCCCCTTCCATATGTATGTATTTCAGAGACAAATAACTTTCAATCAGGGAAGTGAAGGGAAAGCCCATTTGTGTGGAACAAGGGGGTATGTCTACACAGCAGCAGGGAGGTGTAATTCCTGGCTTGGGGAGAGGTGAATGCACTGGTTCTGCTCAAGCTAGCCCACTAAAAGTAGTGGTGTGGCCATGGTGGCACAGGCAGCAACTGGAGTTCGCACTTTGAATCTTGCATGGAATTGTTGTGGGGCAACTAGCCTGAGATGTCATCACTGCCACGCTGCTATTTTTAGTGCACTAGCTCAGTCAGAGCTGGCACATGTATGTCTACCCAGACTGGACATTAGCCTCCTCGGCTGCAGGGTAGACGTACCGTGAGGTCCCTTGGAAGGCAGTACATCTGAGTTATGCAATACTTGTTTGAAGATGACCCTGATCTATGTCTCCATGCACAAGGAATGAAAACGCTAAACTAAAATGAGTTCTTGAAACTGAAGGAAAATAACAAGATAGAGCAAAAGTGAAATGTCAGGAGAGCACAGTGTGTCTCTTTCTGCAACAGTCTGCAGTAACTCTCAGGATAAAATGGCTGCCTAACTCCACATGCAAGGAAAGTTTGTACTGTTTTTTTTTTAAATTAAAGGTGTGATAGGCAGTTCCAGAGATGTGCACCCTGCATGACTAGAAACAATGACAGTTAAACCTGAAGTGAAAGCAAGGAAAGCTATAGTTGTGTGTGCTATAGGTTATGCTCTAGCTTACTCATTCACAGCTCGTTTTAAACCATAACGTATGAATGCCCTTTCCAAGAACAGAGAGAGACTGGGGGGGACATTGTGGAGTGCCGTGTGTGTGTGCGCGCATGTGCGCAATTATAGGAAGCAAGTAAAGAAGTCTCTCTTGGGGAGTTCAGTAATGCTGGAATGAGTAGAACATTGCAGGCAGCTCTCAGACAGCTGATCCCTGACTCAGCGATTTCAGGCAGCAGAAAAGATGATTCTAGGAGGTTAAATTGATTGCAAAGGAGGTTCTACAAACTTGACAGCCTCAGAACAGCTCAACTTCATTTAAACTATTTCAAGGTAATTCCAGGAGGGCCAAAGCGGAGAGAGGGATGGGAAAACCAAGAAGCGCCTGTCTGCTCTTAAAGTGCACACGTTTTTTCCCAGTCATTTTCTTTTCTGTTTCTCCTTCAAGGAATAATATTTCTTGCAGGATAAAAATCTGTCAGTTTGTCTTGGTTTTTAACTGCACGCTTCCTTAAGGGAAGCCTTGGGGCCAGCTCCCTAGCGGGTATAAATCACTGACTTCAATGCGGTTGGTGGACTTGCACCAGCTGAGGATCTGGCCTATGGATCTATACTGGTAAAGTTGGGGATGGTCACTTTTTAAGAGGTGATAATAGCAGAACTTTGTAAGATCTATTATGGTCAGTAACCAGTGCAGCACTGGGTTCTAAAAGCCTCCCAGAATAAGGCATTCTGGGACAATTTGACCATGGAGGAAGCAGACGATGTAATATTTGCAGCATATTAGAAGGAGGTAGGTGAAATCTGAGTGAATCAATTTTTTAGATGTTTGGTACTTGAGTCATCTGTCAATATTAGTGTAAACATTTACACTCCAACAGGAGTTGGTATAATCACTTGTCTATCAGTCACTTACTACTGATTCTGCCTTGCTACCATTGTTAATATTTACACTAGCGTTTTATTGGCTGTAAGAGTCAAACATTTATCAACTGCACTCACATTTCCATTGCACTGAGAATGCCTGGGCTCTGTAGCAGACTGGACCTTTTACTTCAGTTTCCAGGCTGGAATTTTCCCACAGCAAAAAACTAGCCCGTGAGAAGGCAGGACCAGTGCATTATTGTTACAATAGTCTATTGCCCTAATTAGGATGATGGCCCCGTTTTGCTAGGCACTGTGCATATACCTCGTAAAAGATGGACCCTGCCTCGAAGAGCTTGCAGCCTAAAGGGAAAAGGCAGGCAAGGGGCTGGAGATGGGGAACTGAGGCCCAGAGAGATTTGCCTGAGGTCATACAGGGAAGTTTGTGGCAGACTCTGACCAGAATTGAACCCAAATCTCCTGAATCCAAGTGCCACAAGACCATCCTCCTCCTTTGTGTAAACTATACTGGTAGCAAATGTACAAGTGAAAATTCTGCCACCCAGTCAGAAAGCAGAAACAATAGCACGTGACTGAAAGGTTCAGTCATACATCACTACCAACAAGTAGCAAGCAGCTGAAGCAAACGGTTCACAAATGATCCACCACCTTAAAATTGTTTATCCAAAGTATTGGACAGAAAGTCATGAATAACCAATACATTCACTGCTGTCAGGTATGACATGCAGATGATTCCCAGAGGAAAGGGGCCTAATTCTCAGCATATGGTTTGCTCCAATGAAACTCAGCTGAAACTGCCTAGAATTGAATGGATTTTCATCAATACTTTGCTTTCTCTGTGGTGGTTTGTTTTTTTATGTCAAAACAAAGAGCAAAGTCATTTGTGAAACTCAGTGATCTGAGACCTGAGTTTGTAACCAAACATGAAACCCAGTGAAATTTTGTCTTGTTCCCAGCTTTGTTGCAAACATTTTGCAGAGACCCAATGAAGTGTCATGTCTGGCATCTCCTCAGAAGTGGGATGTTAACTTTTGAATGGAGAAGAGTACACTAGTATTCTGTACAAGTCAAGCTGGTGCAATACACTTCATGAACGCTTGCTTAAAGTTTATTTCCATTTCTACACTGCATAATAAGGTGAAGTCCTCTGTTAAAGGGCAGATGGAGGGGCTCTGAGGGGGTGGCAATTCTAATGCTCATTGTTACTTTCTGTGTTTTGTCCTTTGGCCACATGATGATGATTGGCTTAACAAGGTGCAAGGAGTCAACTTATTCATTAGCCACCTCTCAGTCCAAGGGGGAAACAATATTTGAGTCTGGCTGCAGACAAGACATTCTGTCAACGTTCTTTGTAAACATCCTACAGATACAAGGGACTTCTACCAGATGAAGTGCTTCAGGGCGAAGCTGCTAGGGCAGGATGTTACACTGCACATACCCCATACTGTTTCTAGGGAGGTTAAGGTCCTTGATATGGTAGAGGGGAGTTCTGCAAATGGCTCAAGGAGGTCCCTGTCATAGGCTTTGAATGGGGCATTTTCCTCTCCTTATATCCTCTCTAGCCTTGCCCTGACTATAAAACTATATGGGCCAGGTTCTGACAGAGCTGCTCTGATTTGATGTCACCCTCCTTTGAGAGTAGCCCTATTAAAAATATCTATGGAGCTAGTCGCAGAGTAAGGTACTGCTCAGTCTAAGGGGGGCAGAATCCAGCCCATGGAGAACAACTTTCTATGTCCCTCTTGCATGCACTCTCTCTTCTGCTTTTCTTTTTCTGATTTCTCCCACTTAGTGTCTTTTTCTTTCCTTTCCTTCTGGCTGCTAGTGGTCAGCATTCTCCCCACTACCCCCGTTTTGACATGCCTGAAATATCTATGCTTCACTGGTTGGGCTCTTGGAAGTGCTTTTCCTGCTATCACTTCTTCTAGAGAGACACATTCATTTGTCAGTTTATGGAAGGAATTTCTAGCATTCTGTGGCAACACCACAAGCCTTAATCTTGGTGTAAGCACCTATAGACAATTAGCATACAAGATGTTTCCTCTCACACTGCGCTCTAATGGCCTGAGAGTTCTTTTGTTTTTTCTTTTTAGAATCTAAAGGAAAATTATGTAAGCGTACAGTAGCATATGTCCTATAAATAACATTAAGAATTCATGAGATGGTAGCCATATGGAACCGTAACACTGGTATTGCTATTGCACAATAGTCGAGTATTCATTTTTTCTAATGAATTCTTTAGTCGTCGCATACATTTCTTTAGTATCAGAAATGCTGACACGACTCATCTCTGTGGTTTATTGAAACAATACTGCTCCCACTGGAGTTCAGCGCCTATACTATTGGCTTTGTTCTAATACTTTGTGGAGATGCTGGGAAGCCAAGGCTGCTGTTTCTCAAGACTGCCCTCTTCTGGCAGTTAACCTAATTTTAGTCTGTTGCAATGGTGCCTTTATATAGGCCTAGGCAGCCTGCAGTTGCTGATGTTGCATTTCTTCAGAAAGAATTACAGCTCTAATGTGGTTGAGAATGATTTTATATATTTAGTCTCAGCTTCTGTAAAGTTTAACGTAGTCTAGATGTTTGCATTAATAAACTTCTGTGTGCATGAGTGAGAGAGCGGGCAAGGTGACTTATTGAGTGAACTGAAAATCCTAGTAGCAACATTTTATCCAGTACTGTCTAACCATACTCTTGTTCTGTGTAATAATTAATATCTGTGCCATGCTAGCTTTCTCATGGGTATAGCAATGCATGTCCTCATTCCCTAGCAAAACAATATTTCAGCATTGTTGAGTTAATTCTCTAATGTCCTCCTTTTGTGCCTTGTTAGTTGTACGATTACTGTAAATATAAAGTTTTTGACCAAACTTTGCTGATTATCCCTTCTGCTCGTTATCTTCTACCCCTGAACGCTGTACACATCCTTAGGAAACCTGTATAGTTTGCTTTTCACATTGCCTGGATTTTTTCCAAGCAAAATATCCAAGATTCTCCAAAGACCATGTTAGAATCTTTAAAGCTTCCAGTGCAGACCTATCCCTGTTGTATTGGTGAGCATTTCTCCAGTTCACAAAGCCGGACTACAGCGCTTTTTTTTTTAATATATATATTCCCCTGGGGCTGGTTTAAATACATGCAGGAGATACACTAGCCATGGATCTATACTGCAGGATCGAGAGATATTTCTGCAGTTCTTCCCTGCAAAAATATTTCATTTCTTTCTCTTTGACACTAGTCAGAACATTCTGCTCCATTGATCCCATTTAAAAACAATTAGTAACTATTTGATTCCATTTGAAATTGGGACATAAGCTGATTTACCAGCAAGCTATTGTTGTTCTTACAACTAATTAAAATGCCCAATGAATTGATCCCTGGTTGGAAACCAAAGGTCATTCCCACCCAGATGATTCAGGCAAAGTAAACCAGTTAAGAGCAGCTCAGTCCAATTTCTTTCTTGATAGATAACGACTGGGGTTTTCGCCAGGGAGCTGAGATTTTTCTATTGATGAAAATCTGCCTTTTCTGATACTCAGAGTTATCTGTCTTTCTAAACTTCCGGGCTCTTGCCAAATTCACAGGCAGCCCTGTGAATGTGCTATGTCCCACAAGAGCCGTGTATTTTAATATGAAGTGGTTTCCTTTGTCCTGGAACCAAGAGCAGCCTCCATGCTAACAAAACATATAAGACCCAATGATGCATTTGAGGAAAGGTAACTGGCAAGGTGGCCATTCAATGTAGAATGTTTCTATGTTCGTTCCTCCCTTGATGGTGGTTCTAATTTGGGAGCGCATCTGTTGAACTAGATTTGATCTTCAGAGCCCTGTAATATTGAATATTCCAAAAATCAAGCTCCACAGGAGATTAAGGGATAACTCCCTCACTGCCGGACCTTATTTAATGGCCATGAAGGGTTCAGATAGGGGCAATGATCTCTTTCTCAAAGCTTCTCCCTCTTTGTGCCAGTGTCTATAGGAACTGCAAGGCACTCTGGATAACGACAATGCAGAGCAGTAATTTTCTCTCCTCTGGATGGTTTTGGGGTTAAGGTAGTGGGCTGGGATTGGGGAGGTCTGGGTTTATTTCCTAGGTCTGTCAGCCTTTGTGTGATCTTGGGCAAGTCACTTACTCACTCTGTGCCTCAATCTGTAAAATGGGGATAATTGTGCTTCCCTTCCTCACAGGGATGCTCTGTAAATCCATAAATACTAAGAAGCTATTCCAGTGTCATGGGGACGGGAGCTATATCGGAACCTCCTAGACAAAGATGTTCCGGGGAAATGTTTATATTTGTTTAAAGCTCTTCCAGTGCGTAACTTGGTTACCAAACTGAGCTGATCTGTGCTTCTGATCTCCATTATACTGCAGTATATCTGGAGTAACTCCATTGATTCATATTGGAGTAACTGAGCCCAGCGTTTGGCTGCCCGTGAACAGTAGATGCTAACACAAAGAAGGCACAATGAAAGACTGGTAACATGCAAAGTGTCCCTCTTGTGCAAGAAGGCCAGACGAATACACAGCTGCACATTAGAACTGCTCTTGGTTACCTGATATGTGAATTCCCAATGCATTGTTTTGAAGGTCCAGGCTACTGCACAAGGCCCACTCTTGCTCCCCTAACACTGAAGTCATTGGGAGCTTTGCCATTGACTTCAGTAGGATCCTAATCCCTGGTGTAACTACTCCGCTGAAACATTGAGCTAATGGAGATCAGTGTAGGAATGGCCAACCAAGTCAGGGGTCATTTCTGCAAGCAGTGTGACAGGTATCTTCTGCCTTCAGGGACGTGGGTACCATGCGCCTTAGAACCAGATTGCATCTTACTATGTGTCTCAGTAGAGTTAAATTGCCCCATGGCGTAACTACATTGTAGCCAATGTAACATAGTGATTTTAAAACAGCAGTATCTCAATGTAGAATGATGACTTCACTTTACATCCCTCTCCTCCTCTGCAAAGCAGTGTTTTAGTACCGAATCCTTTCCCTAACTGAGTAACAAGGGGAATCCACCTTTTAACTTCAAAGACCCACCATTTACTTTATATATTCCTGCCAGTAAATGCTTTGTTCTAAGAATGTGCATGAAATACTGACAAGCCTCTGCTGATTGTGAGTACAGCTTTAAGAAGAGCACGCCAGTGATTAAACGTTATGCAGTAGCTTTGCATCCTGTCCACTTGGAGTATAATTTTATTAGGGAATTGGCAGGCACATCATCTGGCTGTTATGATCTGATGCCTGCTCTTTCCTAGGCAGTTTGCTTTTCACTGGACATATCATAGGTAAAACGATCAGAAAGGGGAACTCTGTGATGGCTTTGAACACGGAGGACCAGGATCACTTTTAGCTTAGTGGCACCAGTTCCAGACTTCCTTTCTATTAAGGGCCTCATGGGTAGCACCCACTTGGCGCTGAAGCCAGGCTATTCTCCTTTATCATTACTTTCATTAGGACAAGATTCTCTAGAACGTGCAGAAAGTGAGGCTAAGTGGTAGGGTGGGTGTAGTGAGGGGCATGCTGGGCCCCTCTGGTTTCAGCCCCCGTTTCCCTCTCCAATCAGTCAGGAAGGCCTCAGCTTGATGCAACACCAGTGGTTTTTATTTACAATTTCCCCACCACCACTTTCTACCTATGTACAGGTTTTGCATCCAACTCGGCCCGGGCCCTCCCTTCTCTCTGGCTTCCTCCCAGCCTTTATAGCCCTGGCTAATGAGGCTGGCAGGTGCTGCCCGTTACTAGGCAGACACAGGACTATCCAACCAGCCCCAATCCAGGGGAATGGATTGAGGCTGGAGTGGCAGGAGTGGATTAAGTGCCTCTCACTCAGCTCCCTGTCACAGTGGGCTAATGCAGTGCAGCTTCTCTCATCTGGAGAACCAAGTTCAAACTGTGCCTTAGGTCACAAATAAAACAGATTTATTTTTTTATGGTGGTCTCTAGGGTGAGAAGGAAGCAGACAATACAGAGTACAAGGGATCCTGACATACGTCCAACTCAGCAGGAGTAAAGGCTGCAGAAACGGGGCACATTCACACAGGTATTGTCAGTCACATGGGCCCGATAAAAGCCAGTCAGCTTGCCCAGGTTTCAGCCTGTCCAAGGATAATTTCAGGAAACAGCTAAAGCAGGGTTCTGCCCAGTGGCACATGCTCACCCAACTAATCACTGAACGATTGGCAATAGGTGAGCCAGTTCTGAAAAAATGTCCCACATCCAAACCCTGGATCTGAACCTCCTCCTTGGGGGAATCTCAGCTCTAGGATTTGGGGAGGAGCCTGATGCAAAGCTGGGATCAGGAACAGAGTCCAGCCAAACTTCGGAGAAGAGGTTCACCTGTAAAATAGAAGAATCCAGTCTCATTGCATCTCCTTCCCAGAGCTTTGCTGGTCCTATTTCTAGAACAGAATCTTTCCGGAAGGTCTGAATGTTTGAGAGAGGGATGTTTCCTATCTGGCACTTGCAGTTAATATGCAGAAATGGAAGGATAAATGCCTAAAACCTTGGGAGAGAACCTGAATTTTTCCAGAGGCAAGAGGTCTGAATAATGCTGAGATGTTTCAGATGAGCACCCAAACTGAACCGGAATTCAACCTTTAGAGAGTTGCCTGGCTCTTGTTGTTAATTGTATTAGTGTGTGTGCTGCTATCATGCCCTATGGTGACCCACAAGGTAAAAGATAATCATCATATTAGGAATGTATGGTGAAATTCATCCTTAGGCGAGGTCTCCTGTGGGATCTCTGTGGCATCTTTTCAAGGGGAATTTCCCCACTCTCTGGGCACCACACCTAGCAACTGCAGAGAGTGCATAAAGTGCCCTAGGATGCCCTGCAAAACACTCTGCATGGGAAGCTCTGTTATTCTGGCTATATGTAGAATCCAAGGTTTTACCCATAAATTCTGTCTAAGGTACTGACAGCCCCTATCACCAGTTGCTGATTGTGTCTTTAATCCCTACAACGCCTCTCTCAGGTGGGGTTGTGCTATTTCCCCATTTTATTGCTGGGAAACTGAGTCACAGAGAGGGTAAGTGACTTATCCATGGTTAAGCAGGGACCAGCACCCTGGTCTCCCATGCACTAAACTGGTGCCCTAACCACTGGATCATCCTTTCTCTCTAGAGCCTTGATCTTGTCCGGGGCTTCCTGTCAGTTCATTAACACAGAGCGCACCGTTAGGAGCTATAGCACAGTGGTTCTCAAACTGGGGTCACCGCTTGTTCAGGGAAAGCCCCTGGCGGGCCGGACTGGTTTATTTACCTGCCTCGTCCACAGGTCTGGCCGATCATGGCTCCCATGGCCGCAGTTCGCTGCTCCGGGCCAGTGGGAGCTGCTGGAAGCGGCGTGGGCCAAGGAACATATTAGCTGCCACTTCCAGTAGCTCCCATCGGCCTCCAGCAGTGAACCATGGCCAGTGAGAGCCGCGATCGGCCAGACCTGCAGACGGGGCAGGTAAACAAACCGGCCCTGCCCACCAGGGGCTGTCCCTACACAAGCGGCGACCCCAGTTTGAGAAACACTGCTCTAGCAGTTAAATCTGAAAATGCCATTCACTTAAACATATTGAGCCAGGATAATTTTGGGCCACAGCCTTTCTCAGGTTAACCTGTTTTGCAAAATGGTCTGTGGCCTACAATGCCGATTTTTTTATTTATTTATTTATTTTTAAGATTGTTTGGCCCATTCTATAGCATGAAAAATCAGCTCATTGGATTTCATTTTTTCATTTTTCATTTGATCTCATGTAGTGGTGGCGCATTGCATGCTAGGAGGGGGGAGCCCGAACACTTATATTTTCATGTTCCATAAGTGGTGCTTGCTTGGGAGTCTTTACTCCCAAAGCCAGTAGCAACGCTCACACAGCTCTGTGCTGCTGGATGTGAGGAACTGTGCAGGGAGAGGGATTTTCATCACACGCCAGCCCCTGTTGTTTTAACACTCAGAATATAATTTCAGCATACAAGAGTTTCACCTTGAAACTGTGTCACCCCCTATTAAGGCAGAGAGGAGGACAGGTTAGTGGCCTTTTCTACACCTGGGAATAGCCTCAAATCGGCAACTGCTGTCCCTGCACCAGTGCTGACCCCTGCATTTAGACAAGGACAGGCAGGAGTTTGCATTGATTCAGCCAATCAGGGATTGCTCATTACATGGGGTAACCCTTGATTAGCTCAACTTCAGCTTTCCACTGTTCACCAAAAGGGGATAGCAGTTATGCAGATCTCTCGCCACTGAGCGCAGAACTGAAGCTACTCCCAAATATATGCCTGGCCTGTTTGGTTTCTGTGTCTCTGAGTAGATATTTTCCCAAGTGCCCTGCATCCTGCATATACACACACCCTGCTCCTGCTGCCAACAGCCCACACAAAGATTTCTGTATTCAAAAGGCTTGTCTGCAAGCAGCTGGAACAAGGTGAGCTGATGGCAATCAGTAATTTAAAGTATTGGATAACAGAGCTGAGAACAGAGCAGATCCTCTCATGTGAGCATAACTTCAGAGCTCTTGTCGCTTTGCAGCAATCACCAAGAATAAAAGACTCTTGCATCAATCCACCAAGATACACAGTCCCTTCCTCTGAACCTTTTAAAAAATTTGTTTGTTCAGGAGCTTGTAAGATCTCCACCCTTCAAAAGCCTTGTTATGCACTGAAGAGGAATTTTTTTACCCTTGGAGTGCCCTAATTATACAGAGCATTGATTTTTACAATGCATTCATGGATTGATTGTACTGCTATGCTCCTCCCACAGGAAGCAGCTTGCACGCTAGCACTTTTTGATCTCTCCAAAGTATTCCCTAAGGTGAATCAATGGCTCTTGCATCTTTTTGTCTCTCCCTTAGCTATAAGGGAAGATGACAATGTCTTGCTGCTAAAAATGAGCTGTACGAAAAATATCTGAATATTATTAATTTCATTAAAAAAATCTCTTAGGTACAGCAAAATATATTCTGTTAAGATACTCTCCCCATATAGACCCCACTAATTGTAATAACAGAAGAACCACAGGGGCTTCCATACCAATTACCTTTAATAAACTAGCCAAGATAGAGACAATGATACCGTCAGAAACAGAGTGCATAATAAAATATAAAAAAATCATTAAATGGTTTACTAAAGGTGGCGGAGAGACAGAGGAGATTTAAGTCTTTTATGGCTTTGGCACATTTGTAAAAGAAATCTTGAATATACTGGTATAAACCAGACTAAAGCCTTTAATTTATACTAAAGCAGAGGGTTCTCTTAAAGATATTAGCTCCAATTTTTAGGGAGAGTGTGCCAAGGTGGTAATGGAATAGACACAGATTCAATCTGAAGGCTTTAATTCATGTCCTAACGACTGCACATCATAATCTGAGTGACAGCATGGCTCGTTAAGCGCCTGATCCAAACCCCATTGAAGTCAATAGAAAGATTCAGGTCCTAACAGTGATGTTTCTGCAATAAAACCCAAGGCAGAGGATAGCTCCTAGAATTATGGATTAATCTGGGGTTAGCACAGAGATCCCTGTTGGGTCTGTATCTGCTGGCAAATACTTTATGTGGAGATTTGATTCTGCTTTCATGAGGATACTGGAAATCAGACTTTTGTCCATTCTGTTCCTTCATTTTAACTTAGATCTGTGGAGGGGGTTTCATTCTGGCAAGTCTTTTGCAATAAGGTTTGTTGATTTCAATCTAGTCCCTGAGTTTTACAATCCAGGGATCATATTTGTTCTGTTTGTACAGCACCTAGCACAAAGGGGTCCTGATCCAGGGCTGTGTTCTTGGTGTTACAAGTAATTCGGCTTGGAAGGCTTAGATTTGTGTCAGGGAATGTCAGTAAACATTGACTTCACTTTACACACACAAGCTGATGAGAAAATATTTCCATCGGCAATTGAAATTTACAGAGGCAAAGTAAGAGAGGCTACGTGAGAACTTAGAGTTTGATTTAAAAATATTGACTCAGTATATTTTGACATGCAATGTTGAGCACTTGTATTTTAATGGTTATAAAGCTGTAACTTTTTTGAATCTCAATGTCTACTGTCATTAATTATTGTCCTACCCACCCATTGTCTGACACTCCTCTAATTTCCTGCAGGTGTGAAAATTTAAATAGATTATATCAATGTCGATTTTTAAGCTTTCTAAGTTTTTATCTGTCAACATTATATTTAAAAACACCAAATTCAGCCAAGCCTACAAATAATAAAGGCATCAGGAGCTCCCTGCTGCCCAGCCTCCTCTGCCGCTGCCCCACCTCATGAAGAGAAACTCATCTTTTTATTATCACAGGTGTAAACTGTCACACCCCTGTTATCAATTGCGCAGCTATGACCGGGTTTCCCTGTGATGCAATATACTACTCCCCACTATATAGGATGAAGAAAGTTATCGTTGTTCCAAAAAGGAAAATCTATATCACTTTCAAACGGTTTTTAGATTTATTTTTAAAGGGGAAAAAGTGCAATGTTGATCTTCCGTAGCTGGTATCAAGAAGACACATGGATGTGTACGTGGGTGCTGGAACTAGGGGTGCTGGGGGTAATACTGCACCCCCGGCTTGAAGTGGCTCCCATCATATACAGGATTTACAGTTTGGTTCAATGGCTCTCAGCACCCCCATTGTAGAAATTGTTCCAGCACCCCTGAGTATAATACAGCCAAAGGTACAGTCTAGCTTCGATTCCTCATTCACGCGCTATTGGAGTCTGAAACGGATAAAATCAACAAAAGCCCAGATTTGCCCCTGGAAGGGAGTGCTGATTCTCAAATCAGGTGAGAGCAGCAGCATCATTCCAGCACTGATTAAAGCAAGCAGTCTGCATTTGGTTAGGCTCGTCTTCTTTAACAGTTCGCCTGGCCCCAGGCTTCCAACAGGAATGGCTGTTGTTGGCTTGGAAGATAATGCCCTTTTGTAACTTTTTGCTCCCTCATGATCTTAGCATGTTGTGTAACAGTCTTGCAATTTCTTTGCTCAGTGGTGATTGCAGGTTTTGAATGTACACTTCTCCCGTTTTATCTGTGCTGACTATGAACCTGATCCGGCTCCGACTAAATTCAGTGGTAAGACTCCTATTTACTTCGGTAGGAGTTGGATCAGACCCCAAAGGTGACCCCCAAACCAAAACTGCAGATGCTGAACAGCATGAACTTTAGAAGACCTCACCATGCAAGTATAAGCTTTGTGCATTATCTCCCTGCCTCTAGTGCTAAGGGGAGACTTTATCAATGAGGAGTGAATATCAATATAAAATATATTCGGGGAATGGGATCCCAAAGTTAGACTCTTGAGTCTGCATTTAGGCATCTAAAGAAAGAAGCCAGATTTGAAAGGTGTAAGAACTCGAAGTTTCCATTGGCTTCAATATCAATCTGGGAGCTTAGCTCTAGGCATCCATATTTGAAAATCTTAGCCAAGGTCCATGCCCTGAGCATCTTACAGTCTGATTCCTTTGGGTACATGGCAGCTAATTAAAAGCTGATCAGTGGTGGAAGGCTCGGAGGTAGGCAGTCAGAATAGGCTGTGGGGGGAAGCCTGGCTTGAGGTGCTGTGGGATGCATACCTGAGCTCCCTGGAACCAAATGCAAAGGGACTCTTGGGAGCATCTGAACACAGACTAGATTCTGTGGGACTGAGCCCAAGAAGCTAGAGAACATGCAGGCTCCACAACCAAAACTGCAGCGCTCGTTATGTCTGAGGAATAGGGCCCTATGATCCTTACCTCTCAAGCCCTCGCCTTTGGGATGGCAGGATTGCTCTTTTCAGTTCTAAATAACCTAGAAAGATAGCCGATAATTGGCTGGATGTTCCAATTCATTTTTCCCTGAAAAGAAATGTCGCCTCCTGTATCAGAATAGTGCCAAATGGATAGAGTGTCATAGTGGCTCACAGTGTTGGCTCTTCCAAGTTCAATGTCACGTCTCCTGCACTAATGCCTGAGACTTCAAAGCAAGGTTAAAAAAAAAAAGTCCCATATTGTGGCTTTGCAGTTGTGGATTGCTAGAAGAGGAAAGGGAGAAGGGATCCCTCCTGCCCCATGGGGGTGGTCAGTTTATGCTCTGAACGTGAGCGGTTTACCTTTATTTCCACATGCCTTACCCAGTCCTCTGTTCTAGCCACCACACTAGGCTGTCCCCACTCTCTAATAAGGATTTTGGCCTCTTATGATTTTGGTGCCCTTTGGGCCACTCACATTATTACTTTGTAATGTAACTTAAATGCCTGCTGCCTTTGGAGCAATATCATCTGAGCACGGCTCATTGCAGGTGGATTCTATGGTCTCTGCCAAAATGTGTGGGCTTGAAATTAATCTCTGCTAATCTTGAGATTGCAATCAAACTTTCTAACATGGCTTTTCCCTGTCCCCTTTTCCCCCTCCCCCGTTCTGCCCCTCCTTCATTCAAAATGGAAGCCGGGACCATTCATTCTATATAGTCTCTCATGGCTCCAAATATGGTTCAGTTGTTCCCTAATTCACAGTGAGCCGTCTTCCAAAGCCTTCTCAGACTGATGATATAATAACAGCTTGCTCATTACTGCGAATATAAATAGTTGAAGCATCCCCTGAGAATGGACGCAGCTGGTGGAACTTCACATATTAGCACCGCATTAATATTTATGGCAGCTCTGTGTAAGTATGCAAAATATTGGCGTGCCTCCATGCAAAAGTTTACACATCTGTCATTCCGGATTCTGCCTTAATATCCTACACTGGTTAGTAAGCTGGAGTGGAGAGCTTGGGTCCCTGTCCAAACTGCAGCCAGAAGAACAGTTTACAGGCCCCTGCCCAGCCTAGTGTCTTTGGGCTTGATTCTCCTCTCACAGCAGTATAATGCCATTAAAGTCTAGGAGCCTGATTCGGATCCTATTTAGGCCCCAATCCTGCAAAGCACTTATGCATATGAGCAGTCCCATTGAATGTATTTCTCCACAGGCTGTGGCCATTTAATTGAAGTCTCATAATTCAAGTTAAGCACATGCTTAATGCTGTGCAGGATCAGGGCATTATTCCAGCACGACAAGGATGGCACGCCATTGGCTTTGAGGAATTTGGATTCACACAGGTGTGAGATTGGAGCCAGCTCCAATGGAATTAAACTGTGCTTGTTCTTTACACTCCAGTGCTGTACCAGTGGATGCCATTGTCTGCACTGCCATCAGGAAATGGGGTGGCGTCAGGAGGCTCGGTTGGGTTTTGAAAGGACATGGTGGCAACCCGCATAATTGTTCGTCTAACATTTAAACTGTCTCGGCTAGGATTCCAGTCAGTGACTTCCCCTTGGGTTAGACGAGAGAGAAAGTAATGGTGCCATAAAAGCACATTTCAGTATATCTTTAAAGTTTAAAGAGTTTAATTGAGGGATGGCTTGCTGTTTGGAATGAGTCCGCGGTGTGGCACTTCCCTAGGAAAGGCGCCAGGAGGGTCAGTCCTGCCCTGTAGCTTCAGGCTTAGGTATTCCTAGGAGGACTAAATTTTCACCAGTTTCTGCTCCAGCGGCAAGTCAGATTTTAAATGAAAATAATATTAGATGGTGCAGATCTTCAGTTGGTGTAAATTAGCATACTCTCTTGGCTTCGGTAGCAATTTGCACCAGTTGAGGATCTGATGCTGTTAATATCCAGCTTTACTAGTTTAATGTTTGAAAAAATCACACTGCATTATAAGTCTGTTGCCAATTTATAACCACCTTAAGGATAAAGAACTTGCATTTTAAATAGCACTTTTCATTCAGAAGGATCTGAAAGCACTTTTAAAACTAGCCAATATACAGGGACTCTCCATGATCCCAGCACCCACTCCTGAAATGAAGCCACCTCTCCAATGGAAACACAGTACCCAGCAACCTTGCACAACATTTTTAGGACAGAGGATGAATATCTTTTTATTAAAAGAAACTGCATGAGGCATGCAGCTAGGCAAATGTATTACCTGTGCTCAAACGTTGTACACACACACACACGCACACTCACACCATTCTGTTTGACAAGCAGTGAAAAAGGCAACATTAGTTGGATAAACTATTAGTTGAAAATATTTGCTCACTTCTACAGAAACCCACTTTAACACAAATAGTCCTTAGAGGACGAAAGGTCAAGGAAAACCTATTTCCATAAAATCTTGTCCCTCAGGTACTCTAGCTAAAATGAATTGATAATACATAATTGCTCATCAATGCCTTTTTATAAAAGATAAAATATGTTTCAAGTCTAATTTAGACTTTCAGACAAATGGCTTAAAGAAGAGCTGCTGTACTGAAAAATGTCCATGTCATTCTCCCCCAAATCATAGTTTCAATACACACAGCCTTAGCCTGACATCTGAATTATGTCTTTTATTAAACATTAGTAATAGAGAGCACTTAAATCATGGTTTCCCTGTAAAAGAGAGATGTGTTCAAGTCGGATCTGCACATTTTAATGCCATATTTCTTCCTTTTACTCTCCCCGTAAGATAAATTTACTTACTCCACAAAAATGTTTTGCTGAAAATAATTCATCCTTCAGTGTCCACCTAATGTACCTTGTGAGTAATGTGAAATGATGCAAAAATTACAATATACTGGACATGTTTGGAATATTTAGACATCGCCATGTTAAAGGTTATGTATACCACAGCAGTGAAATTATAGGTAATGATTATCATATTTTAGAACATTGCCGTGCTGATTTATATATAATAAATATAAAAAGCTTTGATCAGATGCATCCTGAATATAGTGAGGGTGCAAACAATTGAATCCTCTGTTTTCAGAACAGCTGGTCAAGCCAAGAACCAGGGTTCCAAAACCTGGCCATTCCTCATGCTCACAATTTGCAGGTGTGAATAGTTGTGGGCACAATTTTGCACACACAATTATTTGGAGACCTACTTTAGATCATTTAGGCATCCAAGTAACTGATCTATCTGTGGTATTTATATCGCCCTCATCATTGTAGCATCTGAGCGCCTGACCATTTTTAATGTATTTATCCTTACAGTGCCCTGGAGTGATAGGGCAGTGCTGTTAAATCCATTCTACAGACAGGGAGCACAGAAGTTAACTGACTTGCCCAAGGTTCCCTGGGAAGGCTGCGAATGAACAGGAGTTTGAATCTGGGTCTCCCAAATGTAGACTAGTGCCCTAACCACTGGACCATCCTTCCTTTATGATTGCACCCATAGGTGCAATTAGGTACTGAGGTAGTTAAATGAATATTGAAATATTGCACCCATAGACTAACACTACAGAAAACCTCCAAAAGAGGCCCAGATAAGAATGGGTAGAAGATCAGACCCCCAAATTGTATATTGTCCATTAAGGCTTAATTTAGCAATGGTCTTACTCAGAGGGTTTAACTCACCCCATGCAGAAAGCACGCACAAGGGCTGTGCACCACTTTGGTTTCACTTCAACCCTCAGAATAGAGTTAAAGTGGGTTTTGAGTGTTGCATAGGCTTGTACTGACCTTCTGAATAAGGGTGATTTTCACCTGAGGGCCCAATCTGGTTCCTACTAAGGTCAAAAGTAAAACTCCCATTGACTTCAGTCGGAACAACATCTGATCCCCACGTGGTAAAGTTATAAATGTACACATGGCTGTGTACACTCCTTTCAGTGCCTATGTAGAACACCCATCAATGAACCACGCCCTGCAAGGTGACCTTTTATTCAAAGGACGGCAGCCCTAGTAGTGAATCACCGTCCCTCTGCTAAGAACTCTGCATAGGCACTGCAGTGCAGGGTCAGCATTGGGAATGATCCCAATTACAACTGATACTTGGATCCACCATGACTTACTGACCCCCAGACAGGAGTGCTGCCAGCTGAGCTGCGCCAATACTCATGCTGATCGGCTCTGGTATCCTAAAGCATTGTCGGTGGCTAGCTGAGAATTCCAACGCCTCTGTTTCTAAATGGAGTTATTGCTGCAGGTGCCACTAATGGGCAAAACACTTGTGTTTCCTAGGCAATCAAAAGCTACCACCTATGTAGCACTTTACATTTTCATTGCTCTGCACAAACATTAACTAATTAGTCCTCATACCATAAAGATTTTTATCCCCATTTCCCATCCCAAAAGCCCTCCAACTTAACTTCCTGCAGGCTCTTCTAAACTACACCAGGTGGACCCTAACTCTACCAGGAGGAGCAATACCATCGACCCTCCAGAAATGTTCCCAACAGAGATGCTAATGTGAAACGAGGCCTTGTCTGCTACAATTGAGCCCTGCATTAAAAATCAGCCATGTGGAAAGAACAACACAGCTCAGTTTCTGGTCTGCACCATAAGTACTATCAATATTTATTAGAAGAATCAATATTCCATTGGAAAGTTGGCATTTCAGAGAGATCCTACCTCTTTCCAAAACAGGGCAGAAGCCAAAGTGGAGAGCAGCAATGATGCACTACAGCAGACTAAAGGAGCCTTTTTCCCCAAGTGTAGGTGAAGGACTAGCCAGGGAAGGAGAGCATGGAACAATGACAATGCAGATTTCCCTCTTGCTGCACTGCTAATGTGGCCAGGTGGAACAGAGGTGTGATTGGTTTTATTTTCCTGAGTGGGGCTCAGCTTTCAACAATCTGGTAAACATTACACCAAGGTATTTTCCCTTCATCAAGCTGTGGAGAAACAGCGACTGTAACACTTTTGAGAAACTAGCTACGTAAACCATTTCCAAAAGGAGAAACAAAACTCAAGGTGTTGCCATTTGGGAGGGGGAGCTTTCTTTAAAGAGAGAAACTCCTATTACGTCTGTGATGGGTTCGGTCACAGAGATCCCCTTGGGACCGTCACCTGATGTGCTGAAATTACCACTGAGCCTGTTTTCGCTGCCAGCCTGGGACTTCCAGAACCCTGCCTTGTTGAGCCAGACACACTAGCCTGCTGCAACACAGACACAGGGTCTGGGCCACACCCCCAAAGCTGCAGACTTTAACTAAAAACAACTCAGCAGGTTACTGTCTCCAGCACCCAGACACCCAGCTCCCAATAGGATCCAAACCCCAAATAAATCTTTTTTACTTTGTATAAAGCTTATACAGGGTAAATTCATAAATTGTTTGCCCTCTATATCACTGGCAGAGATATGCACAGCTGTTTGCAACCCCAGGTATTAATCACTTACTCTCGGTTTATTAATAAACAAAAGTGATTTTATTAAGTATAAAATAGGATTTAAGTGGTTTCAAGTAATAACAGACAGAACAAAGTAAGTCACAAAGCAAAATAAAACAAAACACACAAGTCTAAACCTAATATGTTAAGAAAATGATTACAGGTAATATCTCACCCTCAAAGATGTTCCAATAAGCTTCTTTCACAGACTAGACTCCTTCATAGTCTGGGCCCAATCCTTCCCCTGGTAAAGCCCTTGTTAGTTCCAGCAGACATCTCAGGTGGTAAGCAGGGGCTTTCTCAGGACTGGCAGCCCTTTTTGTCCTGCTCCATCCCCTTTTATAGCTTTGGCACAAGGTGGGAATCTTTTGTCTCTCGGGGTCCCCACCCCTCCTTCTAAATGGAAAAGTACCAGATTTAAGATGGATTCCAGTATCCGGTGACATGGTTGCATGTCACTGTAAGACCCCTAGTCTCCTTTCCCCAGGGGCTGGCCCACATGTACACAGGAAGGCTTTCAAGTAACTATGGCCATTTATAGCTGATTGTTTCTGGAGCACCCTTAATGGCCTCCACTTAATATGTTTACAGCAGTGATACAAGTTTATATCTTCTTCTCCTAACTCCAGATATAGAAATAATATAGGCAAACAATTAGGATGAACACACTTAGTAGATTACAAGCTTTCTAATGACCCCATACAAGGGGTATTTAGTTTAAAGCATATTCCAGTTATGTCATATTCGTAAGCATATTTCCATGAAGCATATGGAGTACAACGTCCCATCCAGCAAGTTAGTCCTGATACGCCCAACACAACTCATTGTAATAATCTGACAACTAAACTAAACTCAGGATCAGCTTCTCAGCTGGTGGAAATCAGGGTAGCTCTGCTACCTTCAGTGCAGGTGTGTTGGTTTACACCCACTGAGGACGCAGCCCTCAGCATGTAGATGAAGCCAGACCTGAATTCTTATTATTTGTATTGCAGTAGCACCTAGGAGCTCTTGTCATGGAGCAGAACCCGCTTGTCCTAGGTGCTGTACAGACATAGAACAAAAAGACAGTCCCTCTCCAAAGATCTTACAGGCTTCTGGATATCCTTTTGACAAGACCTGCTAAACTGGAAACCTGGCTATGACAGGGTTCTCACTTTAGACACAGCATTGTTGTTACAATAAGTTTAGTGGCTGAGAACAGGAGATGGTTGGATGACTAACTTTGGAAATCAATAGTTTGATAGTTTTGGGCTGTGTTAATTATGACCCTACCAATGAACTCTGATTTCATTTACATGTCCTCTTGAATAGCATAAATGCTTCCAAAATGAGAAGAATACCTTTAGCACATTAGTTAATATCACAGCAAGGGAAATGACTGCTTGCTATATTCTCAGTAGGCATCTTTACATGGAAGGATGTAAACTGACTCTGAATTATTTATCGAACCGAAGGCATCAAATTGGACAATTAACCTTGAAAACGTAATTTAAGTCCCCTAAAAGGAGGGCTCTGAGCCTTCTGAGAATGTGTCCTCCATAAAAGGCAGAGGAACAACTCACAGCGGGATCTGCCACCATCAGTTGCTAGATTCAAACCTGTTCTGGGAACTCATGAATATCTGTCCCAGTGGAGAGAATAGCTTTAGTGGTGGTGTAGCATTGTAGTGCTCAGGGGATAAGGCTAGTCCAAGGCTTAGACTATTAGTCTGGAACCAGGAGACTGGAGTTCAGTTCACTGCTCCGCCACAAACTTCTTGTGTGACCTTTGGCAATTCACTTAGTGTCTCTGGCCCAGAGCCTCCAAGGTATTTAGTCATCTAATTCTCATTCATTTTAATGGGAATTAAGTACCTAAATATCTTAACAGATGGGGAACAGAGACACAAAATGGGGATAATAGCACTGCCCTATCCCACAGGTGTGTGGTGAGGATAAATAGGTGAACGATTGTATGGTGCTTCCAATACTATGATATTGGGGACTGTTTACATGCCAAAGATAGAGCAAGGGGTCCATTCAGAACCAAATCCGGAGATTTTTACGCAGTCCAAACTCTCATTGACTTCAAGGGGAGCTTGGCTGAGTAGGACTTGAGTAAAAACTGAGCTGTGCAAAGTTTGGAGACCTGCTCCAAAGCCAAAGGGGTGTCTTTCCACTGAGTTCAGTAGTGTTATCCCTTGAACTTCTGCTAAACTGTACCATTCTGATGCTACTACTAGTTGGGTGATGAAAACTGCAGAAGGTCTAGACAATTTATTCTGCTTAATTTCCTCCACCGAGGTGTTTTATCCTCACTAATAAAAGACACTAACTTGATCATTTTTTAAATATTGTTCCTTCTAAATCTTTATGGCTCAGAGTGGACTGAGATCATTAGAAGTTACTTTATGTGCGGTTCAATCAGTTGCAAAGGGCTATTTCAATCACTCTGTACCTGGTAAGAGAAGATCCCATTTCCAGAGGCAAAAGGACATGACTTAATCACTGCCTTGCTTGTTAGGTGTTTTAACAAGTTGTATTAAGCCTTATCAATGGGAGCTCTCTTGCCAGATTAAAAATGATAGTTCACTTCTCCATTATTACAGGGCATCATTTGTTTTCTTTTGTTTTTCCAGGCAGTCGCATGCCACTGTGATTTTACATGAAAATATATGACTGATATCACCCAGAAGTAATTAGGTTTTAAAAGCCTTGATTGCAATAGACACAAACGTTATGGCTTTATGGTGCTACTGCATTGTCATCAGTTTTATAGCTGTTGATTCTGCAAGTATTTCATAGATCTGTCAATCGGAATAACTTAGTTGACATTGACTGGGACCGTTAATCAGAGGGAAGCATAATCTGCATTCTTATTTCTGTGGCTAAGGTTGCAACTGCAGTAGAAGCCCCACCCATCCAGCCTTGCTGCATCTGGTACATCACAGATCTTCTGTATTTATCCATTTAAACAGACCCACTTTGAGCGATGTCCTGGAGTATCTCAGTTTTCAAATAACAGGCCACTTATTATTCTTTGTTCCATCTCTTAGTAGAATAGAGGTTTGTTCTTTTAAGTATTTATTTAAATATCTAATGTTGTTTATATAAATATGGGATGTTAATGCCCGGACAAAATGTAGTTAGATCCATTCATCCTTTAATGGGGAGGGAAGTGTGTTATAAGGACTCATTGGCATATTGAAATTCTAGTAGGAGTGGGACATTGCATTTGCCTTCTTAACATCTCCATTAAGCAGAACGTTAGTCAGAAGAAAAAGCTCACGTGTTTTCAGTGATTGAGTTTAACAAGCCTGTGTTTATATTCAGATATAAACTCCAGCAGTGTGGAATTAGGCCACTAACATTCAAGGCAATTCTGATATAACTGAAGAACTTTGGGAGCTTTTTGCTGCCCTAATCAGCACTGCAACGAAGTAAAATATTGAGAGAGTGAAATCCTGGCCCTACTGACGTCAAAAGCACAACTCCCATCAATTTCAGTGCGGCCAGGAATTCATCCAAAGTGTCTAGTGCCAATCCAAATCTCTGACAGCTGAGCCAGAAAGAAGTATATTACTTTAGAAGCATTTGCTTATAACCTGCAGCATGAAGCATTTTATAAAACAATCCACACACTTTTTTTAATGTTTATAGTTCTCTTGGCAAAACATATCGCCTAAGACGGGATCAGTACTAATACTCTTTAATTTTCTTATAATAATTAGTCTCATCAGATCCCCCCCAAACACAACAATTGCAATATATTTACTACTTTTAAATTCCCACTTTATTCCTCTTTCTTCTGAGCTCAATTTTACAGTGAAGTAACCCCACTAATTTCAATGAAGTTGCTTCTGATTGACACCATTGTAAGTAAGATCAGACACAGGCCCATAGTAAATGGTGCCTTACCTTTTCATAGTAATATGTGCCTTACAGTTGTCCTAAAAAGGGCACGATTCTGCACTGACTTACACTCTATCTAAACCCAAGTCAAAGGCATGGCACATCAGTGCAGAATTTGGCCCTGAAGCTCTTATGCACACCCCAATCTAGGTTGACTTGTAAAATCTCTCACACTTAACATCAATCTCCCATTAGGCTAAGAATGAACAGGGATATGGAAGCATGCCAAAGTGCATGCCAACTCATCAGGAAATTCAAATTGCTTTAAGCACAGGAGCCAAGGAGCCTTTTGTTCATGCTGCAGAAACCGTGACGGATTGGACCATTCAGAAGGTGATCCCCAAATCAGGATTTCATTCTGGTACAGGAGTTTCTGAACTAGACTTAAATATTTTGAGGGAAAGGGGTGAAAAAGGACAGGGGGAAAAAAGAAGCATTGCTAGGGGGATTCTTTCAGATCAGGATAAAGGAGCTACTATGACTGGGGGAGAGACACTGAATCCCCGACATCTAAAATGGTACAAAGCCAACCCTGGTCACCTGGCCCTGCAATTAAATCACCTGATGTACATACACAACTGCAGTAACTGCGCATGCAAGCAAGACATACAATTACACACATGCAGTTAGTTATGCAAATCTTGCTCTACGGTGATAGAATCTGATCTGTTCGTATTACAGCTCATGAGGTCCATGTTAAGTAGTCTCAGTTCCTTCGGGTTTGGGTAACCTGCCAGGGCCAGCGTTCCTCCTTCAGTTTATAGGTAACAGGAAATACACAAGGTTACTGACTTCAAGAAATAGATCCCAAACACACCCACCTTGTCAGATACTTTTGCGTTACTCAGCCCTGGGTCAAGGCAGGCATATTTCATGTCATGGCTTTGTTTGGGCACTTGTTTTGGTCTTCATCGGCGCTCTTGTAAAAACACTGCTAGATATCTAATCTCATTCACTGCGCGGGAGCAGATTCTGCCTCCCTTACTTGTGAGTAGTCCATTGGCCCTAGCTCATGCATGTTACCCAGTACATAACATGAAATGAAGCACACGTTTTAAAAAAAGGTTTACAGGCCATCTAATCAATGTCAACCAAAATCTCCAAGCCACAAAAACACAGACCTCCCCTAGCTGGGTTTTAACTTCTCTTAATAAAATCCTGGAGAAAAGGATAAGCTCTACACACTGACTTGAAGGTGAACAAACTTGGGCTCTCCTGGACCCAGGAGGAATTGTGAATTCCAAAATCTGGGGCCTTCTGCTATCCGCCTTATGCACAAATCTAAGGTGCATCATCTTGGGTATCTCATCTCAACTCAATTGCCTCTTTAAAGCCTTTTATGGACATGAATCTAATTAAGGTCTAGTGGTAGCACAAAAATACTCATCTGGGGAAGAGTGTTAGGGAAAGCAGCAGTATAATGATCTTGCAGCAAACTCCATCCACTGAAATACTCACTCCTGAGAGCAGTCCCCTTGAAGTCAAGTTTGTGACCCCAGCAGTTAGCACTAAGTGTTTGCAGGGGCACGCCCAAAATGATTTGCCTGAAACTAATAAGAGTGAAGAACACACGTCTCTGGGAACAAGTGAAGGTAGGTCAAAGACATGTTCTCTGCCCTTGGAATGGGAAGTGGTGGGTTTGAGATGGTCCTTAGTTCCTGCGGGAGTTTGTTCCACAGTCTAGGACTAGCCCCTCACTGTTGAGAGTGCCACTGAGCCAGCAGAACAGAGTGGTTGACAGTGACCCTCTTCTAGAGCTTGATGTGATCCTGTACATATCCTGGGCCTAGGCCATGGAGTACTTGGAAGATAAGGACTGCGACCAAAAGGAGGTTGGATAGCCGTGTGTCTGAACCATCCAAGGCAGAAAAAATCTTGCATCTTGTGAGGAGATTAGACTACATGACCCTCACAGTCCCTTCTGACCCTATGGTTCTATGATTCCAGGTCAATCAAGTAGAGTAGTTTTCAAGTGTGCTCATTTCCTGCATTGTTGCTATAATGAAGGGAGTTCTGCCTTCCTGGTAATCTGTAGTAATTTGGGTGAGACTTTGGGGGTTCCATTATTCTAGAAGGCATACATTGGCATGCCTAAGAGCTGTGCCTATCTTTTATCTGCTGGTGGACCCCGGAGAATTGTTTGGTTGGCTCCTGATGAAAATAGGGGGCTGGTTTACACTTCTTTAAAAAGAGAATTCTAGACAGCAGACCCAGGAAGAAAAAGATTTGAATCGCCAGCAGATGAGCACAAATTCACCTGCCCCCTGAGCTATATCAGTCATTCCTAACACTGGGGTGTATTATCTCATTGTATCACTTAACATCCATTAATGCTTATGGGAGTTATTCCAGCTCATGGAGATACCCAAGTAAGAATTTCCTTAAAACCCTGAGATTCAAGGTTGAGGGTTAATTTACTTCAGGAGCTGTAATTCACTGACCAGGGAAGTTCCAGGTGTCAGTAGACATAAATAGCAAAGACTCTCTCTGAAACTTGCTTTACTCTTGGATGGGACACTTTGGAGATATTTGATTTATACTGGACTGAACTTTAATCTAGGGGCATGTATTCAGTAAAAATATTAGGGTCTAGATCCTCCAATGGAGGAAATCTGCTTATGATATAAACAGAATTATTGTGCCCACATATTCAGCTGGTAGAAATCAGCATAGTTCTAATGAAGTCAATGGAAGTGATTGGGTTAGATCCTCAGCTAATGTAAAATAATCTAGTTCCGTGGACTTCAATGTACTGCACTGACTCATGGTCTGGCCCTTTTTTTTCACTGAGTCTGAAGGTCAAATTCTGACTTTGGATGTATGCACACAGGACTCCTATTGACTTCAGTGCATCAGAGGGCAGATACAAAAGCAGATCTTTCTGTTTTGATTTGTTTCAGTCCTCCCCTGGGAGGATGTGGTTGGGAAGTAGAACCTGATGATGGGTAGAAAATACACTGGCAAGCAGACTAGCTTTTCCATCAACTACCCAGCTATCTTTGGGTAGGTGAGCATGCAGCTAACATTAAAGGCATTTTGGAGGTTGTCAGACACAGGGCCCAGCCACACAGAAAACCTGACTTTGAAATACATACTCAGATGTGCCTGTAGCGGTTGTTTTGCAGCAGGTGCCATTTAGAAAATGGAAACTGCCTTGCTATTCAGTGCTTTCACTTGATGAATTAGCACGTTATTTCTCTTGAGCCATTGCACTTTCAGCACCAAAGAAGAAACCCTTTTTTGGCAGCAGGTCCTAGGGAAATCACCATCAAGCCTGGCAATCAGTGGATATTAATAGTTTGCCTGGGCATTAATTAATGACTTCATCTCAAACATTATCTCCAAGGCTAGGGGAGAGATCCCAGATAGATGCGTTTTAGAAAGAACTGATTCAGCTGCACTAAATTCCATTCCTCATGTGTTCGGCTGAGAATAGAAGGAACAGTATTAAAATGAAATGCTAATAGCAGCTCGGATTCTGACTCTCAGTTCAACACTTGATTTATCGCAGTTTCTGGGTTACCAGCTTCCCAGATCCCTTTTGCAAACCATCTGTTTTCTATGCTAACCGTCAAGTACTTATTCCTAATAATACGCTTTGTGCTTCTGTAGAGCAATCATTTCAGGATCTAAAGCTCCAGTCCAACAAAGCACTTAAGCACATGAGTAATTAATTCATTGGTCAAAAATCAAAATGTAATGAACTTGTACTTTGTCTCAGAAATATAGGATCACGCAGTCTTTCAAAAATCACTGAAGAACATTGGAGAAACACTGTTCCAATTTGTCTATAAATGCTTGGTCTTCACGAAAGATTTTGTAGTCCCAGATGGAAACCTTGTTTATAGATCCTCTTGGATGTAAGAAAACAAGTTACCAGGTTGAGGTTTATACCATCCATTTCCACTAATCTAAAGAGACCACATGAATCTATAGTAAATGCAGGATAATACAACCAGATGTGAAAAGATGTGCCCCTAGTTTGGATGTAAATTTTAAAATAAACTCCCAATGAGGTGGCTGCCGTAGTAGCTCCATGGCCACCAGCAGATCGACAAAGAGCCAAACAGAACAATTTGGGGACTTTTTGTTTTTTATTTGCACTAACTTTAGACATAGTTCTATCCTGAGCTCCGGTGAATGGGTTACAAACACAGGATCCCACAAATAAATACAACTTTTCTGTCCAGTGGGTTGGAATTTTCCAAACATTTCTTCAGATTTAGTATTTGGATTTCCTCTCTACCCCCCAAAATGGGGCAAAAAATCCCCAAAAGGGAGGTGGTGGGTGGGTGGGTGTGTGTGTGTGTGTTTCAACCAGCTGCAACCCTGGTTGAAATTTATTTGAATTTCAAAAGTTCATTGAAAATATTTGACATTTTGATTTGGGAAGAAAAGAGAAGACGATTCGATAACATTTTTGTGGGTCTTTCCCCTGCCCCCACATTTATACTTGAACATTTGTGAAGGAATGGTCACTTTAGGTCACATTTTGGAGAGAGACAAGAGAATGATGAGCCTTAAAGAGCTCAGGGGACTGCCATAAGGTCTACATACGTTTCTGTTTCTCTTCTGGGAGCAGTAGCACATGGGTTTTCATAAATTCATAGACTTTTAAAGCCAGAAGGGTCTATTCTGATCCTCTAGTGTGATCTCCTGCGTAACATAGGCCCATAGAATTTCACCCACTAATTCCTGGATCGATCCCATTAACTTCTAGTTTAACTAATATACGCTTCAGGGATGAATCTATCTTTGAGGGGGTCTGTCTGGGTTGGCAACAGAACATCTTTTGCATGGAAAAGGAAATAGCAAAACATTGACGCACCCTGCAAAGTTAAAACTTGCGTTCTTTGGATCAGTTTTGAATTAGTCAGAGGTACATGGGACTTGGGGATGATATGGCTGATAAAACCATCCTCATTCCCGATCACACACTTTGATTCCTTTTTGTCTGTGTGGACAGATACCGCTACCTTAGATAGACCCTGCTTAGAAGTTGTAGTCCCGACTGAAAATCCCCAAAATTAGAAATTAACTGAAAGAGCTATAGATCTTGTTAGTGCTACAGTGTTCCCAGACCGAGAGCAACAGTTCTTGTGGTCTGGTCTAGCCAGGGGAATGACAGAATATTGGCCTGTACAACCAACAGGGGAAAATTTAAACTATGAAAGTAAAAGGAATTGTTTTTTATTCAATCTGCTTGAGCAGACCAGACCAGACAGAGCAGATTGGAGGCTGTAGCAACCAGAGGATGGGGGCAAGCCCATCTCTACTTCTCATAGCCATTACAGGGGATGTGTTTCCTGCCATTGTCCCCAGCAGAGAATTGGATTAACAACTGCTTTGCAAAAGGGGCCCTTTTTGGTCTGGAAAAACCTGCCTCTCGATAATGCCCCCATCTTATTTCTGGCACAAGCCCAGTTTCCTTATTGATTTTGATTGACTGCAGCACCTCTGTCCAGCAAAGTATATTCTCTTTCTAAAGTGCTTTTAGCTCTGATGCCCAACTGGTAAAATAAATCCTACCTAATGAAATATGCTCTTTTTTTCCTCCCTCCAAACAAATAGTTTAGAAGAGAGCAACCAGTAAATCTCTAATGAACTACAGGGTATGTAGCTGGTGTATAACTCATTGCATTTTTAGCAGAAAAGCCTAATCCTCCTTCCCATACTCGTAACTCCCATTCACATCAGTGGGAGTGGGGATTACACAGGTCTCTGCTCTAGTGGGATGGGGGAGGGAGACATGGACTTCAGATTCCATGGGCCTGATTCTCCAGTCACTGACACTGGTGTACATTACAGGTAACTGCAGTGAAGTCTATGGCATTGCAGCAGTGTAAAACTGGTTTGAATGTGGGAGAGTGGGGCTCGTGAATTGCCCCAATCCTGGGCACCATTAGGGCCACTTTCTGCCAATTCACTAGCCCGCAGCAGTTCAAAAGCCGGTGTAGCCAGTCACTGGAGATCAATCCTACATAGTGGGATCCTCTAGTGGAATACAGCCACTCTAACAGCTCCTACACCGCTTCCTCCCTGCAGCTGGCGTGGGGGGTGTGGCTATGGGGAAAGGGTGTGGCCATGGTGTGTCTGCATCCTAGCTTCTGTAATGGCCCCTTTGGCCTCCTGGCAGCTAGTGTAATTTAGTGCAGCTCTAATTCCACTCTGTTACCCTTGGGGACCAATACAGGGTCAAGGGAATGCAACCTTGGCTTAAAGCATTCCCTGTTTTGTGTGGGGAGCTCCTCAGCCAGAGCCAAGGATCAGGGCCTGAAAGGAGGCAAGAAACCTCCATCGTACAATGGGTAGCAGGGCTTATTCCTATTGGAAACAGAGTCAGGCTGCAGAATTTGGCTCCAGCTCTGGATTTTAATCACTCCAAAGCTCATGGCTGTTTAGATCTTGTGTTCTAGCTGAGCCAATTATAAAACTAGAGACCTAGCAGCATCTGTATCCACATTTGGATTTCAGACCATCCCCAATGGCTTTGAGTGATTTAGATCCAGCCTTTGTGTTCAGGCTCATCTCCTCTTCCTGTTTGGTATTACACATTACGTACTGTAAGTGAAGGCAGCTTGAAGTATGTATGAGTGAGCCTCTAGGGGGTGGGTAGTTTGGAAAATCTTCCAAACGTTGGAGCTTGTCCAAAGTCCTTTGGATGCAACGTTCTGAAGAAGCAGGTTCTCTCCTGGGGTTCATAAGCTTTTCGGATGGTGGTGTGGCTCTTTTTCCAGACAGATGGATGCATGACACACCTCACTATTTTTAACTTCATCAGACTTATTGAGCCTCAAGGAGGGTTTTGGCTTGGTGCAAATCAGGGAAGAAGGTTTATGCTGGTTCTCATTTTACCCAGACCACATCTCTCAGTTTTAAGCACAGATTTTCCACAGGAGACATTGTACAAAAAGGTCCCCTGTGAAAGGACAAAGCGAAAGTGATTCGTGAATCTCAGTAGCACCAGAAATCCCTACCTATTCCCATTCTTCCCACTCCACACACAAGAACAGTCTCACATATGCTATAAAGAATCCCCTTTTCCTCTTTACTTTCATAACACTTTAAAATAACGGTGCGCTGCTACTGAATTACAAAGCAATTCCCTTGGACGTACCCATGGCATGCACATTATTAATACCAAGTGAATCCACCATGATTTATGTTATCGTAGTGATTTTGCATCTCGTTTATTACCTTCTGGAGATCACTTTGCACTCCGCAGTGATTTTTAAGGTAGCATGGAAATTACCATGTGAATCGTGTCTTCTAAATCAATGCAGCCTTTTCCTGCCTGACAATAAAACTCTCTTGCGCTTTTCAATGAGGAGATGTTAGTTAATACTTAATTACTATGGAATGACAGGTGATAAGGACAATAGAGTCAAATAGGTGCATTGTGATTAAAGGGCCTTCATTAGAAATAAGTCATGAGACACAACAGGGCACATGTTATGGAATGAAATCTCGGCCTCATTGAAGTCAATGGGAGTTTTGCCACTGACTTCAGTAGGGCCAGGATTTCATCCTTTGTGCACTAAAAAAGGGGTGAGCTTACTCAACAACGTTTGGGTTTTGGTTTAGATATTCTAGCCACGTTGTTCAGGGAATCCAACCTAAACTGGAAAGGAGCTGTGGCGTGAGGACACGTGTGGCGTCAGCAGATCGTGTCGCTAATCTGCCAAATCGCAGGTGCAATGACTTAATGCTTTTGTTAGATATCTAGGATCAATGATGGTAGGTCAGCATTTTCTGATCTGTCAGCACGTGCTTTTTAAGACTGTAACTGCCCCCAGAACACTGCTGCCAGACTTTCTAATAGGTCTGAGTGACTTCCCTTGACCATAGGACTCCAGTCTTAAATTCTCGACACTGGTGACTACCATTTCACATTCGTTTTTAAAAGATTCAATTGTAATTTGCCCTAGAATTTTTGCTACGGGTTCTGTATAAGTGTATCATCAGTGACAGAGCTGGGCAAATGGTTCCTGTGGTGACGCAGCAGTCACTTGCATTGAATTCAGAGAGTCGCAGGGACATCTCTGAGATCAGAATTTGAAAGCCCTGAATGTGCACGCAGCCTAGGCAATCTAGTTTTCAAAAGAGGGAAAAATGGGTGCTGTAATTTGCTTAGCTATGTAAGGCGTAGGCTTTTTTCCATTAACCCTGGAACTCCTGGGGACACTTCCGTCTGCAGAGACAGGATGCCATTTTTTATGTATTTCCTTGCAGATTATTAAAGGAGACACATGTGCACACGCAATATGATCTCTGCAGTGCTGCAAACCCCAAACATTCAAAAACCATGAGCCAAGCCCCAGAACTTCATAAGCTTGGCTTAAAAATCATGTGATTTTTAAATTGTTTGTTTTCAATGTCTATTTGTCCTCTTGTGTTGGAACCTTTTAGGGTTCCTGTGCTCTAGTTTTTTTCTCTACAATCAGGAGAGCCGGAAAATGAAAGCTGAGATTCGCCCATAATCACCTGACTCCTGGAGTGGGGGCTTCAAGAAAACACTTTCGCTTCTCTCATGGAGACTCTTTTTCTGTTTGTTCTTGTTTTTGTTCTCTCAATCTAAAATCAAGGTCATTCTGATTGGAAGCATATGGCTGCTCTTTTCTGTATGGAAACGTGTGACCTCAAAAATCCATCTGCACTTGTGCCCACTTACCTGTGCAAAAGTCTTAGTACAGGAGCATCAATACATCAGCCTTTGAAAACTGAGCTGCAACCTTATGGCTAGATCAGTAAAATTTCCTCTTCCACACCCTTCCATGCACACTACATGCTTTCATGCCCTGTAAGAGTTCTCTCTGTATTTGCAGCAGCACAGAGTTATTATTGAACACTTTGGACAGTCCTAAATCCTGGACAGGATTTCACTGATGGAGCTTTTTGCTATCCCCCGAATGAATTCTATGTATCCCTTTGAATATCTTGTTTTGTGACTCTGCTCAGCTAAAGCTAAATTACAATGGAGCATTTAAATAAGATTTACCAGAAGACACCGAATCCACTGTAATCCAGCAGTGGCAATAAATATTCAATGTACTCTCAAAGACAGGATGCTTAAATGTGACTGATACCGAACAGCGAACGTGCTCTAATTCTTGTGTGACTCCGGTGTTGCTTCCACTTCCTAAGGAATTTTATTTTAATTTCACAAGAGTTGTATATAAAATGGACGCTTTCAGTATTACCTGATAGGGCTCTCTTGTAACTGATGCATCTCGTAAATAAAATGATACATTAATAAAAACTGCTGATACCCACCACTGTCTGTAATTATAAAAGTAAAAAAAAGCCCTGGAATTGTTGCTAGCAAAATTACACAAGCCAGGGCAGTAAGGAAACGTTAGCATTCTGTAAGGAGATATCTACGTAGCCAAATAAATCCTCTTCCTTAAGCCAGCTAGTTATTGTCTATATTACTCATAAAACACATCTCACAGAAGACCCTTACAGATGAAATAAGCCATCAATCTCCCCACATTTCTGTTCATTTTCCATGTGCGCTGAGAGCAAATGTCATTCAAGGCATTACAGTTCTCTCAAACTATATTAAAATACATAGTTTGATGTTATATCTGTTGGAGCTTCTCTGTTCATAAATTGCCACTGCTGATTGGAACATAAAACATATTTTATAACACCATAGAGCCCCCAGAAGAGTCAAGATCACTCATGTTTGTCTTTATGGCTCAATGTGTAGGACTTCTGGAAGCAAAAGCATTGTGTATTGCTTAACAGTAATGGTAGGGTACTTCTGGAAAGGAAGCACCAGACATTTCAATAAAATATTATTACCGTACTCCTTGATGACTGAAACGTCGTTAGTACATAGGACCCTGAACCCTTAACTTGTAGACTGTAAACTGGTGAGTTTTCCTAATAAATCAGCTTTATTTAGGAATGTAGTTATTGTTTTCAGTACCCAACACCCGGCTCTAAAAGGTGTGTGTGTGTGGAGAGAGAGTTAAAGAAAACTTAGAATGATGAGTCTCCTGAGAAATGAAGGGGCTGTTTCTGGGCATTGAAAAATACTAGATCATAAACTAAATTATTGTCCTTGGCTCCATCACCTTAGAGAATCCGGAAATGTAGGCCACAATCCTGCAAAGATTAAACACATGAAGGGGCTGTGCATGTGCTGAAAGGGCCCTTACATTGGAAAACTCTGCATTCTCTTATTTTCACTCTGTCGTTCTGACGCCTTCCAACATTTTTAAGCAGACGAGTTTTGATCCATGTATTATTTATATTACTGTAATGCCTAGATGCCCCACTGTGACCAGGACCTTATTGTGCTATATTTTCAATGCCTCCCCTGCTTTGAATCAGACACATTATGATCTGTACCTGCTGAGTGCACCTGCACCTGTCAGTTTCACTCCCTCTCTTTCAGATGCCACCTGCCTCCAGTGAATTTACTTTGCTGCCAAGTTCCTCTTTCCCCTGCTCTTGCTGGAGATATGTGTTTCTGAAGGAGCTTTTTCTCCATGCCAAGACAGCCTCCCTTCCTGCACTGCAATTATTCATACTCCAGTGTCCTTAGATTAGAAACTGCCTGGGCAGAGGCTGCAGCTGCCTATATGTCCGGGCAGTGCCTGGTGCTGTGGGGGCCTCAGCACTGGACCTCTGGGCACTGCTGCAGAATAAATATTCAGAGCTAGATTGTGACTTGGATTATACACCTACACCAGAGGAGCAGAGGAGAGTAAAACCCAGCACTGCATGGGCTCCCTGGACCATGGGCAGATCCTCAGCTAGTGTAAATCTTAATCCATTGAAGTCAGTGGAGCCATTTCTGCCATCTGAGGATCTGGTGCTTTAGGGTCACTGTACGACTCTCCCACCCCCAACCCCGGAGCAGGTGGATGGGGAAAGGTAGGGGAATGGGGAAGGCTGGGTTCCAAGCCCTGTTACAGCAGCCAGCACAGCTAAACCAGCACTGGAGGGGGTCAGAATTTGCTGCTGATATAAGGCAAATTGTAGCAACGGGGCGGCATGGAGGGAACTGTGCGTCAAAGTTGGAAAGTTGGTAGGAAAACCATTCCCAGCGAGTAGTTGTCAGTGGCTCACAGTAATGCTGGAAGGGCGTGTTGAGTGGAGTCCCACAGGGATCAGTTCTGGGTCCGTTTCTGTTCAGTATCTTCATCAATGATTTAGATAATGGCATAGGGAGTAAACTGATAAATTTTGCGGACGATACCAAGCTGGGAGTGGTTGCAAGTGCTTTGGAGGATAGGATTAAAATTCAAAATATTATGGACAAACTGGATAAATGGTCTGAAGTAAATAGGATGAAATTCAATAAGGACAAATGCAAAGGAAAGAACAATCAGTTGCACACATACAAAATGGGGAAATGACTGCCTAGGAAGGAGTACTGCAGAAAGGGATCTGGGGGTCATAGTGGACCACAAGTTAAATATGAGTCAACAGTGTAACGCTGTTGCAAAAAAAGTGAACATCATTCTGGGATGTATTAGCAGGAGTAGTGTAAGCAAGATATGAGAAGTAATTCTTCCGCTCTACTCCACGCTGATTAGGCCTCAACTGGAGTATTGTGTCCAGTTCTGGGCGCCACATTTCAGGAAAGATGTGGACAAATTGGAGAAAGTCCAGAGAAGAGCAACAAAAATGATTAATGGTCTAGAAAACATGACCTATGAGGGAAGATTGAAAGAATTGGGTTTGTTTAGTCTGGAAAAGAGAAGACTGAGAGGGGACATAACAGTTTTCAAGTACATAAAAAGTTGTTACAAGGAGGAGGGAGAAAAATTCTTCTTCTTAACCTCTGAGGATAGGACAAGAAGCAATGGGCTTAAACTGCAGCAAGGGAGGTTTAGGTTGGACATTAGGAAAAACTTCCTAGCCGTCAGGGTGGTTAAGCACTGGAATAAATTGCCTAGGGAGGTTGTGGAATCTCCATCATTGGAGATTTTTAAGAGCAGGTTGGACAAGCACCTGTCAGGGATGGTCTAGATAATACTTAGTCCTGCCCTGAGTGCAGAGGACTGGACTAGCTCAGTGGTTCTCAAAGCCGATCCACCGCTTGTTCAGGGAAAGCCCCTGGTGGGCCGGGCCGGTTTGTTTACTTGCCACGTCCGCAGGTTCAACCGATCGCGGCTCCCACTGGCCATGGTTTGCCGCTTCTGGCCAATGGGGGCTGCGGGAAGCGGCACAGGCCGAGGGATGTGCTGGCCACCCTTCCTGCAGCTCCCATTGGCCTGGAGCAGCGAATCGCGGCCAGTGGGAGCCGCAATTGGCCAAACCTGCGGATGTGGCAGGTAAACAAACTGGCCCAGCCCACCAGGGGCTTTCCCTGAACAAGCGGCGGACCGACTTTGAGAACCACTGGACTAGATGACCTCTCGAGGTCTCTTCCAGTTCTATGATTCTATGAAAGGGGATGTGTCTGAGGCCCGATGCCTCACAGGGCTATTCCTGGGGTGGTGCAGTTCATGCCCACTCCTTGCTCAGAGCTAGCCCTAAACAATCATTTCTATGACATCGCAATGCATTGCCAAGAAAACAACAAGGCATCAAAAATCAGCCTCAGTTTTGCGCTAATAAATGCCTACAGGTCCCTTGTGCGATGCATGGTTTTACAGCATGTGAGTTACAAGTATTTTCTTTCTCTAGTAAATTTGTTATTTGTATTATCGTTGTACGTAGGAACCCCTGTCATAGAATCATAGGACTGGAAGGGACCTCGAGCGGTCGTCTAGGCCAGTCCCCTGCAGGGCTAAGTATTATCTAGACCGTCCCTGGCAGGTGTTTGTCTGCTCTTAAAAATCTCCAGTGGTGGAGGTTCCCTGGAATCATGGAGCAGGACTCCACTGTGTTAGGTGCTGTACAGACGCGGAACAAAAATCCAGTCCCTGCCCCACAAAGCTTACAGTCTACATATAAGACAAGAGACAAGAGAAATGTTCATGACAGTAATGAGCATTAGAGCATATTAATGGAAGGGGGAGTTTTACAATTATAAATTAGATAGCAAAATTAAAGAAGGGGTATAAACCCTCATGCCTCAGGGCATCAGCCCAACTCTAATGGAGGAGTCAGAAGAAGCTTTCCTCTTGAATGATTATTCTGGTATTGTCCGTAGTTTGATGGATCTTTCTCCGAAGCATCTTTTTCTGATCGCTGTAAGAGACAGGATACTGGACGTGACGGCTGACTGGCCTGACCCACAATGGTACTTTCTATTTTTCTAGGTAAATATTGGAAACCTGATCCTAAGAGTTATGCTCATCCAGCCAAGGAACACACACAAAAAAAATACCGTGTGCACCAAACCCAACCATCACTGCTCAAATTTTTGAACCTCAAGTCTGCACAATCTATGGTCCAACAGCTAGTCAGAAAAATTCTTCATTAAATAACTGAGACTAATAAACATAAGAGAATCATAAACTACAAGTGAGGAAAGTGTGAACTGAAAGGGGTGAGGCTAAAGTCACTTTATTTATTGTGATTCACCCATGGAGCTCTCACTGCAATTATCACTTAATATTTCAAATAATTAAATCTCAGCTGAATTTTCCCTTTCAGTCCCCTTTAATAACACTGGAGTTGGATATTCCATTAAGACACTTTTTGCATGTGTCTTTCCTGAAGCATCTGCTTCTATTCATAGTTCAAGGGTCTGGCTCATTGTCATTCTGAATTCACCTGGCATTCACTCTAATGCCACTGATCCTAATGACTTCATTTTGTATTCATGGTGGGGATTGCATGTACTCTTCACAGACATTCCACTTTCCTTTAGCTTTAATTACTGGACACTTAGAATAATATGTTACTGGAAGTAGCTATTGCTATATTTAGCTTGGTGATTTTTAGACTGTATCATTCCCCTGCCTCGAGATGATGGCAAAACCCAGGGAAATGTGAAGCCTAGTAGAATGCTAGCTGTGATAGCCACCTTAAGAACTTGGCATCTGATCCAAAGCTCATTGAAATCAGGGAACTCTTTCCAAAATGACATCTCCCTGTGCCAGAAAGGGGGCGCTGCTCCATGGGAACATTCCCCCACCAGGGACAAGCAGGTGATGCACTCCCAGGGGAGGCAGTAGCTCCGCAGATCAGTGAATTCCCCAGCTGCCGTGGCTGTGTCTCCTCATGTGGAACAGCACTGGCTGGTGTCGTGCATCCAGGTAGAGTTGAGGCAGTCTCATGTTCCCCCATAACCCCAAGGTATTTGTGTGATTTCCTTTCCACAGGAAGCCCTGTGGTATTTCTATCCATTGAATGGCCCATAGGGGCCCCAGCAAAGCCTAGGTATAGTCACAGTGAACTTTTCACTACTGGAGTAGGGACTGGACGCCCTTCAGTTTTTGTGAAAGCTGCATCTTGCCAGTAGACGTTACTGGCCCAAATTCTCCATGGGTGTCCAAAAACTGCCTAGCCCATGCACCCGCTTACCCAATCCCCCAACTTCTCCCACCGGCATGTGCACTGAACATGACGGTAATTGTGGGCAAATTTGCATCGTTGGTACAACTCCAGTACCTCGCACTGGGGATGATGTCACTCGGTGAGTCTGTGTTCTGGACTTCCCAGGCAAACAAATACACTGCGAGTTTATGCAAGGCCTGGTGGAAACCTGCACCTTAGTCAAAAATCCCAGTAGCGTTTATACCGCAGAGCACTTAAATGGCTCTTTACCTGGCAAAGATTCCCCTTCACTAATGTTCATGGGACATCCTTAGAAAGTATCTGTCCATTACAATAAATGTTGAAACTCAGCCAAGGTCTGGCATGATTCTGCCTGTTGCCATGTGCTGTGTAGCTAATGCCTTGGTATTTGTATGGTTTCCTTTTCCACAGAAATCCCTGTAGTATTTCTATCCATTTAATGGTCTATAAGGGCCTCATCAAAGCCAGGTATCGTTTATATTGCAGATGGCTGCTGACATGATATAATCCACCTTAACAGGCAGGCTGTTAAAGGTCAGAGTCCCACTTCACTTCTGTTATTAGCTTTGAAGTTGGTAATATGCTGAATTCTCTCTCTGTGTCTTTTTCTTTTAGAGGGAGAAAAGACACTATTTACTGCCTGGCTCTTCATCAACATAATTGGTAGCTTCTTTAGGCTCTCCCCTGCTTTAAAAACTGCTGTAAATCAGCTGTACAAAGCCTGGTCTTTGAAAAATTCATGGGAGGAAGAACAACCCAAGTAACAGTTTGCAGGAGAGGGGCAGTGTCTGCTCCAGATGTGAGCGGAAGGCAGACAAGGCCATGTCGTTTTCATCCTCCATTCCCCCATGCTGGATCCAGACTAAAAACAGCTCTTAGACAGTAGGATGCTGTTGGTGATAACAATCCTGTCAGGATCAGCAACATCTGTACCACCAATCCCACAACAATAGACCGACGAGGCGAATAGACATCTGTGATCTGAACCGGCAGGGAGTTCACAGGCTGGGCTGGAACTTCATCTCTGTCGATTGATTTCATCAATAGGATAGCAGCCATTCCAGACTCTTCCTCTCTCTGAAACAATTCTAGGGGTGCTCCACCTGTGTGTAAAGCTTGTGGGCATGGCTGCTTCTAAGGCAGCCATCAAACCTTGGGGCTTGAATCATTACAATAAGGCACACTAGAGACCCAGAGAGAGGTCTCAGAAAGCGAAAGGAGTTCAAATTATCCCCACTTTGATTGTCAGCTCTTGGAGGCAGGGACTGTCTCTTTGAGTTTGTTTGTACAGCACCTGGCACAATGAAGCCCTCATCTGTGGCTGGAGCGCCTAGGTGTTGTTGCAATACAAATAACGATGACAATGCAGGGCCCAATCCTGCAAACACTTGTGCACATGCTTAAATATAAGCATCCGAGTAGTCTGAGTGAAATGAAGTCAAGCATGTATGTAAGTGTTGATAGGATTGGGGCCCACGTTTTTTCAGGCCGCTGTCCCACATCTGAACCCTAGTAATGTAATATAATGTAGCCCAACTGCCTAGGAAATGGTGCAAGCCTCATCTGATGCAGCCAGAACACTGAATTCAGCATGGAAGTCGATTTCTTTCTAAAATCTGCTGTGTTAGCCTACAAAGCGAAAGAGTTTGCAAAACTTTCTGCAGAGCAAAATTTCGCCTAATTTGGAAAATATTACAGAGAATTATAATTTAGCCTTTGGATGAGGGATGCATATTACAGGTACTCATGAATAAGAAGAAAGATTTCTCTCCTAAGTCAGCCTAGGAACTCCGATTTGGGCTGAGGCCTCTCCTGACTGAGGCCCGTACTACCTTGCTTCCGAATTGGGCAGGACACTGAGATCGTCAAGCTCAACTGCTGTTCAGAATGAACTGGAATTGCTGGCCTGTCCATGATCACGCAGGAATGGCGGGCTAGCTCCTAGTACACACAGGGCTGAATTCTGTTCGGAAAAACATTCTGACCCATTGATTTCAGAGGCTGACTGGAGAGTCTAGCAGAACTTGGGCCTTGGCCTTTTTTGCTTTTTTCCTTTTCCAAACATCCCCGAAAGGATCAAGTTAGTATCCGAGGTGGGGCTGTTGTTATGACTGAGTTATTATTTTGTAGTATTGTCCTTGCTAAGGAAGAGCATTATGTGCTTGATCCTGAAAGCTGCTGAGCACTCTCCCCCCGTCCAGCAAAGCCTGTAAGCACATGCTTCACTTTAAAGCATGTGAGTCGACCCAGTGTTCTAGCTGGGCTTCCATGGAACTAGTCAGATGCTTAAAATTAAGCAAGTGCTTAAGTGCTTTGCTAGATTGGGACTTTTGCTATATCTGTTCTTTTGAAGCTATGCGGCAGCCCTTTCTGATTTTTAAATAGGCCAGTTTTTCCTTTGCTGGTGCAGTAACCAGGTCTTTGATCTCGGCAGTATTTACGCTTTGCCTGAAGATGGCGCTATTGAACGCCTGTGACTCAGGGAGAGCTGAATCAGGCCCACAGCTGCAATTGCAGTTCTATTAATACAGCACCTTCTGGCCAATAATCACAGTTCATCTGACTCATAAAAAATTCATGTCCTTTCACATTTGACTACTGGATTAGGGTTTACTGGGGATAAAACAGCAGAGGTCACTAGCAGCCTTGCAAAAGCAAACCTGGGTGTTCTTGGGAAAAGGGCTTTTTTCCTTTATATGTCCACAGATCTGGAGGTCTGAATTGCCCTCCTGCTTTTCAAGGTTATGTCTTTAACCCATACAGTTCCTGATTCCAAGTATGAATCTTCCCACTGTAGCATCTCTACCTGTGCAAATCTCACCCTCTAGGACTGAAGGCGTGGCTTCAAAACATTTCAATACATTGAGAGACACCTTTCAGTAACCAGAAGGTTAGAGGGGTTGGTATTTCCCCCTTGCAGCTCCATATAAAATAACACAAACAGGTTAACAAATTCCCCCTGCCTTTTCATTATCCCCAAATTCTCCCATCTGGGAAATGTCAGAGCCACAAGAAGCCTAAATCACAAAGTTAATCACAACCTGGAGCCGGGGGGAGGGCAGCATGGCCTGTGATGTTTACAGAGACCCTTTCCTTTGAATTCATATTAGGCTTAGCATTTCGTGTTGGGAAAATTCCTGGGATCAGGGCCAGAATGTGGGTGGGTGGGTGAGGAGAGAGCCAATGCCAGGAAAAGCTCAAAGGCTAATTGATTTATACAGGAGAGGGGCTTTCTCTAGCCAAGCCCAAGTTCCCATGCATAGGGGCCAATATTGAGCACCCTTGCCCTTCTCTCAGGAGGAAAATTAGATCAATTAAAGGTAAATTTAAAATCAGACGCAACCTTATTGGAATTATTGCTGAGCAAAAAGGCATTCCCCATCTCTGTCCTCACCCCCATCGGCATAGGTAGTGTCAACACTGAATCACTGCTGTGGCTCAGCTGTACCTCTGTAGTGGTTTGTGTAGGCATCCCTTATACACCTGCCGTTCTGCAACCTTCAGTAGCCCATGGCATGGGAGAATCTCCCAGTTTCCCATAGGGGAGGCAGGGGCTACTTCTCTTCTGTGGCCGCTCCACGGCAGGTCTGGCAGAGTCAGAAACAGAGCCCAGGATTCTTGACTTTCCCTAACCTGCTCTAATCACTGCAACGCTGCATGTCTCGTGATGCTTCCGGTCAAAGTTCGGGGGGGTTTTGTGGAAGGATGTTTTGCCAGGGTCATGCTGTAGCCTGTACTTAAAAGGGAGACGTGCAAAAGGAAAACCACTGAACCACCAAAGCATTCTGGGAGAAAGCTATTATGGCCCTCGCTTAGCAGTGACTTTACACCCCTGTTTATCAAGTGTTTTGCCTTCTTTTGGTGTAACATTACATACACTCCACCCTTATTTATGATTCCATCCTTGAGAACCAAATTTTCTGATGTGTTATATAAAAAGGTATTTTTATGACAGGAATAATTGATCATAATGGGGGTTAGCATAAGCTGAAGTCTGCAAAGAGTGTGTGTGTGTGTGTGTGTGTGTGTGTGTGTGTGGTACACGAGAGTGTCCCAAAGAGGATAAGATATGAAGGACAGGATAAACGCCAATACATTCATTCAGCAGGGTAATGTTTGTGACTCAGCGTTCCCTCCACTGCAAAGTTCAGAGCCAGATCCTGAGCTGAATCAGGACTCCTGCAGAGTTCATACCTCGATGTTCTGGCAAACCAAGCTATAACATTCACATCTGAACCTCCCCGCCGTTCCGAAGGGTTGGTTTCAGCATTCCAGTTTGGTCTGTTAGAGTGACAAGCTGAGCTATGACGTTCAGATCTGAACTTCTCCTAAGTTTTGGCATTGCCATTAAGAGCCATTCCTAGGGCCCAAGCCTGATTCGCTGGGAGTTAAAGTAAAGTTTTGACACGGCCTCTCAAGCCCCTAGTCTGTTTAAGTCTAAATTCCAGGCCTTTCCTAAATCCTGTCATCTGTCTGTGCATCATTCACAAGCTTTCTAAAGTTTCCCATCATTCTTGGCCGTTGGAAACTCTCTTTGGATCTTCCTTTTGTTTACAATGAGGAAGGAGTTAACAGAGGTTCCAGAGGAAAAGGTCAGCATAGTTCAAGAAGCATTAGGAAGAGCTTCTCAGGCCTGCTTTGATCTGTGGAGGATTTAACCAGTCAATAAGGCTGCCTCAGAGCCACATCTAGGGAAGAACCAGCATTGCCCAGATGCCCTATCTTTGGAGCCACTGGAAGGCCCTTGTCTGTGTCCCTGGCCCCACTAGTACAAGTCACTTGGGGTTTATGGCTGGAAAGAGAGTGAGTCAACAGGCTCCGTGACTGGTAGTACCATGCACGGCCTCCCATTGGACTCCAGTCGCCTCAGCCGCGCTGACTGTTTGTAATTGCTGATGAGGCAGACTGTTTGCTCCTGCCACGTCCATGGCAATACAGTAAAAGTTTACAAAGGGCTAGAGCTTAATCATGAGCTTGTGAAAACACTGTTCAGGGCTCCTCTGCCCCACGGTTCAAAGTCTGAAGTGTGCTCGCAGATTTAGTCTTGTATTTATGTAACTGCTTTTCCGTGGAGAGGAGTCATTTCTCGTAGGTCTCATTTATAAGAAACAAGATAAATGGGGTGAAAACAAAAATACTGTGAGTGGAAAGGAGTTTTGTGTGTTAACTTCCAAACTCACCGGGCTAATGTGCTCTTACAGGGCTGAATTTGTCCATTAGCTTCATGTATGCAGGAGGATCTGTTTAAAAGTCCTTGAATATAATGCGCCTCCATTTACACTGGAATTGGATGGCACTGGGGCTGAAGTATTTGGAACCTAGGATCTTCCCTCTCTTCGGACATTAATAAAACACGGTGGGTCAGACTTTCAAGTGCTCAGCCCCCACAGCATGGCCCAGATTTTCGAAAGCACTCGGATCCCAGTTGCCCTAAATAAGGGTCACATTTTCAGAAGTGTTTAGCACCCAGCAAGTTCCACTGTGACACCCAGTGCTTAGATTTTTAAAAACTGGCCCTTACTTCCCTCCCTAAACAGGAACTAAGCTTCCTTGAAAATTTGGGCCCCATTTTGCATGCTGAGTCCCATCTGAAAATTCTGACTGGCAGCATAAAATAAATCTTGTCGTCTCCTAGGTCTGATTCTGTCTTCAGCATTTGTTTCCTGGAGGAATTCCTTTGGTTTGCCAGCTGATGGAATTCTTCAATTTCACTGTGACTATGTTACAGTCACTTCCTATGCAGCCTGATTTAAATCACTGACTATTAAAGGAAACCATTATTGCACATTCTGTTCTGTAAGATGGGGAAGGTGCATGTCGGTAAATATCTTTTTTTATGTCTGAATGCCATTTCAATTAACTCGCCGTGCCCCATGTTGCTTTGTCATTCCTTTTCATTTTAAATAATTATCACCACGTTCTCACTTGCTCATTGTGTTTCAAATTCACTTAAACCATCAGAGCTCAAAATTACAGAAGCAGAACTGTGAGGCAGCCGGCTGTTTGGCCCTTAGGGAAATGACTGGAAGAGGCAGAACAGAGAAGGTGGAAAGAAACTTTATATTGAGGGCATTGAGCCATATTTTACCCTGATTTACACCAGGTGCAATTTCAGAAAGGATGGCACATTAAGTCAGGATAGAATTTAGCCCTAACTGCTTGTCTGCCCATGAAAGTTATTCCAGAATAAAGTGGATGTGATTTTAAAGGGGAATAGCTATTCCAGAATATCTCCATGTATGGATGCTCTTATTCCAGAATAAGCATTTTTCTGGTTTAGCTGGATCCACTTCCAACTATTCCAGAATAGCTCCATGTGTAGACAAACAGTAGAAATCAACTTTAAAATACAAGGGTGAAATCCTGTGCCCATTAAAGTCAAAACTCTCATTGACTTCATTTGGGCCAGGATGTCACCCCCAAATGTAGGTGTTAGGATTGCAACGGAAAAGATCTTTAATTCCACTGATTTCCTTTCGCTGTCTGTATACCCTCCTGCCTCTCCCTCTCTTTATCTAGTGTTGGCACACTAGTTGGTCCCCACCAACACACACACACCCCTGTGCCACTGAGCTACCGTCCAGTGTTTTTTCATCTCCTCGGTTCTCCATACCATGTCAAATCCTACCTGGATCCATCATCTCTGCATTGTCTTCATCTCTCTCTCCCTCTGCTATTATTTATCATCATACTTCCATTTTGGATGACTGCTCTTATTAATAATGTTGCACACTATTGGCTAAATCTCCAGTAGGTTCCCCATCATACACTCAGTAGGTTTCCAGATGAGAAGTAGAATCAAAGTGAACTGGCTGGTTCTGGAGATTAGTAATGGAACATTGAAGCCTGTCAATTATTGGTTTGAATCCAATCCAGGTCAGTAGGGAGTGAATGGGATCATCTGACCTTTTTCAGTGGTCTGTGTGAAATGTGGCCTCAGGGAAGCCAAGACTGGAATAGGCCTGGAAAGGTAAATACTTTCTCCCCCTTAGAGGTGCAGAAGAAGGGTTGTGGCCCATTGGTGGAGAAGCTTGAATAAATGTGTTATTGTCATTAATTTTTCTCCTCCACTCTTCATTAACCATGTCCTAGGTTCTGAACCTGTCTTTTAAAAGGGAGTCCATAGATCTTTCCAAAGTCTTAATCCCTCCCAGGCTAAACCTTACGAGACAAAGGCATACATACTGGTCACTGCAGAGGAAAGCACGTGGAAATGGGGTCACAGGGAGCAAAGAGTTTATGTATGGGAAAGGCAATTAATTGGCTGGAGTCCCATGCCAAGTAGCCACCTCCAAGCCATCCATGGCTGCTACATAGAAGCTTAGTTACACTTGGTCAGGGAAAAGAACATGGCCAACCTGAGGTGGGGAGGAACTGGAAAACACTGCTCAGCCATCATGGTTTCTTTTTCAGAACACCAGGGAGTGGTTGACAGGAGTGGCTGGGAATCAAGCTAACCAACACGACTTGAGACCGTCGAAGGAATTCTCATGGATATTACCTGTCAATAACAGCCAATGCGAATATTGCAGCCACGGTCCCTTTGTTGTTAATACTACCACTGGGGGACGATGCAGTAGACCAGTAGCTCTCAAAAGGCCACGCACATCTGAAGAGCAGCACTCCCGTTCTTCCTCCTGCTCGAAGCACCTATCTTCTGATCATCACCCTCCGCATCTCCCCATAAAGTTACCTGTGCAGACTGGGTGAGGGGAGAGGTGGTTAGCAGGCCAAAAAGCCTGCTAAAGCAAATCCAAATACTATAAGACAATTTGACACCATCAAACTTTTTTCACATGTTCATCCACGCTGCCCTCAGAAATGAGACCCATGAGTTCCCAGGATGGGCTCATGTAAGACACAAGCAAAGCATATAAATATAGGCATATCGGAAAGCTCCAAGGTTTCTAGTCCAAGGACGTGGAATTATTCAAAGAGATAAGCACCAAAAAAGTTCATTAGCCATAGAGGGCAGTATGTATTTGAACAGGACAAAACCAATAGGGAAAATACAGTAGGCTGGCAAAGTAAATATTTCAAGCTGTGTTTCCATTAACTGTAAATTCCCTTTGCAAATTAGCCCTGTGTTTTTTCCCTTGCACTTGAAACCATTGTTGCTTTCAGAGACTTTGCAACCCTTATCTTGATTCAAAATGTTAAACTCCTTGAGTCAACGGTTCCTAGTGTTTCAGTTTGTTGTTTCAGCGATTTATCAGAGCAATGGGAGTCAGAATGAGGTATTCTTTGGAAAAGTTTGCTTGAAACATTGAAAAGGAAAGCCTACATCTGAAGGCATGAATGGGATTTTTAAAAAGAATGCCTGAGTCGTACAAGAGACAGCGTGTCATTTTTCTGAAGCAGTTTGTTTGACAGTAAAAACCAATGCAACAAATACCCTTGTTGCACTAAAACTGTATTATTTTCAGTCTTCTATTCTACAAATAAGACCTTTCTTTTCTATTAAATGTGTTTTGGTTGTGCATACGGAAAATTCATTTCTTTAACAGACCAATTCTTTCATGGAAACAATTCTGTGTTGTTTTACCTTCAGGTGCATTTTCCACATGTTTATTTATTAGTCATTTTAAAAGGCTTTTGTATATTGGCTTTATTTGTATTTATTTATTTTCATGGTGCAATATATATAATATAAAAATGTCTGTTCCTGTACAAGGAATAATCTTCCTGTTAAAACACTGGCCTGGATACTGGGTTCAACTCCTGGTCTGCCACCAATCTGGATTCAGTCCCAATTCTGTTACAGGTTACTTGCATGACCTTGGAGAATCTGCATAATCTCTGTCTGCCTCAACTCCCCAGCTATAAAATGGGGATAGTGGTACTGCTTTTGTCTGTTGAGACTATTTAAATTGTAAACTATGTGGGGCAGAGTTTCTCTTCCTATCTGTCTATAAAGTGCCTAGGACAATGAGGCTCTGATCTCAGTTAAGGCCCATTGGTGCTTCTGTAATACAAATAGGAAGTATTCAAATCTTTCCCTATACTAGGAAGATTAGAGTAGCTGGAAGGAATTCTGGACTACATTTCTGATGTTCAGTATTTGCTTGTGATGACAGTGTTTCCAGCTCTCATGCTTTTATCATGAATCTTGCAATATTGTTTTTTTTCTTTAAACTCCCGCTCCCCCAGCTCCTGAAGTCATGTTGTTATGTGAGAATCTCCATTTTCATTTTTTAAAAGGAGGGGTTCACATGCCTTGTGGCAGAGGAAAAACTTGAAAACATGAACCCTACCAGTTCAAACACTTGAAGACAATTAAAAGGAACACAAAATATACCTTTTAAAACAAACCCTCATGATTTTAAGACAATCTCATCATTTTGAGGGCCAAATTTGTGGCCTTTTTTTAATGCCCACCATTTGCAACACCATGACAATTGTTACAAATGCAACAATCCAAAGTTTTGCATTTAAATGTGCCTGGATCTGCCCTTCTCTTACCCTGAAAGAGGTAAATTCTCAGCGGGCTGCACAGGGAACCCCATTAATAGCAATGGGTAAACGCACTTATGCATGTGTGCTCACTTCAGTCCTTTCCCACACGTGCAGTTTCCTTCAATCAGTGGCTCCAATTAAAGGGCCACCTTGGAAGAGTTAAGAGTTTCAGACTGATAGCTCTGAGGAGAGACTTGTCTAGCATTTCTCTGCCAGAGGAAGAGTGTGTTTGGGGGGAGGGGGTGGATTCAGGATGGGGACAGACGAGTCCAAACTAAACCTAGAATGAGTTAGGAAGGCCCACTGTCTGCCACTATAGTCCCAAGATGTTGATCATGTGTGATATACCCACTTGACCCTAATGGATTTGGTGCATGCTCAGTGCTCCAACGGGAGGCAAAACCACAATGGTCTCTGTCAATCTACTGTGACAGGGTAAATCCTTCTTGTCTCCAAAGCTGGGGGTCAGCTGACAAACAGGGCTCGATCCTACCAGTTGTTGGATGCCTCTATCGTCCCGTTGATATCCTGAGGTATCATTGGTGTCCTACTAATAGTCTTCCAGTTCCTAAATCCCCAGTTATGTGGATTCTGCCAGGATCGTCTGAGGCAGATAATTTATATATGAAATACTATTTTTCTTAATTTTTAGAGGTCAGACTCTGCCGTCGGTAACCCCTGTTCATCTCCTGGAAGGTGGCCTGAGGATTTGGCACCAGACATTTGAGGAGAGATACAGTGGCCAATGATGAAAATGAAGTCTGAGGGTAAAAAGCATGGTCCCATGGCTAGGGCACTCACCTAGGCTTTGGGAAACCTGGGTTCAAGTCCCTGCTCTGCCACTGACTTCCTGTCTGCCCTTGAGCGAGTCATTTAGCCTCGTAGTGCTTCACTGCCTTGCCTGTAAAATGGGAATAAAGTATTTCCCTTCCTCAGTGTTGTAGAGATAGCTACAGTGAGGCACTCAGATGCCAGTAATGGGGGCCATGTGAGTACCGTAGTTAGATACAGTTTGTGTAGTTTGCCTGCCATGGTACCAGCAGCAAAGCCCATTGGTTTCCCTGGTAAACACCAAGGGGATGTGTCTTCTGGGCACAATGGCCTTTCTCTGCCCAGAGAGTGCTTGAGTTGTGCTGTCCCTCCCCACATCCCAACAACTGGACTCTTCGTGCCCAGCAATGTTTGTTGTGTGACCTGCCAAGATGGGGGTCAGGCGGAGGTCACTCCAAAGGAGAGAAAGCAGCCATTGCCTTTGTGCTTATCAGCTGCATCCCTGGGTGTAGAGACACTCAGGCCAGCGCAGGGAAGGTGGCTGTCAAGGACAGGCCTGATAGGGTCACTGTTGGGTTACGAGTTAATAGCTGCTGTGATGATAGAACAAGATTTCAGGACTCGCTAATCACATTAATTAATTCTTAAACCTCAACCTCCCTGCCTGAGCTATTTTATTATAAGGCCAAGATAGTAAACATTAAGTACATGTCCTAAGCAAGAATAGGGTTTATCCAACTGGTGTTATAGAAACTTACACGCTCATTGTGTCCAGCACAGATCTGGCAACACTCTAAGGTGGCTTCTCCCCATAGTCAGTAAATAAGGCTCTGACCCTACAAACACTTATGTATATGCTTAACTTTACTCATGTGAGCAATCCATCGACTACCCATGTGCTTAAAATTATGTATGACCCTAATCAACAAAGCATTTAAGCAGGTACTTAACTTTAAGTGCCCGAGTAGTCCCATTGAATTCAATCAGATCACTTATGAGCTTTAAGTTAAGCACATGCTTAAGTGCTTTTCTAGATCCGGACCCAGCAGCGTAAGTGTTTGCAAGGTCAAAGACCAGCTCATTGCTCAGAACTCCATACAAACACGGTTGAGGAAAAGGGCACTACACCAACAAACGAGACCATCATGCCACAAATACTGAAAATTCAGTTCCATCTCGAACCAAAGAGGGAAATCTATGTAGCAACTGTATTAAATATGTGGTGTATCCTGCTGTAAGGCCAATCTGTCCTGGGTCTAGTGCAGGGGTAGTCAATAGGCGGACTGGGGGCCAAATCCAGACCATCAGGCACTTTTAAATCTTTTTATTTCCTTATTACCATTGTTGTTATTTCTGTATTATTTTCTCTGAAGTCTGGACCTTGACTATACCTTGATCAAGAAATTTGGACCTTGAAAAAAAAATAATGGCTTGCCCCGGTCTAGTGCATTTTCATGGCAATTTACCATTAAATACCATCGTATTCCTAATTATTCAAAGTTAAAAGCTGCAATCTCCACCTAATCTACCGCTTGCCAAATGGTCTAATTTTAAAGAGTCTTTACCTATCTCTACATCATTGAACTACCCTGAGAATAGAAAAGGGACATTTTGATAGGAAAAGTAAAGAATTCTGGGTCAGGCTCTCTGTATTTTTATTTAGTTTAGCTGATGGAATCGGAGTAAAAACAGAGGGAAACAGACGTTCCATTGTAAATACTTGTCCTAATGTTACCAGGGTAAGATCTCAAGTGCTGTACACTTGGGGCTGACTCTTACAATGCTGCCTCTAACTTTCTGTGGGGTGGGGTGAAATCCACCTGTTAGCAAAGAGCCTGCACGAGACCTCCTGAGCTAGGGAATCTTTGCAGCTCCCCTATGTGGATGTAGGGATATCTATACTCCCGTGAAGCAGGGAGGTGGACTGTGTAGCAGATCTGAATATACTGGCAGGGAGGGGAGTGGTGATGTGGGCTAGGCAGGAGCCCAGTGGATCTGCCCTACCGCAGTCCCCTCCCTGAAGCCCTGTGAACATTCAGCCTCATCAAGTTTTATGTGGGATTCAAGAATTTCATCCTGAAGTAGCAGTAGTAGTAAATGTGGATTTGATAGAGTGAGCCCTGCACGGTCAACTCTAAAGACACAGTAATTTGTGCCATAAATGACCGTGCAATAAAAACTTGGGCCCCGAGCTAGAGACAGTACATGGAAAATGTTGCCCCCAGAGGATTGCTGAGATTTTTATGCGAGGGATCTGGCTTGATCTTTGTTTTATTCTCTAGCTCTGGGCTGTATCTAGAAGAAGAAGAAAAAGAGAGAACTGTTATAGCTCCTCAGCAAAGTATTTCACCAAAACATTCCCCAAATTATATACTATTCTACTCTTTCCCCTGATTTTTAGGTTAGTAATCCCAGCTTGTCTTTCCCTGTATATTATCCTACAGTAAAATCCTCCACTGAAGTCAATGGCAAAACTCCTATTGACTTCAGTGGAGCCAGGATTTCACTCCTGCTTGGTAACTGATAACCCCATCTAAACACTACTTTGCTAGCTTTCTTAGCATACTCTCGTTTTCCCAGAAGGCCTGTTCCCTACTTTATAAACAAATAGAGAGGCCTGATCTAAAGCGTACTGAAGTCTATATGTTTTCCCACATATTTTAGTAAGGGCATAAACCAGCGCTTTTCAAGATCTCCATGGCAGGTGGTTATCTTCTGAATGGGGAAGGCGAGGAGAGACAGCAGTGATAATGTGCATTTTTATTAATGTTATTGCTCTCAAGAGTGAATGAATAATAATAGTACTGGCTAGAGCCAGGTGTCATGTAGATATCAGTATTGTATGGTAAACATTGCCAGAATCCTGAGTAATGTTAACCTGACAGAGGTACGGTAATGCACTGATTTTTCATCTCTGGATCTGTGCAAAATTCCACATTATTGCTTTGTGGATTTGCACAGGGCGACTATCACAGAATTTTACCACCCCAAAATTTGTAGTTTTAAAAATGCCAAAGTGTCACAACTGTGACATCTCCAGCTTGGTTTGTACGGACAGATGTTCATGCAGATCAGGTAACTGCGCATGCAAATAATTAATCTGTATGTTCGAATGCTGAACTAGTGGAATGCTTCCAACACTCTCATCTGGAAGAAAGAGAGCCTCCTGCTGCTAATGTAGTGATGATAATGGGTCAAATCATAGAATCATAGACTATCAGGGTTGAAAGGGACCTCAGGAGGTCATGTAGTCCAACCCCCTGCTCAAAGCAGGACCAATCCCCAACTAAATCATCCCAGCCAGGGCTTTGTCAAGCCTGACCTTAAAAACCTCTAAGGAAGGAGATTCCACCACCTCCCTAGGTAACCCATTCCAGTGCTTCACCACCCTCTGAGTGAAAAAGATTTTCCTAATATCCAACCTAAACCTCCCCCACTGCAACTTGATACCATTACTCCTTGTTCTGTCATCAGGGACCACTGAGAACAGTCTAGATCCATCCTCTTTGGAACCCCCTTTCAGGTAGTTGAAAGCTGCTATCAAATCCCCCTTCATTCTTCTCTTCTGCAGACTAAACAATCCCAGTTCCCTCAGCCTCTCCTCATAAGTCATGTGCTCCAGCCCCCTAATCATTTTTGTTGCTCTCCGCTGGACTCTTTCCAATTTTTCCACATCCTTCTTGTAGTGTGGGGCCCAAAACTGGACACAGTACTCCAGATGAGGCCTCACCAATGTCGAATAGAGGGGAATGATCACGTCCCTCGATCTGCTGGCAATGCCCCTACGCCCAAAATGCCGTTAGCCTTCTTGGTAACAAGGGCACACTGTCGACTGGTATCCAGCTTTTTGTTCACTGTAACCCCTAGGTCCTTTTCTGCAGAACTGCTGCCTAGCCATTCGGTCCCTAGTCTGTAGCAGTGCATGGGATTCTTCCGTCCTAAGTGCAGGACTCTGCACATGTCCTTGTTGAACCCACAATTCGTACTCAGTTTAGACTCTCACTAAGTTCAGTAGAGAATTCTGCCTAAAATCTGTTGGTATAATATGTCCTGGAGTAAGGATATGGAATCAGGCCTTTGAATAACACAGTAGCAGGAGTGGAACCAATGACTGAAATAACATTGGTGCTAAATTACAAAAGCATTTTAAGACCCCTACATTGTTACTGTTTGGAGCTTCTCAAAATACAAAAGGCTGTATCTTAAATTATACTCATCTGCCTGAAGTAATCTATGATCACTCTTTTGCTTCTTTGATTGATATGTAACTCAATTTTTTTCTTTCAGAGTTGTAGCCATGTTAGTCTGTGTCAGCGAAAACAATGAGGAGTCCTTGTGGCACCTTAGAGACTTAAGCTTATGCCCAAATAAATTTGTTAGTCTCTAAGGTGCCACAAGGACTCCTCCTTGTTTTTTCAATTTTTTTCTTGTTCCTTAAGATTCAAACTAGTTCATGATCCAGAATGCTAGGCTACTCTATTCCTTTCAAATAAACTGATCATAGACACAGAGGAGTTACCATATCAGAGCAGACCAATAGTCCATCTAGTCCATTATCCTCTCACCAGCAGTGGCCGACACCAGATTCTTCAGAGAAAGATGTGAGAAACCTCCTATTGGACAATGATGGAATAACCTGCCTAGAAGGAAGATTTCTTCATAACCTCAGACAGCTAAGAACTGGTAGAGAGGGTCAAAGCTCTGAGCCTAGCTATTTGTGCCACTGATTATTCTCCTTAGTTTGCTCCCTATCTTAGAAAATAACCTGGGACACATTGACATAGCATATGAGTGCCTCACAGTCTTTAAATGATACCTCACAACACCTCCATGATAGAGGGAAATGCTATTGTCCCCATTTTACAGATGGGGAACTAAAGCACAGAAAGACTGAGTGAACTGACCAAGAGAGTTAGTGGTGGGACTTGAACCCAGGTGTCTCAAGCTCTAATCACTGGACCAGATGCCCTCTCTTTACTGGTAGCATAAAAAGTGCCAAGATTCCAGAGAGCATGGCTCAGCAAGAAAGGTTTGAAATTCCTACTCAGTGTGTTTTCTCTTTTGATTCAATGACAAAAATCTAGTTTTGAAAAAATATATGTAATAATGTTCCCCAACAAAGGACATATTAGGCCAAGATTTTCAAAAGAGACTAAGGGAGATAGGGTTGTGCAAATCCCAGCCATAGTAGTAATAGTAATAATAATAATTATTATTATTATTATTAATATCTAGCTCTTATCCAGTGCTTTTCATCAGTAGCTCTCAAAGCACTTTACAAAGGAGGTCAGTATCATTATCCCCATTTTACAGATGAGGAAACTGAGGCACAGAGAGGGGCAGTGACTTGGCCAGTGGCAGAGTCAGTAGATGCCAGATCTCCTGAGTCTGATTTTGGTTCTGTATCCACTAGACAACACTGATGCAGATAATTGATATTATGCAAATGTCTTGGCAGTACATAGAGAGTAATTGATACAGCTGGTCAAAAATGTTAATTGAAACCATTTTTCATCAGAAAATGCAGTTTCATTGAAATTGAAATGTTTTGCGGGAATGGGCAGGAGCTGAAACTGCTCTTGGGTTTGTCTACATGAACAAGAAAACCGCTACAAGCTGGGGTGTGAATCTAGCCTAGGCTAGCTTGCCGCGGTCTAACTGTTCATGTGCACCCCACTTTTGTGCATTAGCAGTTTGTTAGAGTGCTTTAATCTAGTCGTCTCTGAAACAGGACTAAATCAAAGCACATTAGTGGACTGTTCATGCACATCAACAGGGTGCACATGAAGAATTAAAAGGCAGCAGGCTAGATTCACACAGCGAGCCTGCATTCGGTATCTACCTGCATTCAGTATCTCCTGCACTACCTGCATTCGGTATCTACCTGCATTCGGTATCTCCTGCACTACCTGCATTCGGTATCTACCTGCATTCGGTATCTCCTGCACTACCTGCATTCGGTATCTCCTGCACTACCTGCATTCGGTATCTCTGTCCCAACCCCTTGGGGTTGTTTACAGCCACAGGGCGCTGCTCTGAAGATGTCAGAAGAAGACTCTTCTCTCCTTTACTAGACTTGTTGGCACTGTAATATTTCAGAGGTGGGAGGTGAACTGATGAGGTGCATGTGGTCAGGGTGAAATATTTTTTCAACAATTCCAACTCCACTATGTTAAATAGCCATTTGAACTGGACCTTGGATATCCAGAATAGTCTCCAGAAGGACAAAGAAATGGTTACACCCCCATTACTTGACTGATTGCTTTGTAGGCGAAGTAGGACAATCCATCCACTTTACAATATGCAGCTAGTACTACTTTGTGCTCTTCATTCTTTTGTGGAATGTTTTTCTCCCTGCGGCTCTGGGTGGATAATTACTCCAGTTTGCAAGGTGTGATTTCCACTTACGTTATCTGTACAGCTGGCCACTTGCCAGTTCTCAAAGCTACATGTATCCAGAGCAGAGTCAAGGAATAGACTTGACATGTGCACCCAGCCAAGCCAAGAGGCAACAGAAATTGTGCACATACACCCCTTAAAGCCAGGAGATGAAATGAGAAGGGACATCCACCCACCAATGGAACAAGGGGACTCTGAACTGTCTTTGAGACTTATTTGCCAGTGTGGAAAGAGAAGGTCAAACCAGTGCCTGGCAGCTGATTGCCAGCCAGAGGAGGTGGGTGGTGCATCTCTAGTCATCTACTCCATATTTCTGAATCTCTGGAGGCCCCAGGCCATTCTGGGAGGCACAGTCCTGAAACTCTAGGGATTGTGTTTTAATGAGGCTCTATTACCCCTCCTGAGGAAACTCCACTGGGTCAGAGGAAACATGCATCTTCTCATCGCAGTCCCCACCCTCTCCTCCTCCGCAGATTCCTGAATGCACAGCGCACACAAGCACTGGTCTGAGGAATAGGGGAAAGGGCAGAGGCAGCCAAGTCCTGATTCCATGTGAGAACAGGGATATCTCCCAACAATTGTAGCCGGTAGTGAGGAGAAAAGCCCAACTGTTGTTTCTTCGCCTGGATTTAAAGTGCTCACTTCAGACCAAATTCTGGCGTCCAGTCACGCCCACTGACATCAGTGGAGTTCCATAGTTGTGACTGACAGGGGGATTTGGTCTTTATGGTGAAATTCACCCCACGCAGAGAGGTCAAACAACTATATGCCCCACTTAAACCCTAAAGACGTGCTTTTAGTGGGGCTTGAGTAGCAAATGCAAGGCCTTGCTTAGGCCATGTTCACGGGATTGAACGCCCCCTTTCCAATCTGAGCAGCTCAATGGGTATCTCTGGCTGTGCTGACTTCATGCAATGTTGTTTTGCACAGGCCCAGCACATAACTTTCAACTCTTTATAGATTTGTTTACTCAAAATCAGGTTGTTTATTTCAAACCCAGCTGAGATGCTGCTCCTCACTGAGGACTATTGGCATATCAACCTTCAGCTTTCAAATGTCAGCTGTCTTTCTTTAATCCAGGTTATATACATAAAAAAGAGAGAGATTAGTGGGTGGATTTTTTTTTAAGGCCGATTTTTTTCTTCTTTCTCATTCTCCTATAGCTGAGAAGCAGCTGAAGCGATTTTCCTCATGCTCTGCAGAAATATGGCGTAGGATTTTCAAAAAGGCTCAGCTTTTCCCTGGCTCTCCTCCCACTGAACTCAGTGGTAAAACTCCCTTTGACTTCAGTCAGAGCTGAGTTAAACCAATGGTGAGCACATTTGAAAATCCCACCCATTCACCTTTTGACAGAGAGACCAAGCATGGAACGTTTCATCTGAATCCTTTAGAAAGGTCTGGCCAAGGCACTGTGTATTTGGCAGCAAGCTGAACCCAAATTCTGCAACAAGGGCCCTAGAATCTATGGGACTCCATTGGAAATTGTCAAAATTCTGTGGCAGCAGCAGATAAATGTTCAGAGTTGAAGGTTTTATTGAATTAAATTCAACAATTGTTTATTTTTATATTCTATTCTGTTTATTTCACATTCTCGTCACGTTTTCATATGTTGATTTCCATCTTTAGATATCAGAGCTAACCAGCCTCAGATGAATGAGGCAGTTCACACCCTTTCAGGTGTATTGTATCAGACTCTCTGCAAAGTTCAGAAAATAAAGCTGCATTTATATTTCTACTCCAAGATTTTTAACGTTATCTTCAAAACCATGTTAGTTAGAAACTATTTTTTAAATGAAAGCAGAAATTCTACAGTGAAGTGTGAATGCAGCGATGTGTGAATTCCACAACAAATTCTGAGACTATGAATCACAGAATATACGGAAGCTTGTTTATGAGATGTGAAAACTGGGAATTATGTCTAAAACTAGCATTTCACCGCCTTGAATTCTATTGTATGCATCCTTGCATATCTTACTAAAGATGCTAGTGTTCCAAGCTTTTTCTAGCTGCTAAAATCTATGGTATCCAGATGAAATGATCATACTGGCCTCCAAAAGAAAATATTTAACCCAGAGATGTCAATGGAATATAGAAATAATGGTCAAAATCCCAGAAGCCTGCCTTGTTTTTGTCTTTCTCCTTTCATCTCGCACTTCAGGTCATGCCATCACTTACATGCTTCAGCCCAAACAGGCAATCGTTGAGTTAAGAACCTCCAGTTCAAAGTGAACCATAAACCTTAGTCTATAAGATAAATCATACAAATTACTTTACAGAAATAAATAGAACATTTGGGAAAGAGGTTATCTTATTGCCTTCAGTTTACATCTCTAATGACTGCAAGTTCACAAACGCATTCTGTCAAGAATATAAACATTGCTTTTATTATACCAAGCACAGATATTTATTACCAACATGTACTGTATGGCTTGTTGGTTTAGAGGAAAATATTAGACTTTGGGTGAGAATGTACATACTTTATTATTAAATTCTCTGGACACAATGTTTGTAACTATGCAGGCCAATATTTTGAAAGCTTGATCATCTTTGATAAGAACTGGTTAATTAATTTATGCAAAAGACTAAGGAAGAGGGGCTAACCTTTACCCTTACTCCCATGAGTAGAGACATTGACTGCACATAGGAATAAGATTACTCACCTGTGTAAGCATCTTTCAAAAGCTGTGAATTCAATATCTCAGTTCCCACCCTCCCACAAATCAGCATGCTTAGATTTCTTTTATATAGCATGCTTATGAGCTGTCTATTACTTAGGGTCAGATTCTGATATCCTTGCTGACAATGAGTAGTTCCATTAAAATCAATGGACCGATCATTCCATTTGTCCATGTAATTACTTATTTTTTGGTGGTACAAGCATATTGCTGGGGCACATGTGTTCTGTGATTGCAACAGTCATGAATATATGAGAAATGGGACAACATATTGCATTTCCTGCTCATGCATATGTTTGATAAGCTCTTTGGAGACTGTAGTTGTAGCCAGAGATTGTTTGCTTCCTTCCCATGCTAATCACAGTGACTCTGTTCTGTCAGTCTGTGTTATGTCTGGTAAAGCAATGACAAGGAAGGCACAACATAGACAAAACCATTTAAGCCTAGACATGTTTGTGAGCATATGTGTGACATGTTTACAGGCTTGTTTGTCAGAAGAAGGAATATGAACCCTCTACCCATAGCCGAGCTGGGCAAATCAAAGGGGAGAATATAGTAGAAATTCCAAAGCTCTAGTATAGCTGCAGATCTGCCAAAATGTTGCTCTTATGCAAGTCCAGAACCAGAGCAGCTACGAGGAAGTCTCTGATAGAGACCAGCCCAAGCTGCAGATTTCACCTCTTAAGATAATTTCAAACATCCCAAAGTTCAAGGGTATTCAGAGAAGGGTTTTTTGTTTCAGGTCCATCCTTCTTTGTTTAGTAAGAGCATCTGAGAACATGTATTCAGCTGGCTCACAATGTACCTCCATGGCTCAATTTAGGAAGGCCTATAGACTACCAGTCCTGGGTTTAGGATCCAGCTCTGAGCACTGCTTGGACCTTGTTATCATCTTTCTCAAAAATGCTGCTAATGGAGAACTAACCAGCATCTGGACTATAAAAAGTATATTTAGGTTTCGTAGAATTTAATTTTTGTACATGATTTCACTGGCTAATATCAATTTTTATTCTAAGCTTTTTTCCCCCATTTCTGAATTTTCACAGTTGGGCAAAATTATGTGATTTAAACTTTTTCAGTTGCAGGAAATTATGGGAAGGTTGTAGAATAATTATTTAGTGATTGTAGATATTGAGATTCAAAAATTTAAAGCTTTATAACCATTACAACACAAATTATCAACATCACAGGTTAAAATATACAAAGGAACTATCCTTAAATCAAACTCCAAAAAGTTCTCAAGCAGCATTTTTCTTCCGTTGCCTCTCAGTAAATTTAGATGATTATCAACAAAAATATTTGTTTCAGTTTGTATGTGTATGGCAAAATCGACATTTACTGATAAAAATGTAATCTTTTCAAGCCTAAATATATGTCTTTCTAGATTTTAGTTAATATTTTCAAAAGTGGCCTCTGACTTTGGGTGCCTCCGTTTCTGAGACCCAAGTCTGAAGGGCTCAAGTACCAAAGGGCTAAAAATGGGAACACAGGAGTTGTCTCAAACATACTGCAGTTCAAATTTCAATAACCCAGCTATTATTTGCCAGACGTAGATGATGCAAACTATAAGAGAAGCAGGTTGTGCTGAAGCCTCCTTCATCTGACTATTCTTAATGAACTACATAATTTTCATTCTTGATAGGATAAGGTGTTCCCATATGTCTTAATTTTCAAAGCAATGTTGCGTTAAGGTAAAAATCTATACATTGCACTAGTAATTTCCAGAATTAAAAATTCATTATTGCCTGTGTTAAAACTGGCACGTCTTAAAATACAGTTTGGGTCTATCCTAGATTAATAAAGTATGTGGATTTCTATATGGAGGATTACTCTTTATTGAAATCTACAATCTTTTGTAACGTGAAAAAGATACAAGTATGCCTGGATTATACCTGAAGAAGAGGTCTGGTCCAGTAAAAGATATTACCTCATCCACCTAGTCTCTCTGGATTATACCAGTCATAATAAAGAGCTGGAACAATAATGCATTAAGCATGAAATTTAACTAAGGTGAATGTTTTCATACAGTAGTTTATATAAGAACTAATACACAGACCATCTACAAAGCATGTTACCTGAATGATAAATTAAAATCAAGCATCCAGTAACAATAATAATGTAAAACAATTTGTGAAGCTGTTTCCTAAGAACACCTTGGTTAGTTTCCAAAGAAAATAGATGTCAAAAACATTCCAAAACTCATGTGATTTCATTGACATTGGCTGGCTCAGAGCTCCGTATACAGAGTTTTCCCCAAATCTCTGTAAGGAAAACAAACCTAGTGAATTAGGGGCCAATCCTGCAAAGTGCTGAGTGCCTTCAATTCTTATTGACCTCTCTGGGATTCATAGATTTCTGGTCAGATCTCCTGTGTAACCGAGGCCAAGGAATTTCATCCAACACTTCCTGCACCAATAAATGGGAGTTGGGGATACTCAGCAACCCCCCATGGGGGCTCAGCAACTGGCAGAATCAGGCCCCTATTTTGAATATTGTTTTTTAAAATATAAATAATATCAGACAGAGATCCAGGTCTTGAAGTCCTTATTCAAGCAAAGCTCCTAGACTGGAGTCTATAGCGTAAGGACTGCAGAACTGGGCTGATGGTCTCAAGTTTAGGGCCAGTTCCTCCTTGCTTTACTCATATGAGTATCCCCAGAGTTTGGGATGGGAAGTGCGCCTGCAAATGTTTCCTTACGGGAGTAATCATTACTTGCAAAAGTAAGACCAGTGAGAGTATGTCCACTGGGAACATTAAGCCCACATCTGTGAGAGGTGTTCAGGATTGGGCCCTTCGCCCTTAATCTTCCCAGTTAGAACACTGCACATAAGATGTAGCAACAAGCCAGATTTAGTTCAAGGTTAGTCTCAGGAACCCTTATCTGATCACTGACAGTAATTTATCACCCAGAACCCATCATTAGTGTCAAGCTGTTTTATTACCCACTAACTTAACACTGTTTTACCAAGAGTCAAGTGTGATGTCACTCATGTTAAAGTAATTTACAGCTAATAGATCTGAGGACCGAGTCAATGTTAGCCTGCTGGGTTCTTTTCATACTGACTGTTAGGAGTTCTTTTAAATTTTACCCAGTAGGCAAATTAGATAACATCAAGGAAGGATTGATAACAAAGAAAAAATTAGCACAAAATCCCTAAATATTCTCGGAGTGGATCTTTTAACTTTAAATATAAAATCTCATCCACGGCATATTTTGCAAAACTGAAGTATCTAGTAAGGCCTAGGAGATAGTAATAAATATTCTGCAATACTGTATGTGACAGGAAATTTGTTAAAGCTCTGGTCATGTAGCAAGCTTCTGCACATCAGCAGAGATAAATATTGAATATTCAGAGTAAGGGTTCTTGCCATTCTGAATGGTAAGAAAAACTACAGGAGACTTTTAAGCCAGATTTTGTTGCAATAAATGGAATCTGTTACATATGAACAGAGTTTTCATTTTCAGCTTTCTTTGTCTTTCCAGCCAATTCTGTGCAGTCTTAGGGTCAGCCTCAGTGCAGGCTGTGTTTATAATAGAATACATTTCCCATTTCCAAGCACTTGCTGTCTCTTCTAATGAAATCTCTTGCTGACGTCTCCAGGATCCATATTTTCAGCCTGCTAGATGTTCAGAGATAATCCTGATTAATGTGTATATATTCTAGGCAGTGCATGATGGTGAATTATCCTTTTGGAATGAGAGTAAGGCCACCTCTGTCAATTCACCTTACAAGTTTCCTATCCATTAAAAACATTGTAAATGACTAAATCTGCTATTATTTTCCCCTGAAGGTTCTTAAACTCAGGATCACTTATATGATTATTTGCAAATGGACCAGAAGTTGTGAACCTCCCAAGACATTGCAGAAAAACCCTAGTTAGGAAAGATTTTTAAAGATTAAAATGTAACTGTTCTTGGAATCTCGGGTAAATATCTTGCTCTGACAACACACACCTGGACTGTAAATCATTGCAACATCACGTTTGTCAGCCCTGTCAATAACTGTCCTGGTCTGTAAATTCTGTTTGATCAACTAGCTCTTAAAACATACTATTCATTGGTGACCTCAACTTCAACTCATAGTAATGATTGTATGCGGATTAGCGTAAGGTTCTGGCACAAGTGACCCCAACACCTTGCTCTTAGAAATGATTGGCCAACCAAATGTTGAGCTGAAGATTTTTGAATACCTGGCCAAAGATTTTGGCTGCTGAAAGCAAAGCCTGGTCCAGTTAAAGTGGGATGGAACAAACAGGTAACTAACTTTCTTTCCCTTCATTAGAAACAGAATTAGGGTCTTACAAACACTTGTGCATGTTCATGGGTAGTTCCATTGTCCCTTAATGACACATGACTCTCTTCAGTTTGGCTCTGTGGGATTGCAGGAGGGAGTTATTGGATGTTAAAAGTTGTCCATTAAGCACCAGTTCCTGGCCCTTCCTCCACAGCCACAGAGTGCCCCGGCCACTAAATTAGTGGCTCCACTACACATAGAGGAAGCAGGATTTAGGGACAGTCACCTAAGGTATGTGTCCACCTTATGCCCTATAAAACTCAGCTCTATGGTGGATCTGTGCATGTCGGCATACAGGGGTGGCATGGGGATCTGCTGTTCAGGTTGATCTTTCCATCCTCTTCCCACCCATAGATGGTTGGATTAGATCCACATGGGCTATTGCAGCTTCACAGCTGCAGTTGCAATCAGGGAGCACCTCTATGGCCTGGAAGAAGATTCTTTCCCCTGTGCACAGCCCGGGCTAGGGTCTGGATTTGGACCTATAAACAGAACTGATTCTCTATTGGAACCCATGCCTCGTATAGGCAAGAGTCACCGTTAAAACATTGGCATCTGCCACAGCGAGTGGTGTTTGGCATTAGTGTGCTATTTACACCGTTTGCTGCTCTAAATGGGTGAGCCCTGGACTAACTGGCTGTGAATGCCATAGCTCCATGGCTGTGGGGATGCATAAGCAGTAGAAAAACTTTTGTCATTGATTTTAAAACAGAAGGCTGGGCTTTTCTTCAGGGAGGATCCTCATTCTGTCATGACAAATGTTTATTATTTAGCAGTTGTACTATGGTAACCCCCAGCTGAGAACAGAGCCCCACTGTGCTAGGGGGTGCTGTACAAACACAATGAGAGACAGCCCTTGCCTTGAAGAGCTTACAACATCACAGACGAAGGGTGTGGAGAAATCGAGCCACAGAAAGGTGAGGTGACTTGCCCAAGATCACACAGTAAATCAGTAGCAGAGGTGCAAATAGAACCCAGGTGCATTCAGTCCCAGTCCAATGCTCTATCTACTGCTTCTGGATATCAAATGTATTGGAGGATTAACATGTCATTAGACTTTATCTCGTTCAGCTGGTTTATCTAAACAAGGTAAGTTCTGCTTCCTGTTTGGCCCTGAAAGGACTCATCTGCAATAAGAGAAATCACTTTCAAAATGTATTTAGCAACATGAAGGCCTTGTGCATATTTACAGCCAGCCCCCCAAATTCTCCTCTCACTTGCACTTATACAGCTCCACTGAAGCCAACTGGCTGGCACCAGTGTAGCTGTGAGAAGAACGTGGATCTTCTACTTTATGCATTTGTTTTTAGGGTCTTTTGTGTCCCAAAGCATCTCACAATTTTCCTGTCCTTTACGTTCACTTCTCCCGTGACACGCATACTAGTGCGTCACCCTGTCACAGCAAGCTAGCATCCTTCTGAATGAAAAGGGTTGGGCGGGAACTCCCCTCGGAGCCAACCACCATGGCTTGTTTGTTAGTTGGAGAGAGAGATGATTGCTAAGACAGGATATTCCCGCTCAGTGTTCCCAGGCCTTTCAAATTGTGGAAGCAAATGCAGCAGGACTCAGAAGCAAACGAAGGTCTCCCACGTGACCATACGCAGCAGCTCAACCAGATCAGCCCTACTTGTTCCTATACACACCTAGGTCTGTATGTGGAACACACTTATGGTGAACCCAGATACTGCACTCGGGTAGGGAAACTCTACTTGTAGTGAAATAATGAAAATCCAGGATTGTGTCAATGCACAGTGCGCAAAGTGCAGTTCCACCTCCAGTGAACCTCCTACTATGGGTTCCAGTTGCTCAAAGATACACGTTTACTTTTGCACACTCCTGACTTGTGTGCAATCAGTGCCCAGAGCATGTGCACAAATTGGGAGGGGGTGTGTGTATAACCCTCTAGCAGTGTGTTTTACAAGTCCTCCTCTTGTCTGATCTGCATGGACTATGAGTTGTTACAGGCCCCAGTTACAGAGCCCTGGTTCTTTAGCATAAGCTGTAGCACCTCAAGCTTTTATGACTGGAGTTCCCCTTTTCAATACCCCTATGTGTCAGCCAAAAGTGCCAGTCCCACGGGCATGAATCCTTGACATGCGTGAACATAGTTTAGTATGTGCACTCTTGAGAATTTGGGACAGAATGAAATTGTTTTCACTAAAACAATGGCGTGCCTAGAAGAGGATATGACAGCACATTGCATGATGAAATATTCCTCTGGCTAGCCGGAGAGACTTAGATCATTGGTGTAGATGGAATAGCCATCCCAAACTGTTCTCACTCCATGGGAGTCTGTTCAAACTCCTTGAAGCTAGGATTTTCTGCCAAAGGAAAAATGCAGTCAGTGAGGTTGAGATGTCAGTGGTGAGGGACTGAAAAATGAGGTTAAGTCAGGTGAGAGATGCAGCCCAAGAGCTGTAGTGAGGCCATGAGAACGGTTTAGAGATGTGGTTGGACGGTGTGCCGGACAAAGCCAGAGGAGCCGAGATGTGTTGGAGAAATTGAGAAATAAAACCATTAGTCTGAGAATGTAGGTAAAGGACCTAAGGCAGAAAAACATGTCAGACATGGAGGTATAAAAATCATTTGGCCAAGTAATGCTCCATTTAGCTACAATGGATAGGGGTGGCTGCATTGCATAGTTATTGCATCACTGTCTTCATAGAATATCAGGGTTGGAAAGGACCTCAGGAAGTCATCTAATCCAACCTGCTGCTCAAAGCAGGACCAATCCCTAAAGAGATTTTTGTCCTGATCCCTAAATGGCCCCCCTCAATAATTGAGCTCATAACCCTGGGTTTTGCAGGCTAATGCTCAAACCACTGAGCTATCCCCACTTCCAGGAGGTGTCATGCTGCCACTTCTCTCTCATGGAAAATTATTTCCATCTATGTAAAATAAATGAGGAGAGAGGTGCAGACTGAAAATTAGCCCACGGTAAAGTCATTGCTGAAATTCATCTCTGGGGTGTCTTCATTAACATCAGTGGCCTTGCATCATATCTGAACTCAGACCTGGATACGTTTATGTGTGTGTGTGTCTGTGCAATGTCCGTGCTTTGATTCAATGAGTTCTCTTCGGAATGGATTCTTAGATAATGAATGACCGTTACTATCACAGCTGACAGGTTTCATAATGTGAACATATGTGTGTCAAGCTACACTGCAGTTAAAATGTGCTGAGGAAAGTGATGGTAAAAATGGGAGCGGACTTAATTTCCTTCTGTGTCTTCAGAGTCATAGCTGCTTAGTTGACTGCTGAATATAGGTTTCTGCAACTCTCAGCAGTGCAGAGTCACCATAAATTTGGAAGAAGATTTAGCCCAAACTAGTGGCCCAGGTTTCTAGGTACTTTAAACCTAGACTGGCTTACCCAGCTGGGCTGTTAGAACCCAGGCTCCAGCTTAATTTGGGCTGGAACCCGGCCATTTCACAGTGCACATGCAGGCTAAATCACTTGAGTGCTGACAGTCCTCCAGTGCCTTCCCATAATCCCCCTGCAGGACAGACAAGTTCTAAGAATCCTAGAGCAGGGGTTCTCAAACTGGGGATCGGGACCCCTCAGGGGGTCATGAGGTTATTACATGGGGGGTCATGAGCTGTCATCCTCCACGCCAAACCTTGCATTGCCTCCAGCATTAATAATGATGTTAAATATATTTAAAAGTGTTTTTAATTCATAAGGGGGGGTTGCACTCAGAGGCTTGCTATGCGAAAGGGGTCACCGGTACAAACGTTTTAGAATCACTGTCCTAGATTTGGAACAAAAAATTATGGGATATGCCCTCAGACATACCCGGGGCGAGTGCAGAACCAGTGAATACCTAGTAACATGGGTAGGGCTTTGCTGTGCGTATGTTCACACTGAGATAGGCCAAGCTGACTGTCAATCACCCATGTTAAGTGGTGAAGTCAGACCCTTCACATGGGCAACTGTGTTAAGAAGACACGAACCTTACATGGCTGGAGATGATGTGAAAAGATGCGGGGTAGGGGAATGTAGCTCCATTGTCCAGACAGCTGATTGAGTTTAGAATTAGAAGCGTCTTTTCACCTAAGAGGCTGGTAAATGCAAACAAGAGTAAGGGGCGGAAACACGAGGCAAATAGTCCAACACAAGATTCCCAAAATTTCCCCCATTAGCCTGGGATCTATCCTAGCATTGCCAAGCCCAATTGTTCATAAATCATGAGTCAGGCTCCCCAAAAATCATAAAGCCTTTAAAAAATAATAATATATTATGCACTTCATGAGCAGTTCACAAAGTCCTTTACAGAGAGGTTTGTATCATTATCCCTATTTTACAGGTGGGAAACTGAGGTACAGAGGGGTGAAGTAACTTGCCCAAGGTCACCCAGCAGGAGGGGAAGAGCTGAAAATACAACCCAGGTCTCCTGGCCCAGTGATATAACCACTAACCTACCCTGCCTGTTGAGGTCTTTAAATTTGCCTTCTAGTGTTTGAGCCTGTGTCACGCCATCAAGCTGTTCTCTGTAACAATTCTGGCTAGAAACTTACCTTTTGTTTCCATGAAAGCTGGGAGTCTGGGGTAATCACATGACTCCAGTGACTGAGGCTTTAAGGAAAAAAATCACACGCCTCATGATAAAACTGGTGAGAATCGGCAACACTGAGCCCTGTCCCCAAGACGCCAGGCGAAGAGAAACTAGTGTCTTAACAGAATTTTCCAAAGCGTCTAAGTGGCTTTGAAGCCCATGTCCCATTTTTAGGAGCTGTGCAATGGTGGCAGCTTCCCTGATGGGGCAAGGAGGAGAAAGACCCTTGGCACATCTCCCCGGGGCCATGTAATAACCATGTTACATCATGACTTAGGTGGCTGAAGCCCTGCTCTCTCCCCCACCCCCGCCCCACTGAACAATGGCTAACTGTTCTTTTTCCATCTATAAATTTGTCTGAGTTAACAGTTCCCCAGATCTGGCAGCAAGCTGGAGCTGGGAGTGAGCTGAGAGATAGGAGAGTGACAGTCTGAAATGAAACACAGAACTGCTGGGCCTGCAGCCGTCAGACAGGAGCCTGGCTCTCTCCCTTAAAGATTACTCAGACTCCTTCGCTGGAGCCCTCCGCATTCCCCAAAATCCTAGCAACAAAGTGCTGTCTCTCAGCCTCCAATGAATCATGTGAATTTAACCTTTCACCTGGCCACAAGGAGGCTAATATACCAAAATAGCCTCTTTTTTTTTTCTTTTTTCTTCATTTCATTTATTGCCTTTGGGCTGGGGGAGGGGATTATGCAGGGTGGAAACCAAATGTGAGTGGGACAGCACGAAAAGTGAGCTTAGCATTCAACTGCAACTCCCTGCCTCGCTGAGCTGGCCTCTGCCAGGCAAAAGGGGCAGCTGGAGGATCCTGAGCATCAGCTGAAGGGTTCAACAGGTACAAGTCTGGTATTTTCCATTCTGTTAGCATGAAATATTCCCCCCCCCACACACACACACACACACGCAGGTGGAAGGTGTAGGGTGGGCAGGTGGAGAGGAGGGGGTTGAGCGCAGGACTCATGGATTCTATTTCTAGCTTTGACAGTAACTTGCTCTGCCCGTAAGGCCCCAACCCTGCAAGCCCTTATACCTAGAGGTACCATTAGCCACAAGAGAAAGGTCCCATTGAGTTTTCACATGTCTAAGTGCTTGCAGGGCCAAGGCCCAATCCTGCTCCCCTTGAAATTAATGGCAAGAACTCCCATTGACCTCAGTGGAGCAGGATCCGTTCCTTTAGCTGCTGCGCCAAATCCTGCACCATGTTGTGCATCTGCTGAGAAGAGCTGCATGCCCATGTCTCCCAATGACATCGCTCAAAACTGAGGAGCTCAACAGCTCAAATCCTCCTCCAGGTCCCTATCTGTAAAATGAGGGTGATCGTTTTCACCTTTCTGTACCTCAGTTTTCCTGGCTGGAGCATGGGTACAATAGTACTTACCTATCTCACCGGGGAGAGTGGAAAGTTACAATAATGTTTGCAAAGTTCTTTGAGATTGTGAGATGAAAATCAGTAGGGACAAGCTCAGAATTATTACTACCACTTCATTTATTGTATTGTATTCCCTTAATAATGGTAATAACTGACTCCCTCTCTGCTCAGACTCCAACCCATCTTCCATTAGATTTAGACAGCTTGATTGCTATGAAAGTCCCTATCTGATAGTCACTCATGAGTGGGGCAAAAGTGCATTTGAAAATCTTAAATAAATTCTTTATCGACAAAATTGTTAAAGCAAATTACAAGCAAGGGTCAGTGTGGAAAGGCTCTAATAACTTTGTGCCATGTGATCCATTTGAAATTCAAACCACAAATCCTTAGTCACTGCCAAGCAATTTGCTTCTCTACACATTAAAATAGTTGTTCCTTGGAAAAAATGCTTGACACCTTTGTCTGTGACCAGGCACCCGCTTGGTGGTGTACCCTGTATCCAGGAGCCGAGGAGAAGCAGACGCTATAAACTGCTGAGATCTTGAAACCCGTGGCTGATCCCATGTCCGCCCTGCCATTGGAGTTCTGCTGAATTAGGAAAGAATATACGTGAATTTATTCGAGGAGAGAAAAGGCTTCTTGGAAAGGGCGTCTTTGAAGGACACTAAAATACTTGATACACACACACACACACACAAATACAAACTCCTTGAGACGTGGCTACATGCATTGAACATAAGATAAATATTTTTCCATTAAGCCCGATGTTTGTTTAACCCTTTCGAGCGGCTTTTCTGAAGTGTCATGCATCTCCTCCCCACAAAACCATGATCTCCCCTTTCAGCTGCTTTAGCTCAGTCCTCACACGTACCTCGTCCAGTCTCTGCTCTCCTCCATCCCACCAGGCTTCCTTCCCAGCAAGCCTTTGGTCTTGATTTTCTCTCCAGTGCTACCTGCGGAAATTAACCTCGCTTGTAGGTTGCATTAGGCACCTGAGATCGACACCCTGTGAAACAGACAAAGAATTCACTCTAAACAGGTAGAAAGGTAACTATTTCTCTGGGGCTTTACCCTGTTGGGAAAATGTTGGTTCCCTTTTCTTTAACTGGTCTTTGATCACTGCTCGGGGGCTGGGGAAAAGGCACCTATTTTATCCTTTACAATTGTTTAAATGCTTTCCTGTACAAAAGAAAGGAGAAATAAGATTATGTAGGCTCTTTATCTCGTTGAAGGCCAACACAGCAAAAGAGAGGGCGCAATTCGGAGTTTAGCAAGACTTGACTAACGAATGCTTGAAATGAAGTGTTTCCTGAAGCCATCTTTCCTGTTTGTTTCCCTTCCACTTAATGTAGACAGGAAGAGAAAAGCGAATCGAGGTACAGTGTGTCCCCTGGCTGTTGGTTTGAAAAGCCTGGGAACGGTTTTAAAAGTGTGCAATCCTTTCCAGGAACCTGCAAAGCCTTTCAGTGTGGAGCGACAACATACTCCATGGGGCTAGTGTAGATCTGGATTTGAATTTGGGGTTTTTTTTTGGTGGCATTAGGGAACCATTTGCGCTCTAGATAAAGCAGGCACAGATCGTCTTGAAATCTCGTCTCGTGGGAGGCACTCCCATTAGGATTATTGTGTGTATTTTCAGCTCGGGACTCTCTTCCTACTGCTCCATTTCTCGCTTGTTTAACAAACCAGCGGCTCGCTGTTCTGCACACAAGCCTTTCTGTTTAAAGGGAATTGTGATTCGGAGCGAATGCCGGGTTAGTCTCGCTCCGCGCTGAAGGATTTTCAGTTTCACTGGGGAGCTGCGTGGGATGAACCAGGATCTATCGGTAGGGCACATCACCTGATGTGCGTTGTTTTCCGCTCTGCTCAGCAATGGCTGATGCTGGCGCTGTAACCTCATGCCCAGGGCCTGTCTTAGATTCAGAAGAAAGATGGGGCTTGGATTCGTGACTTAGTTTATTGGGGGCAACTTGTCTTATGAAAGGAGAATCTCCTTTGCATCTGCTCTTCTTTCAGCGCATGCCGCTCCAGCCTCACTTCCCACCCAGACTTGAAGCGAGATCAGAGAGTTTCACTCCTTAAAGTCTAAACACCAGGGGTGTTTCTTCCCCCCGCTTCTCTCTCCTATCGGTGAAAGGCTCCTGGTGTCTTTCCCTTTCACCGTAATTGGAAGGCATGTCCCCTGACCCCCCAGTTCCCACCAGCCTCCTCCTTCCAGTGACCTGCTCCTGTAGCGAATGCCTCCCATGTCTAGGGTCAGAAAATATCCTACAAATCAAACGGGAAGTGGGGGTGGGGGGGATTAGGACAACGGGGTCTGGGGGCGCCACTCAGTCTGTCCCAGAGCCATGAAAAAACCTCACCTGGACAGTTCAGCTCCTAAATCTCTCTCTCCGCTTCCCCGACACTAGTGGGGTTTGCACCCAAGCAGCTGTGAATTTCACTTAATGCTGGGGGGGGGGGGGGTTGCCGCAGCTAGACAATAATCCGCACGAGTTACTGGATGCTCCGCTAGCAGGGCTGCACTTTAAGGCGCTTGGGTTTGGGCACCCCCACCCCCCTCCTTTGGCGGCTATGATCGCTCTGCGAAAAGACCAGAGCCGATCCTCAGCTGGTGTGAATTGACATTGACTTCAGTTCTGACCGTTCCCACCATCTCAGGAGCTGCCCTCGAAGGTATTTCTCAGCTACACCTAGCAAGTGTGACACGGGTCCGGGACTATCTCCGCCACCCGAGGCCCCGATCCTGCTCTCAGGAGAGAGAAGTCAGCCCAGATCCTCGCCGATCCCTGCATGACACTGTTGGACACTGGCTGGCCGGGGGAGTCCCCACGGGTATAAACAGCAGCCTGCCCCAGACCCAGACTGAGTTTTCTCTCCTTTACCCTCCAATGAGCTTCCACACGGTGACATCCCCGCTGGGTGAGCTGCGGTTGCTTCGCTCACCGCTTCCATAGCGGTGAACAGGGCGATGGTTCGCAGGACCAAGAGACCCGCTCTTAACCCCCCCATAGACCACATCCAGCCTTCCCTGGACTCTGCCCTGCCCGATGGACCGGGGAGGACAAAGCCCGGCATTAGCGGGGTCGTTTCCCTCTCTCCCCCCTGACCTAGCACCGCAATGAAGACGTGGCTGCGAAGTGCAACAGCTCAGGGGACGCTGATGCGCTGAGCGGAACCACAGGCCCGTTCCTCAGCTTGGAGCCCCTCCATGAGCCGGAAGGTGCCAGATCTGCGGGGACATTGTCAGCAGGGACCCTGCCCTGGTACTGAACCGAACCCGAGCCGGATCCCCGCCAATCCGCTGTCGATCCCTTCCCCGGGAGCTTATAAGAATGTCTGGACAGGACCTAAACATCTGTTGTGCCCCCCACACACACACTGTCAGCTACACCCTGGCACGGGGCGGGGGGGCTCTCCCTGGGCTCGCGTTGTGCGGGGTCCGCCGCGAACTCACTCGGGGAAGGAGCAAGGCTGGAAATAGGATGGGAGAGTCCTCCCTCTCCAACCCTTCCTGGGGCAAAACTCCCATTGAGTGCCCCCGGTGGGGGAGGCTCCAGCCCTGCGCCTTTCCACGCAGCCCTGCAAAGCACGTGCCCCTGGCAGATCTTGTACCCGTGGGGCTGTGCCCGCACAGGAGAGGGAGAGAAGCCAATTGTCCGGCAACCCAGCGCCTCGCGTCTTTCCTGTGACAGGGGCAGCACCTGCCCGGCTCTCCGGGCCGCCGCTTGGCAGAGGGGTTGTGTTCAGGGGGGAGCACGTGTGGTCCCGGGCAGCAGATCGGGAAAGCGCGTGGGTCTCAGACAAGCAAAGAACACGCGTGGGGGGGGGTAGCCTGGCCTTGACTCGCCTCCTCGGGTCCAGAGTAGCGCGGAATGAGCCCGGGATGGCGCCCTGGTGTCCCCTTTGTCAGGAGTGGGTTTGAGTCTGACAGTTTCGTTATGTGAGTCGTTGCTTCTCCCGAAGCCTGGGCGGAAGCAGCGGGGTGCTGCAGAAATGCAGAGGCACAGAGAGCGGAGATCGTCTCTCCTTATGCCCTGTCCCTCTGGCCAGTCATTGTTTCTTTAGAGTCCTGTCTTCTTTTGGCACCGCTCCGTCAGATCCAGGGCAGCCTGCTGCAGCCATACAGAGCGATTGGGGGAAATGGGCTCCAGCGGCGAGTGTGGGGCGGAAATGGGGCTGGCTGCATCAGCCTGACCCCCTGGGTACGCTGCCTTGTTGTAGGCACAGGTCCCCCTAGGTTTCCCTAGGAGCGCCCGGTCTGGAATCTCTCTCTCCATCCAGGCACAGGAGTGTGAAACATCCTGAACTCTCTGTTAGCCTGGCCAAGGTCCGGTCCATATTCGCTTAGAGGACAGGGTCGATGCACGTGGGATCCAGCTGTCAGGCTGAACTTCACACTGGAGATCCACAAACCAGCTGTTTGATCTCTCGCGTCAGGTGCCTTTCTGCGTTCTTACATTATTAACCATTGCGGTTACAAGACATCCCAGCGAAGGGACCCTGCATTGGCTGACACGTCTGTGCTAGCCCCTATGTGCTCTCCTCTTCCCAGATGTGCTGGCCCCTTGCACACCCCGAAATTCAGGATTGAGGGCTTCTGAGTTTGGTGCAATCGGGTTAGCTTGGAAACGGTACCGATTTCCGTTTAAACCCTCCATGGATTCGAGCCCAAACAGGCAAACCTAATTGGAAACAGTGAGGTCTGCGCTCCGAGAGGTTTTTGATTTTAGCTCCATTGGGATTTTGAGAGTGGCCCTGCAAACCCTCCCTAGCCTGAGTAACTCTTATTCCCGCAGATTGTTCCACGAGAGCCAGTGAGGTCAGTCTCATTAGTGAGGATGGCAAGATCCTAGACCCTGCAGAAGTGTGTCTGGTCCATCCCCGGGCTCTGTTCCCAGCACCTGAGCTCCTTCTAGCTTTCCATGCGCCCAGCTTCTCTTTTCTAGCGGGCCATTGAACAGTAAACCCCGTGAATCGAGTAAGCACAGGGGCCGGTGCTCTTTGCCTTGCAACACCCGAAAGCCTCAGCTCCTGGGAAGAGACAGGGACTCTGCGCCACATCTGAAGCATACGCTTGGGCTATGGACTGGGGGTCGCAGACGAATTCTGCCAGGGCTCCAGAATCCTCCCACTCCAGCAATATTTAGAGACTTTTTAAAAAGCCCCCCGGTAACCTCGGACAGATCCTGCAGATCCTTGGCTGACTGTATCTCGCAGATCTGTCCTATCCCAGCGATTACGGACCAACTAGCAGAACACGATCTTTATTTGGTCAATATGAGCGTCACACGTCCCATAGCTCCTTTTGGAAGGGGGGTTGTTTTTGTTTGTTTGTTTAAGTTTGATGAGTTTGAGACGTTTGCACTTTTCAAAAATCAGATGGTCCAGAAACATTTGCAAAGACCGGTTTCTAAAAGTACAATAACGCTTTAGACTTTAAAATCACAGCTGGCTTTTAAAGAGACACATGGACCGCACAGTATCAAAAATAGACTCGCTATATACCCACGTAAGGCGCACATCTAAATCCATATCGATCACGTGTATATATGTAATATTTAAACACATACATACACAAACTTAAATCTTACTAACTATATAGACAAACATAGAGATATCATATGTGCGTTGCATACATAACACGCACACATACGGACACAAAGAATACCAACGCACTGTGTATACACACTTCTACCCAGGTAAATACATGATACGCGCACAGATCACAAACATAGTACGCGCATATAGACAAACAATTCTAACACTGTGTATACACAGATATACATAATACGCGCACATCTACACGCAAACTTACTTAATACTAACACACTGTGCACTTACAGAGACGTATCCATACATAATACACACACATATACAAACTAAAAACTCTCCACAAATATATACACATCTGCATATACACATAGGTATATTATAAATATAATGTATGTCTGTGTAACATGCATATGTAACGCGCATATGCTCATTCATGTGAGTACTCCGCATGCACAGATGCGGTGATGTGTACATACATAACGCACCGCTGATAAATGACACACTTTTGTAGCTTAATCTGTGTGAATGAATCTCTTTTCCTTTAGGATCGTATTAAACCACTGAAATTGCGAGCGTTTAGGAAAGGCTGATGGAAACAATTTGGGGTTTGCTAAGCAATTATTTCCCATAGCCATATTTTCTGCCTAGAAAGACATCGAGAGAGAACTTTTAACCTGTGGGTTTCTAGCTGGTGCTTTTTATAATTATTTGGTGCTTAAAGTGACCACAGTTTTAAGGGCACTGTGTTGCACTTGATACCAGTTATGGGGAACCCACCGTAGACCTGCTTCTGTCCATTGTAATGGCTACCAGTATGTCTACAACATAATGAATAAGGGTCCCAGAGCCCTTAAACACACACACACGAGCATTAGACCACTCTGGTTTATGGCAATATAACCTTCTTCTGCAACAATTCGAATTGTGGAAGCAAGGGTACATAAAACCATCTACAAGGAATCTAATTAAAAGTACAGCAAGATTTAAGTATTAATCTACATACATAATATATGTCCACATGTGTGAATCTATGTGTGTGGGGGGGGTTATATGTGTGTGTTTGTTTGAGTTTAGAAAACTTTATGTAAGTTTCCTTTAGCGTAAAGATTATATATATATAAAGATATATATATATAACGTTTGTATTGTACATATTGCTATCTCTCTCTCTCTAGATATCGATATAGAGAGATGTCAGTATGTACATACAAACTTTTATATATTATATATATATTACGATTAAATATATATATTATATATTATGTTTTAATATTATTTTACAATCATGCTTCCCTTAAAAGAAATCTTTCAAAAAGATTTTAAATTAAAATATTATTAAATAATGTTTTTAGTTTTAATAGTAAAATCAGAAAATTGAAATATTTTCAGTTATCTTCAAATTCCCCAGTTTTCCCCAGTTTTGCCGTTAAGGCTAATGGAAGGGTATTTGCAAAGGGTTTCAAAGGTAGCTGCTGTGCATATGAGAAACACAGACTGAAGCTCTGAATCTTCTATACGTTTTTTATTATTATTATTTCTTTTCTGTGTACAGAGAATATATTATAAATGGTAAATTGCAGAATCTTATCTCAATCAACTAGAATGTAACACGTAAATAAATACACAGGTTTCGCCAGTCACATCGTATTATTCCGTGGTAAATATCTCGCATTCTTATACAAATTCATTTTGAATCGGAGATTTTTTATGCCTCCAACATATTTTTTGTTACTGTAAAATAGCCAAGCTTAAAGCACACAATAAACCAAACTGGAGAAGTAACATCCAGATCTTATTACTTCCCTGCTGTCTATTTGTGTCTCTTTTCTAATTATTAATACTAGCATGTTTTTTTTTAAAAACCCGCCTATTTATTTTTTATTATAGGATGTTAGCAATAAATTCCAATGCAGGAACTGGACCGATTGCAATAGGGGGCCCGATCCTGCATGCAGTGGGGGCTTCCCACTGCGATCAGTGGGCGTTTAGCCTGCGTAGAGATCGGGTCCCTAGTTTGTTAGGAAGCGGTAAACAATGGGGTGTAGTGGGGGATAAGGAATTAAACCCCGATTTTTGTTTCCATTTGCGCAAAGGGGGTTGGGCGGGAGAATCTCATAGCGCTGGTAGGACTCGCTGCCCAGCATGAGCTGGGGAGGGGGGGTCACGCCTTCTGGATTGCTGCGTTGAGCTGATGGCTAACTAAGGTGTAATTCCTTGTCCATGGAGGGGAAAGAATTTCACAGGTATTTCAAGGCAGTCGAAAATAATCAGAGACCCCTTGACTCCCGAGATTAATTTTGCCCGCTCGCTCAGGTAAAGCCGGCTGAGAATCTGCCCAGCGATGGAAACAGAAAAGAGACTTTTTACTGGTTCTGTTGAACCGATCTCTGCCAAAGGGCTTAAAATGTTGAATATAAAATCAAGTTTCATTTCCTGCCACCCTTTGCTTATTACATACGATCCGAATCAACTCCGCATTGTCTCTTTTTGGGACAAAATCCAGGTGGTAGCTTTGAGCTGCTTTAATATACACCGTAATAATAAATAACTATCATAATTAAAATAGTTGTTAAGCAGGTACAAGCTATAACTTGGATTTATATTTATTTAAGAGCCTTGTTCCTTAAGAGAGAAAAATCTAGAATACTTTATAATTCCGTGTATTAAATAAAAGGTGGCTGCGAATCCTACTTGATAATACACTCCCAATAAACAGTTTTCTGAATTTGCTGGGTTTTTCCCTTACAATAATAGCTCCTTGCTCTTTTAACCTCATTCAAACAGTGACACCTTGAACCACAACCCCCTATGAAGAAGGGGGATGTTTTCAAGTATTGAGTAAACTCAGGTTAAAATTCTGGTTTTCGAAATTCTTTCATGCTAATAACGATAATAATTAACAACCAGGGGCTTGTTACTTAGAGCTCAGTTCTCTCCTTGGTTACTCCTGGTCTTCGGTGAAGAGTTTACTGAACAGTTTGTTCTGTAGTTTATTGAAATTGTCAAGTTTTAGAAATACATTTAGGAATGACCCAGGGCCCTATCGGTTCTGTCAGCTTCACCCCAGAGGCGCGGCGAATAAAATATTGCTACATCTTCATCCGGATCTGGGATTTGTGAGGGTTTAGTTCAATCGTTGTTTTGAGTGATTCTGTAAACTGGTAGTCGGGTTCTCTCCCCCCTTTCTTTATTATGTTTTTTTTTTAAATAGAAGTTGCTGTTAAGGCAGAAATCACTTCACAGCTTCCTATATCTCAGTGGAGAATTCTTAGCTCGGTAGGAAAGTTTTAGATTGTTTTCATACTTGATAAGATACAAAGTGACTCTTTTAAAAAGTGCTTTGATTTGGGCTGAGGGAGGGGAAAATAATCTCTCCTCTGACACTTTAAAATGAGGGCACCAGGACAGGAAACCTTGTGCATTTGATGATCGTATTTCTGCGGGAAGCAGAAACTTCAAAATAGAGATACACCGTTTCAAAGTAATTCCCAGAGCCTGCGATCTTTACTGGCGCTAAAACCCACGCGTATTTTAACTCTAATGTCTGAGAGCGGATACGTGTTGGCAAAACAGCTCCCTCGTTTTCAGGTCTGAAAAGTCTGAGTGGGGCGGGGAGGGTTGTGAGGAAGAAGGTGGCTTGTCCTTATATTCAGCGCCAGATCAAACAAACAAACTGCCCTCTAAGCTCCTGGCTTTGAGAGAGACCCAGGTGTAGTCAGCAGCGCGGAGAATTAGGCAAAGGCAGGATCTAGCTTTCTAAAACTTTCTGGTTCTTAATAAATACTAATAAAATAATAAGAATAAAATAAAAAATATATAATTAATTAATAGCACCATCGACTCCGACAGGGGATCGACCCCCTCCCTATTCCACTAACAGTGCAGCAAAATCCCTGCCCACAACAGGGCTCCAGTAAGAAATAAAAACCTCAGACAAATGCCCCTTGTGCAGCCCTGCGCGTTAAAGGGGCGATTCACGCCCCGGGAGTCTCTCGCTTCCCCCTCCCATGGAAAGTTTGGCGCTGGAGGTTGGTTTTGGGAGACACCCAATCCTTAGAGAACGCCACGGCCTACCTAGCCGGGGGGGGGGGGGGGGTCACGTGATCCGGGCCATACAATTGCCCTGCTGTAAAGCGAAGGGAACCACTTTAACTCCGAGATTAGCAGCGAAAGGAGCCAGTTAACGCAGATAGGGGAGCTGGGTCAAACCCTATCAGAGCGATACCACTCCCTTCAAAGGGGAAGGCGGCGGGGGGGTTAAAGTCACCGATTCTTTACTGCGGAAGGGGGGGGGCAAATCAGTCCCTCTTTTTGCTGGAATTTCCCCGAGGATTTGGATTCAGCTGCTGCTGAATTCCCACCCAGCCATGCACGGTTTTGCTCCTTCCCCGCTGCACTGTAAGTACTTCTCGGCGAATTTATCTGCCAGCTGCTCTTATCTCGGAGATAATGCCGGGGAGTCGGGAGGTTTCCCGATGGGATTCTGTTAGCTTTGCGAGGCAGCTAGTGATATTGCTCCGTGATTTACGTGGTCTCTGATTTTTAAAAAAAATCCCATTTTCAGAGGGTCCTTTTATAGAGGAGCCAGATTAGGATTTTTTTTTTTTTTTTTTTGCTTCTTATCAAGGAAGCAGCACAATCCTGATGTGGAGAGGAGCCTTTCCTCTCACCCCTGCGCAACAGGCCGGGGGAATTAGCAACACGTTGAATTCTTCACTTTGCTTTCTCGTTCCGAAAGATCTTTGTCATGCCCCGCTTTCTGTTGCTCCCGTGTGCAAGAGCTGATCGGGTTATCTTCCCACCGAGGCCCATTACTTACAGCACAGCCACGATTGCTGAGTTGTTTTTAAAAAGACACCGAATTTGCTGACTTCTTAAAATCGCCGAGGAAGCTGTAGGGTTGTGTTGCGACTTATTATTGTGGCTCTTGAGTAGACTGATGGCTGAACGCGAACAGTAATTTCTCTTCCTGGCAGGGTTAAACACAAATGACGTTATTTATATGGCAGGAAAGTCTTCTAGAAAAGTGTTGATTTTATGTGTTGTTTGTGTTCATTACAGAATTGAAAAATTATCTTTCCAAAAAAAGAAACCAAGAATCAGCTACAGGACAATATTAAATGGTTAAAACGACTTCAGGGTTTTTATTTGTCCAAATCGATGCTGTAAAGAAAAAGCAAATCGCATTAGAACTTGGCGAAATGTACATGGGAAGCAGAATATTTGTGAAGAAACCCTTTAAAAAACCCTCTTAATAACAAAAGTTAAGCGCATTTGTTTAAAACACAGAAGTACCCCGTTTGAAATACTATTTTATTTTATGTAGCCTAAATGTAACTTTGGGACTCTTGAGTGGCGTCTCTATAGATAGACACTAAAGCAAAATCCACAATATATATTATCTAGTGCAAAGCCAATATTTATATAAGTAACACTATATATTTCAATACATATGATGCGAAATATACACAATAAATATAAACTATATATGTTGTATATGATCGTGCCTATGTATGTCATTGTATGTGGGGTATAATTATGTATGTTGGATATGATCGTGCCTATGTATATAATTGTATGTGTGGTATAATAAGATATGTTGGATATGTGTGTTGTATTATGCAATATAATAATACCCAATATAGTGAATTTTCTCTGTAGAGTGAATTGTTATGGATAATACTGGCAAACTGAATAACTAAAATCGGATCTGAACTAAACATCTGCAGCTGGCAATAATCCAAACCTTTAATTCTCACCCGGTGCTTCTTCCCATCCTAATTCTTTTCGTCGTATTTAGCCGCGATCGCCTTCACCGAAGACGTGTTAAAACATCCCTCCTCTTGCAGCGGTGTCCGTGTGGAAGGACAGGTGCAAGAGGCTGCTGCGAACCAACCCGGGTTTTTTTTTATGATATAATAGTTGTGCCATAAAAAAAAAAGTTCATATCTCGCTGCTTTCATGTTTCAGGTGCCTGTAACTGTTACTGACCCGAGCCCGAACATCTGGAGCCAGCTGCAGGGCAGCCCCGCTTCTCATGCCAAACTCCCAGCCCTTGACATAGGAATCTTTACGCTTCACCCCACAGAAAACTTCTGCGCCACCTGAGTGGCTGCTTTTCCCGACCCACGGCTGCCCCGGGCCTCGGCCCCGCTTTGGAGGATATAAAATGTATCAGAGTTTAGCCCTCGCCCCCAACCATGGGCAATCGGCTTATTCCCACGACTCCAGCAATTTCCTGCACTCGTCGGCCAGCTCCCCGGTGTACGTGCCCACCCCGCGGGTGCCCTCCATGCTGCAGACCCTGCCTTACCTGCAAGGCTGCGAGACAGCCCACCAGAGCCACCCCCTGGGCAACCACCCGGGCTGGGCGCAGACCGGCGCCGAGGCCTCCGCCTTCAACCCCAGCAGCCCTCACCCGTCCTCCGGCTTCCCCTACTCGCACAGCCCGCCCGTCAGCAACAACGCCGGCCGGGAGGGAGCCTACCAGAGCCCGCTGCTCCTGGGCAGCGGAGCCCGGGAGCAGTACAGCAACGCCCTGGTGCGCTCGGTCAATGGATCCTACTCCAGCCCCTACCCGGCCTACGTGAGCCCGGAGATGCCTCCCTCCTGGACCGCGGGGCACTTTGAAAGCAGCGTCCTGCACAGTCTCCAGAGCAGGCAGGCTGCCTTGCCGGGCAGGAGATCCACTTTCGGTAGGTGACCGCCCCTGGGAGCTGCCCCCGGGCACTGCTGAGCCCCCTTCCCAGCCCCCCAGGAGCTCTCCCTTCCGGCGGCCCTGGGGTGGGTTTAGCTATTTTTTAAGATGCAAATGATGTGTAAGGCTCCCGCTTCTCCAGCTTCGGTGGGCAGCAGGAGCCGCTCCCGAAAGTGCTGCTAGGAGCCTCGTGGGACCCGAAAACTCACCCCAAAGAGCCCAGCGTGTTAAATGCAGGGCCCGGTCCTTGTGCCCAAGCAGCGCCTGACTCTGCCCCGCTGGCATGAATGGGGCTATCTGAGGAGTCAGGTGATGGGAGCAATGAGGCAGGAGAATCTGACCCCTGAGTTTTAAGTGAACCTTAAGGAAAAGATGGTTCTCTAGAAAGACCTCCTGCCCTGTGTCTTTAGCCCTAGGAAGGGTCCAGTGGTGGAAACAGCTGCCCCCTCCGCTCCCCAGGGAGGAGCTGGGTTGTTGCCACGTGAATGCCAGGATATAGATATATAGAAGGGGAAAGAAGACGTTTAAAAAGGAGAGTAATTTCCCTGGAGGACAGAAAAATGGAGGTTGTTTAAACGCCCCTTGCCTTTTACCCCAAATGATCTCTCCTTTCTACCATATCGACTTCGTGCCTTCGCCTCAATACTTGCCCTTGTGTTTGAATTAGGAGGGCAGATTTATGGCTCCTTCCCTTTTAAGTAATTTATTGTGGTAAATTAGTTTATATTTGAACAGACTCTTGGTCTCCTAATTCGCCTTCACCCAAACAATTCCCCAATTGCATCAATCTGCTGCCTCTGGAGAGACGGTGAAATCTAGTCAGGCGTTGAACAATAAAACCCGCTTCAATTCGTTTTTATCCACACGGAGAGCCCTTTTAAATCAAGTTCCTAGCCAACTTTCCAGCTTCTCCCCCTCTTCCCCGTGACCCTGCCGGGTCTGCTCAATAAATAGGACCAGCTCTGGTTTATAACTCATGGGTCTATTCTTCTCCTAAGATTATGTTTTGAAAAGTACTTTAAAATCCACTTCAGGATCTCATCCTTATCATCTTTACTGCTGTGAATCGAATTATCTTATCTCTCGAGTGAGAACAAAGTAAACTAGGAAAAAATGCCTCCACTCCATGTTTCTTACGAACTTTCCCAAATTGCGGATCTTACTTTCTTCTACTGCACTTTAAACAGATGCTTCCTTATGATTTCTGGAAATCGTTTTGATTTGCCTTTGAAAGTCATGTACAATCTTTTTTTCCCACTGAATTAGTAGGATCCCCTGATGACTTGAACTGTAACTCTCCGATGCGCCTAAAGCAAATGTTAATTCCATAGAAATCACCCCAGTTTATAAACTATCCCCTTTTCTGCTGAGAGATGTGGGTTCCTCGCAAAGTCATTCGCTGTGCCCTGCGGTTTTGTATGTTATTGGCCTTCCAAAATGCAGTGTTCAAGAATCGCTTCTAGTTATTTATTTTTTGCTCTTAGATCATGTAAGCGGGGGTGAAGTGCCCTAACACAACAAAAAGTCCAAACTTTGATTTTTTTTAAGGATCGCTTCTTTAAGAAGTTCAAAGAAGGTGAAACCAGGAGTGCATTTTTATTTGGAAAGAAAACAGGCAATTTTCAAACCACGAATAACAGCTTCTTCCAGATTGGGAGGGAGGGAGTTATTTCAGACAAAAAAATGAGGCTTTAAATCAACTTACACTAAGACTGAAATAATAGGGGTTGCTCCGTATCCCCGGCTTGTAAAATAACTGAGGCAAAACTCTACAGCTGGGAGATACACAAAGCTAGTCAGACAAACAAACCCTTTCACTTTCCCTTCTGATTTCTGGAAGAAGAGGGTCAGATCTCACTCTGAAATGTCTAGTCCAGTGCCTCATGAATATATCCTTTTGGGTTAGATGGGGAAGTATACACGTGTACCTATGTGCAAAATCTGTGTGTGTTTGAAACCCATGTCATTCTTGAGTGTGTGTATTTATAGGTGTGTGTAACAGATGTGCCTGTATGTGGGTATATAGGTGTGTACACACACAGCACATTTATTTTATAGCCAACGTTTATTGTACATATATGTTCTATAGCCACATGCAATCAGATGTGTGTGTCTGCAGCCACCTACGATTTCAAACTCCGCCAGCGCTGGTACTGGGAGCTGGAAGATTGACTCGAGAAAGCTGACCCCCTCCCCCCTTCCTCTGCGAGTCTGTCATTTGTCAGCTCGAAGCTCTAGGTGTGATTGATACCCACAGGCCAGCATCCCCCGACGTTGTACATCAGCCATAGACATTCCAGCAGGCCTTCCCCAGCCTGCTTGTCGCCACCAGTCAGCAACCAACCCCGTTTGATTGAAATCAGGAAAGTCTTCCAGTTCCCTCTCCCCCCCCACCCTCCTCCTTTTATCATCTTACAATAACATCATAGCGATCATTTATTTTTACAACCGAGCTGGGCTGCACCCGGCCCGCTTCCAGCCACATGAGAAGCGGTTTCTGGGGAGCCCGCAGGGAAATGAAATCAGATCAATCTTCATTATCGCCCCTGGCCCGGGATATTTATTTATTTATTTTTAGAAATCATTAAATGATACATTAAAAGGTTAAATAAAAAGGAAAACAGGGGGCGAGGGCGGAGGCTCCTTTCTCTTTCTTGCCCAGATCGTGGAGACACGTGAGAGGGCTGCTAAAAGCAGGGATGGGGGTTAATTGAACTGGGTCCTGGCTCGCAGGTCCCCTCTGGTGCTTTGCAATGGATCCTCAGCCCAGTGAAGCCATAGGGGAGAGTCCTGCTTCAAAACCCAGGCTCCCACGAGGGTCGGCAGAGAAGAACTTGGGCTGATATACATTCGCCTGGATTTCTTTCTCGCGCTCCAGTTCTCCTCTTGACGCCGCTGCGGCTGGAGTCAATGGGAGTTTTGCAGCTGACATCCCTGGGTCTGACACCTCTCCAGGGCATGAAAAGTGGGAGCCCGGCTGAGTGACGGGATGAGCAAACCGACCTGGCTATCGGCTGCCATCTCTGCTTAAGCAGAACTCCCCTATTCATAGCCCTGCGACAGGGCCCTCAGCTATTTCCGCCTAGGATTTATTTCATACGGGGCAAATCCAGGACAGGTGAGGTGAGGAGAAATCTTTGAAGCCAGTGGCAAAACTCCCTTTGGCTTCCACAGGGCCAGGATTTCACGCGTGGGATTTTCACCTGCGATCTGGAGGTGGGCAAAACGGTCAGGGACTCCAGTGGGAGTCGTGTTAGGGCGGGATCTTCCCATAACATCTTATTTCTGATCCTTATTTACCATGGCTCTCGGTCACGTCCCAGGTTCTGTTTCCCTTCTTCCAGCTGAGTTTTTTCGCCTGAGTCGCGGTTTCGGTGGCGCCCTGGTGTGTTATTTTCAGTTGTGATGTTACAACTATTTGCCATGTAGGGATCCTGGTAGGCCAGAGAACAGCACAGTCCTTTGCTGGAGCCAGGATGGAGAAAAGTTCGGCGGGACGCCCGGGCGTATCTGACCCTTGGTGTCCCGGGGCTGTTTGCTCCTGCAAAGAATCGTAGGAATTACTCGGGAAAGTAGCCGCGTGGCACCTGAATGCGCAGCAGCCCAGTGCTCTCCCAGAGCAATCGGTGCTTAACGGGCCAGGGAATGACGTGTTTTGCCTTTTATTCCTCCGAAGACAAAATGGGGTTCCTTTGAGGACAGGCCCGCTGGCTCTGGGTCGCCTGGGATCCCGGGCCGGGGGGAGGGACCCTGTGCGGGGAAGGGGGCGAGCGCCTAACGAGCTGCCTTTGGGTCAGTTTCAGAGTACTTGGAAGAATTCCCCGGGGATGGCAGAGAGTGTGTGAACTGCGGGGCGATGTCCACCCCGCTCTGGAGGAAGGATGGCACCGGGCACTATCTGTGCAACGCCTGCGGGCTCTATCACAAAATGAATGGCATCAACCGACCGCTCATCAAGCCGCAGAAGAGGCTGGTAAGGCTGGCAACCCCCAACCGCCCATTTCTTTCCTCTGTGCCCCGCACCGCGCTAGGGAAGCGGGGATCTGTGCCCGCGCCAGGCTCTGGCGAGAGGGGGTGGTTCGTGCGCTCCGGGAAGGGGGTGGGGGGAGAGGCGAGTGAGGTTCTTTCTTCTGGGGCTTGGAGAGTTAAAGGTCTGGCCCCGGAGATGTTGCAGCTCCGAGGAATCCAGCTGAGAAGTGAACTCGTCAGTGTTATCGCAGCAATCTCAGCCCGGTTTCTGCCGTTGGTCGGTGGCGATCGATCACGCCTGATGAGGATGATATTATTGTTCAAGAGTCGTTAGCTATTATTGGCCGATGTAAACACAGCGAGCACACCCCACCCGCCCCGTTTGAGCTGTTGAGTAGGTAAAGGTGGAAGGATGAAATGACACAAACGGAGACATTTTAGAACCTACGACTTCTGTGCAAGTTTGCAAGAAAATGAACTCGCTATTTACACAGCTACTGCACCACGGGTGGTAGTCCTACAGGATTGATTTGAAAGGACAGAAAGCGATAGGCTAAGAAACCAAAGGTTGTATGTTTCCTCTGGCATATGATTTATCTAATCAGAATAGAGTGGCATGATCTCCCCTCATTCGTTCCCACAAAGAGAAATCCAATTGCTTGCTTTAAAAATAATAATAATAGATAGTATTTAACAAGGGAATACAGAGGTAAAACCCCTTAACCGACATCTAGATCTGAGAGCAGTTGGGAGCTTTCGTTTTGCAAGGTAGAATGAAATTAACCTTAGTAAGCGAGGGTTCTCTTGTCCTCTTTCCTCTCTGTCCACTTGCCTCGTATTTCAAACAAAGGACAGGGTTTCTTCCTAGACTGGGGAAAACCTTTAATGTCTGGGGCTGTATAAAAGCAGAAACTAAAGAGAGAAGCAAACTATGTCATGTCCCTTTTTGTTTTGTTTTTAATATGACCACCTTTTCATTACCCCGGGGACTGGCCTTTCTCTAAATATTATGTTATCCCCTCTATCAACAAAAAGTCTGTTTAAATTCAGGGGAAGTTATTCAATGTTCATTTGACATATTTTGACACTGTTCTTTAAAAAGAAAAGAAAAAGCCTGGAGCTTAATTGGGATTCTAGGATACAGTGGCCAGTTAAAACAATATTGAGTGCGAGAGTAGAAGAAGTGAATTCCCTGTTCATGTCAATAATAAAGTTATCATTCCAAAGTTTTGCCTCTTGAGACCCCTGAAATTTCCCCCTATAATGCCTAACAAAAAAACTCAACATATTTTGGAAGGCTACCAAAGATAGATTAAAATGATCTATAGAGTGTCTGACTGTGATCCTCTGTTGGGTTTTTGATCACTTTGGATGTATTTTATTGGGATAAATTCATGCGTGCACATGTAGGCATTGCTCTCTTAGAAGTAAGGAGTAGACAACTAAGAATCTACCAAAGGAAAATACAGCCAGGTTAGCTAGAGAATAAAAAATAGATATTAATGGGAATAAAGATCTCAAAAATGAGGGTCAATGCTACAGGACTGTATTTACATTTAAATGCTAACATGAGTAGCTGTGGTTTTCTGCCTCCGATGTATAAGGACCTCTTCAAGTGACAGGCAGAGATCTATTAGGACCCTCTAGTTACTTAACATGCTTATTATTGAATGCAGGAATTCACAGCTCCAGACGCATTGGTGGATACAGGCTGATCAATAAAACACATGTATGAACGCTGAGGATATTTTTAATATTGCTCTCAAATAGGAAAGGCCTGGTTCTGTGCATAGAGCTCTAACTAAGTATGCCTATCACCTTTCCAGAGCGCCTTGTGCATTTCTGGGTTTGCAGAAAAGTTTTCCCATGTAGGCTGCCCAAGACCAAGAGAGAGGTTTGAGTTCTGCCCTACACGCAAGTCCCCAGCTCCCACCCTGTTGTCCTGCTTCCACAGTCACAGTTAGTGCTAAAGTCAATGGATGTGTGCTGCCTGAATGCGGCTCTCCGAGGAGGCTGATCAGATATCATGGCTCGGTGCTAATTGAGAGGAGCCATTTTTCAAGCGAACACCTAAAAAAAAATGGTTGGTAGAATGCCTGGGCCCCATACAAAGTCAGGAACCACTTTGATAGATTGTGGCTGAGGGTTGTTTAAATTAGCTGAAAAATGCAACCGGGGAGTTACTAGTGGTGTGGCATGGGCCTGTCCTTGTGAAAACCTTGACCAAAACAAAGGCATTGCCTGTCGGGCACTAGCTAGTTGTGTGTTCAATGAAGAGGCTGATCTTGCAATTCTGATTCAGGGGAATAGCCCCTTTGGAAGGTACAGGCTGGGCTCAAGGATAAAATGCCTACGGTCTCAATTTGAGGCCAGGCCCAGCTCCCATTAAAGTCCATCAGGCCTTTAAAAGATTGAAATAATGAATATATCTTAACAATCACTCTCCATAGTGTAAATGCCCTCAGGATAATAGGAAATTAAATGCCGTGCAACTAAGCAGTATTTTCAGATTAAATACGCCTCACAATTTCCAACCATTTTGATAATCACAGACACATAGAACAGGCATAGTATCCAGTTAATATACAGTAGTGCATGCATCTCGATAGACAAACTGATTATCTATCCACTAGAATGCATGTTAGCCCCTCCTTCTAATTTACCTTTTAGACTGGGCTGAATACAGAACAACAAGTGAACACTGATCTAGCCTTACTTCCATTGAAGTCCATGAGAGCTTTGCCACTGATTTAAATTGGAGCCCAGAGTTGTCCCTGGTTAAATAAATACTATAGGCTGGAATCGCATACAGTCACTGGTGCATCTCTGGCTGTCAGCATTGGCTGAAGGATAGGTTATGGGTACTGTATTCATTAGTTGCTGTATCTTTTCAGATTAAAACATTAATCTTACAGATATTATACATTGGATTCCATCACAGTTGGGTCTCCTTGCAAGGGGGAGAAGGCATGTCTTTTTCATGTAAATTCACCTTTGATATTTTAATTTAGTTGTAAAAAGTTTCATCTTTTCACACTGCAGTGATTGGTAACAGAGCTCAGGACTCGATCCCTCAAACTCTAAATCAGTCAAGCTAAACGCTAGTAAATGTTTAGGATGAGTCCTTAGTGAAATGAAGTTTCAGTTGGAAATAGATTTCTTTGCTAGAGTTTAGGGCATGAATGCTAATGTAAAGTCACTCATTTTTACACGTATGTCTCCAAAACTGCAAAGACATTTGCACGTGTTAACTTTACATGTGTATGTAATCTGTGCATGTGTGTGAAGTAAAGCATGTGTGCAGAATTAGGGCTTATAGATAATTTGGTAAAGACCTTAGTATTTTCGTATTAAAGACACTGTTATAGATATAATGTAAGAATATGAATAGGATACTACACTCATTACTCAGGTAAAACTCTCTTTGGATATCAATGGACAGCTTTGACCAAGAATTTACAGGATCAGATCCATATAGCTCAGGGATCCCTAAGAAGCCCATTTTCCTTTGCATGATGATAAATCTTACCAAGGTCACTATGCAGGGATTTTGGTTTTTAACAAAATATTTCGATGAACAGTTACAATCTCTGCGCAACATTTGTGCTCAGTGAGCCTCAGTGTAAATTGTCTGTTTTCTATCATATTGCCATTGAAGCTTTGTTTACAAGTTACCCAGGCAGATGCGATTTTTTTAAATTAAAACTAACATGTATCAGTTAAACTGTTTTAGAAGTCTAGTGCCAATTTTTAATAAGATTTTTAATGGATTCCAACTTCTTATTATAACCCATTTCTTAAGAAAAACAACTGTTTTTAAAATGTAATTCTGCTGTATTTTGCTTTCTGGTATTTATTGATATCTTCAAAGCAGTCACTGGAGATAGTCAAGATGCTTGCGTCTGAATTAGAGCTGGGCAGGAACTGGATTTTCTGTTTCACAGAAAATTCCATGATTTCAATTCTTTCCATTCCAAAATGGAACAAACCCCCCAAAATGTGAACTTTCCCCTTAAATCAAAATTTTAAAAAAATTCCGTGAATGGAAATGTTTTGTTTTGATAAAAATGAAACATTTCCTTCTGATTTTGCTTTTTTTTTTTACATTATACATAATATAATATCAAAACAAAATGTTTTTTCAAACCAGACAATTAAAATGTTGCCTTCTCAAAATGAAACATTTTGACGTCAACAGAATGCTCCATCCCATTATTTTAAAACATAATTTAATTGAAATCCATGTTTCCATGGAACATTTTGCTTTCAATGAATCAGCATTTTCTGATGGAAAAACATTCTGTCATTACTGCTGCTCAGAAGTTTTCTGTGTATAGTGTCTGTATTCTGGGGCAGATTCTGATCTCAGGTATAGTGATGTAAATCCAGAGCAACTCCACTGATTTTGAATATCTTTTTTGTTGTGAGAACGGTGTAACAAAAAATACCCAGGGCCGTATTCTGATCTGAATGATGCTGGCATTGTAATTGTTTTCAGAGCGGATGTTTCTCAGAGTTCTTTCAATACATATAGCAGATGAAATGGAGACAAATGGGTTGCACCATTATTAAGGGTGCATAGAGTTAGGGGAGGCTAACTCTCACACCTTCCCACTTGTGTACTAGTCCAGGCTACCTAAGGACGCTGGGGCTATTTCCTGTGCTGCAGGGGGTTAGGCCTGATCGCTGCTCACCCATCCTTTATGCAACAGCCCCATCAGTAGAGCTGGTCAAACATTTTCTGATGCAATGGTTTTCTGTTGGAAAATGATGATTCAACAAAATCTAACCATTCCACTAGAATCTATCAATTTCACCAAAAAATCCGGTAGGAAATTATCAAAATGCTTCATTTTGACAATAATATACTAGAATATAGTTGAAATGATCAAGTCAAAAAAATGTTTTGATCTTATCAAAACTAAAGGGTTCAATGAGGTTGAAATGAAATATCTCAGAATATTTTGTGACGTGAACATGCAGAGATTTCGACTGTTTGTCCTGATTTGAGACAAAACCGAATTAAAAATCCCAGAATTTCCCATGGGATGGAAATTCAATTTTTCAACCAGCTCTCCCCATAAGAGGAAAAGTGATCAAGTTAGAGATGGTTTCAGAGCCTAGTCCCACTTATTGCATGTTCTGAGCTCAAAACACAGATGTGTAACAGCCATTTGAAATGTCCAACATTACTTACCTACCATACTCCTCAGTGCCAGATCAGGAGGAACTGTTGTTAGTCTGTTATTTCTGATGGTACTTCCAAGCTGGGGGATGTAATGCATTTGCATAGGTATATATTCAAAGCGCCAGGCTTTGCCGCATTGGGATATGCTGCTAAGGTTTTTTGTTGAAGTATTAGGACTTATTCATTGTTGGGGCTTTCCTGGTACAGGCCATCTGCCTAGCGCTGGGCAATCATTACTGACTAAATACTTTTAATTCCCAGTTTTTAGAGACGTAACAGCTAGGACTGACAAATGGAACTAATCTAACATATAGATAAACCCCAGTGCGTACAAGCCATCCTTCTTCTCACCAGCCCCAAATCTCAAGATGAAGAGGTCTGGGGCCATGTGCAAAGTGTACTGCACGCAGGCCAGGTGTGTGTCTTAGGATTTGTCTACACTACAGAGGAAATTCGATCTAAGCTGCGCAATTTGAGTTACATGAATAGCATAACGCAAATCGACGTATCTTAGATGTACTTCCCGCAGAGTCCACACCACGCGATGTTGACGGGAGACGCTCTCCCATCGACTCCCCTTACTCTTGTCGATCTGGTGGAGTACAGGAGTCGACGGAAGAGCAATCTGCGGTCGATTTAGCGGGTCTTCACTAAATCGACCGCTGATGCATCGATCGCCGCTCGTCGATCCCCTGGTAAGTGTAGACAAGCCCTTAGTCTGTCTGGCAAGCTCTCACACAGCTCCTCTCCCTCACTCCCATCTCCCAAAGACTCCCTTTACCAGACACACGCATGCCTAGCCTCTCATTTTTACAGTCCAGGCAGTATCCTATTCAGGTCAGGATTCATGACCATGTGAAGGATTTTCTCTGGCCATGACAGGCCCTGGTAGGGACAGGGTTTTACACCTATAGGGTCTGATATGGCATCCATTGAAGTCAATGGCAAAGTTCTTATTGACTTAAGAGCTGCGGGATTGAGCTCCTAGTGAAGCGAACCTCATGCACCTCAGCAGTTTCGGACAGTTGAAAACACAAGATGCTCATGACAGCTGCTCTTTTTGCTGCAGCGATTCCTAGTGTGTTACTCCATTTGAAGTCAACAGAACCCTTGGCTGAGCAAGGAGGCTAGTACAGACTAATATCCTTTGGATTTGTCAGGAAAATAAATGGTCAGGTCTGATATATTTACATTTTAACAAGCCGCTGAGCATGTAACACCCATTCTCCAGAGGGCTAAACATGCACAGGAACTATTTTTCATCATTTTAAAGCAATTATTCACACACGATTCAATGCTGTGAACTGGAAAGGGAAAATATTGGGACCAGTTCCTGTAATCAACTCCACATAGGCAGACACTTGTACCCACCTGGAGGCCTGTGAACCAAAGGGTCTGATTGCAGCAGGGCTGGCTCCAGGCACCAGCTTAGCAAGCAGGTGCTTGGGGCAGCCACTCCAGAGAGGGGCAGCACATCCAGCTATTCAGCGGAGGGTCCCTCACTCCCTGTCGGAGCGAAGGACCTCTCGCTGAATTGCCGCAGATCGCAATCACGGTTTTGTTTTGCTTTTTTTTGCTGCTTGGGGCAGCAAAACCCCTGGAGCCGGCCCTGGATTGCAGGATCAAGGGTTAGTCTATGGAAACCCACAACTGACATGTACAATTCCCATTGACTTCAGTGGGAATCCCCTGCACAGTGCTTTGGCCTTAAGAGGGCAGATTTTCAAAAGGACTTTGCTCCCATTTAGGCTCTGGAAGGGGCCAGATTTTCAGGCTAATTCAGGCACACAGCGCTTTTTGAAAATCAAGCCATTAGTGTCACAATGGGAGTTGTGCTGAGCCCTGGACAATCTAGCCCTTAATGTCAGAGTCAAGCTGGCATTTTTCTACTGGTATTTGAACACTGTTGTCCTTTTCCTTTATTTGTCATATAAAAAAACTGGTTGTTCTGGTGATTTAAAAACAAAGTGACTGGTCCATCAGCAACCTGACAGCTGGAATACCAACCACTTCCTGCTGCAGTTACAAAATCCAGTCTCCAAATGAAGAAATGGCTCAGCCAGCATAGAACAAGCCAGTCTCTAGTCTCCATAAGCAAGATCATTTGAAAAAAGAATACAGTTCGGCTCCCATTTGTTCAGTGGCAAAACTCTCATTGTCTTCGCTAGAGTCAGGATCAGAACCACCTGGGAAACAGGTTTAAACCCCAAGGCATAAGGCAGAAGTGGGAGGGCAAAAAGGGGTGAAACTGAGGATGGCTGTGCTCTGGTTCTAAGGGCATGTCTACATTACAGCCACTTCAACGGCACAGTTACGGCGCTGCAGCCGTGCCACTGTAGCATGGACACTTCCTACATGGATGGAAGGTTTTTCCCCCATCCATGTAGTTAATCCACCCCTCAGAAGGAGGTAGCTAGGTTGACTAAAGAATTATTCCATCAAACTAGCCGGGTCTACACAGGGGATTAAGTCAACCTAACTACATTACACAGCTGGAGGCAACATTTCTCACAGCCCTGAGCGACATAGCTTGGTTGATCTAATCTCTAAGAGTAAACCAGGCCTAAGGGGCCCTGTACTGCCATCCCTATGTAACAAACCTTCCACTGATAGAAGCTCTGCAGAAATGCATCCTAAGCAATTGTTAACATCACTGAGTCTATATTAGTTACCAACAGTTGAGTAAAGGAAGCTGGAGTGAGCTCTCAGTACACTCCAGGAAACGGACCCATGTCTTCTTGTCCAGTTTATCCCTATTGTTTTCCCTTTGTTCCTATTTAAAGTCTTACAACAGACTTGGTGCTTGTGGTTGTTGTTATTTAATTAACTTTGAAATATCTGAGCTGAACAAATTCCACAAGGATTAATTTTTAAGATACATGTTGTCATCCTAAGTCTGATTTCTCCCTGCCTTCCATAAAACCATTGTTTACATTCCCAAAACTAAAAAAAAAATTAAAAAAAAAAAAGTCGAGTTTCAGGGTTTCACATTTGCTTTGATTTTGCTAAGTCCTAGACTTTTTTTAAAAATGTGTGCAATATCCCTGCATAGAGGCTTCACTAGCTTGGTTGGTAGGAAAAGGGTGCTGTACTTGAACCAGTGAATTCAGTGAAACACTAAAGTCTTGTTAAGATGAGGAACCATTGAATTACAGTCCCTTACAGTGCATAGCAATATATACTTTGTAATAAAATAATGCTCTGTTGTTTGTATCTTAAGAGCTTCATTCTGGAACCAGCCTAGACAGATATTCCACTATGTATTATTTTGCCTGCTGGATATGCTGCTTTTACTATGCAAAGTTGCATTAAAATAAAAGGCATATTTTGCACTAGAGATTTCAATATGACTGCACAGTACAGCAGGAACGGTATTTAGCAGTTTTGTGTACAGTAGTGTAGTCATGTATATGAAGCTACGGTAAGTAAGAATAATACAGTTGCTAGCCCATTTTAGATGATACGGCAATGTTCTGTAAGTAGCATAGGCAGCAGTTTTGTGGCATATTTTTTATTTTTGACATGAACAGAATGCAACCCTATTGATTTCCATAGAAAGCTATATTACTTAGTGATGGGCTGGGATGGAATTTTGTTTTATAGAGCATCTCTCATAGTCAAGGGATCTTGAAGCACTTTACAAAATAATAAATTAGGCCCTGATCCTGAAAGCCCATGTAACTGTGCATACGTGAGTAGTCCTATTGATTTTAATGGGACTGCTCATGTGTATAAAGTTAAGCTAATGCACAAGTGACCCTGTCCCACAGGTAACAAGCAGCTCGGAGCCCTGGCTCAAGCTGAAGCCCCGGAATGCCTGAAGCACGATTCTCAGCCTAGGTGGAGGAATCTCTTTCTCTCCAGCAGGGCACAGTCCTGCAGCATGCTCAGAACACGCCTAATACCTGATACCTGTCAGACCCCACAGCAGAAAGGCTGGATGCAGGCCTCTAATAATGCAGTTTTGGGTTGACCAAAACTATATGCAAATCCAAGTCAAATTTGGCGAACAGTTTCACCCAAAAAAAGAAACAGAGAATTTTTTCCCCGAAAAAGTCAAACTGTTTTGTTTTGACATTTTCAAAATAAAACATGATGTTTTGTTTAGAAATGTAGGTAGATTTTTTTTAAAGGGTAAAAGCACCCAAAATGAAACAAAACAAAATGGAAAAAATGGGGGGGAAATTGGTTTGGGTCAAATGAAACACAATATTTTTCAGATTCTTTTGGTTTGGCTGCCAAACCAAAAATATCAATTATCTGCTGGCTCTATTCTTAACTTGGTTCTTATTCAGTGAAAACATGCACTAATTGTAAGATTGGGCCCTTTCTGAGGAATCAACTATTGTCCAAGTTACTGAGGTTGTAATTTTTTTTTTAAGGCAAACATAGAACATTTCACTGCAAATGTGGCACAGAAAAATACCACATAGTTACTGCTGCACCTCGTGAAATAATTTCAGTAGAGCATGAATGCGTACATGGATATGTTGTATGCAAGTTATTGCACTATTAGCAAAAAAAACCAACAAAGAACAAAAAAGGAATTAAAATGATTAAAATGTTCTTATAATAAGAACAATGTTCTCATGAAAACCAATAACACCAATCACATTCTGAGCTGACTAAGCAGGTTCGTTTGATAGAGAAGTTTCAGAAAAGAGTTAAAATAGCCATAATTTAACTCTTCATGCGTAGGTAATTCCACTTATAACATCCTTCGGGGACCTTGACTTGGGGTTTGAGCTTAAATACCATGTTAACTGATGAGTATCTAGATCTGTGCAAAATGTATGATGTGTTTTGATTAACTGTCTCATCAGTTTCAGTTCATGTGTTTTCCCACCCCTTGAGTTTTAGGCTCATTCAAAGCTAGAATGGCAAAGGAACTCAAATTAATAATCAACTGTTCTTATATAGTGTTTTTTTTATCAGCGGATTTCAAACTTGTGTGTTTTGCAACACTCTGCCTTGTGTCTGAGTTTGTATGGTTTCATGAGACATCTCAGTGATCCAGATTTCAGAGGTTTCACAAAGGTTCATTTGCCCACCTGTAGCAAGCTGTCTAATGACCCCATTCCCCAACAGTCATGCCTGTCTAAAGTGGCAGCAAGTTTTGCTGAGTTTTGATGTGATGTTTTGGGGGTTCAAAAGTATTTTCTATGAAACTCCCCTGCTTTAAATTCTATGTTCTGAGTCTCTGATGGCTTTGTGGTTTTCTGTAAACACTCAGACAGCTCCACAGAGGGACCATCCTCTGTTAATTCTGAGGTTCTTGGCCCAGTAGCTCGGTCAGACCTTCATGTAGCTAACTTTAGCGTACGTTTTATTAAATATGCTCAGACGAATGATTCCAAGAGCTTTATCAGCAGCAGTTGGCTGTCAAGTGCAGCCCATGAAGGGCTTTTTGTTTAAGTGTATGCTACATTTATATAAATAAACACTGGAGTACAATGTTGAAGTCAACAACTTCCTAGACAAGGTCAGAATGCTACAATGGTGGACTTGGGTTGGGGGTGGGGAAGGGCAAGAACGCTCTTTCTTTTAAGTAAACTGCTGGGAAATTAGCAATAACATTTTGTACCTTTGTCCTTCAGTCAGCAAAAGTAGCCTTGACTGTGTCTTTCTTGCTGCAGTGGAAAGTTAAATCACAATGGGCAACTTCAGAGAATGTTTAAAGTTTTTTAGACCCAGTATTTTGGTAACCCTGGGCCTGATCCCGCTCCCAGTGACTTCCCTAGGAGAAGGAGATGGCCCCATGGTCTGTAAACTTATTTGAAACAGCAATTTATTAAAACTATCTTATAGTTGGTTCTGAAATGCTGTCAGTTACATATTACCCACTCTTCCATCACAGAACTGCTAGGTGACGGACGATGCAAAGATTACAGAGTAGGAAGGATTTTCTACTGAGTTAGGCATTGAACTGGAACTGAGGAGATGCGGTTTCTATTCCCAGCTCAGCCACTGACTTCAGACTTGCTTTAGTCCACACAAGAGGGTGTAACTTTTAGTCTGCGCTAGGGTATCACACACTAAATGACCCAGGTGGACCCTGCTGGTGCACACTAATGTAGTACCATTTGAAATGGGACCACAATAACGTGCACCAGGGAAATTTTAGTGCGCACCAGCAGGGTCTACATGGGCCATTTAGTGCACAATACCCAAGCACAGACTAAAATTGACACCTGTATGGTGTGGACTAGAATGCCGTGTTGACAAATTCTTTGTGTCTGACCTTGGAGAAGTCATTTCATCTACCCGGTGCCCCAGTTCCCCATTTGTTTAGTGGAAATAGCACTTTCCTGTCTCACAGTGGTGGGGAGAGAATAAAATCCATTAGTGATTTGAGGCCCTCAAATACGAGGGTGTTGAAGGCTATAGAAGTATCTAGATAGGAAGACCACTTTGGTGCCATGCCCAGTATTGGAATTCAGTGGTTAGGACCCCAATTTTCACTCTGACCTCATGTCATGAGACCTACTTGATCATCCTGGGCGGTGGGTCCAGCCCCTCAGGTATTACTGGTCCTGCTAACACTTAAGGGTGGGACTCTACATCCAGTCAGTGGTAGAAGTCCCCCACTCTTCAGCAAGGACAGCTAGGCCAAAACCCTCCCCTTAATACAAGATGTGGTCCTTACTATTGTGGGTCGGCCCATTGGCTAGCTGTATGTGCTGCTTCCATGGGACTATTGATGATGATAGAGACTAGGGGACTGTTTGCAGGCTGGGTTGTGCCAATTCTGCGAGGTGCTGATCTCCTCCTTCTCTGGCTGAGTTAGCTGAGGACGCTCAGCTCTACACAAGATGTGAGCTAGGCAAATGGGGCCCAATAGGAGTTAAGGAGGTATATGTGAGGGCAGGATTTTGCCCAGCCTAGGTATATACCAGGTATAACATGACCCCATCCCTCTTGCTCAGGTCGGAAATTGCTAGGGAAAGATTTTGAACCTCATCAACTTCTTCTCTGTGCAAAAGTAATCCGCTTGCATCTCAGGGTTATGTTTTGACAGGTTATTTTTTGAAAAATAAATAACGTATAAAGGAATATAATGATCTGCAACAAGTTGCGGAAGCTGCTTCGCTTAGCAACCAGTGACTCAAAGAGCGTTCTGTCCCTTTGCCCTCCCTGTCTTCTGAAAGGCAAATCTGATCTGCACTTTACGGCTAACCTTGTAAAACGTTTCATTTTTATTCCGTCTCCCTTTACCCAATTTATCATAATGCTTAGTAATGATATGAGGCAATAATGGAAAAACAAAACAGATTTGGAATTCTTTGTTACTTGCATCACCCAGCATCCATCCCCGCGATGAATTGACATTTTTGTCCCCAGGCTGAAGAATATCACTCGAACACCTGAATGTGGCAATAGTCCATGATATTAAATATGGCACCAGTATCTTTACACTTACTGAAGTCTCCTGTTCAAATAGCTGGAATGCCTAAAGCTAAGAGACATTAAAATGAAATGCCCATAAGCTGACAAGCTAAAACCCTGTGTTGAGAGCTCTGAATTTCCCACTAGCTGAGAACACGATTGACAGAGACAGGCCTGCTGCTTCTGCCAAGTGTTTCTGCTTCCAGCTAAAGAAACATTAGCTTTGGGATCTGTCCTGCAGTCAAGCCACCCACAAAAATTGGAATTAATTAGTGTTTGGAAAGTGCTTTGGGCTCTTTAGATGAGAGGCGGGAGATGCAGGAAGTTCAAAGGATCATTCTTTTTTTATGAACCCCTCCCAAGCCCAAACACCACTGATTATTTACACCACGGATCAGTCTGGCCCCCATTAACTTTAACAGTTAATTTAAATCGACAGCATTTTTCTATGGCGTTTGCAACATTTCTGCTTTCAAAACATGGATAATAATTCTTATAAGACCCGTCTCCCTCCGAGTGGATCACTTGGAAATTATTGCACCATATTATGAAATATTAGTTCTTGGAACATATTTATTCAACATTAGTGGAAGGGATTAAAAGGATGTTTGCCAGGTTTATCAAGCTCCATAAAAGAACGTTTGCAAATCAAAGTGAGCTCACTGGACTGCTATTTCTTTGATGTGAATTTTGTTATCTTGTGCATTTAGTCAACATTTTTCATTGTCCAGGAAATCAGTGTAATTTGAGATTTTCCTTTTCTCCTTACATGCAAACTCTTACTTTTCTTCTTTTCACGTGTGTGTGGGTTTTTTTTAGTCTTCATCGCGACGTGCTGGTCTTTGCTGCACTAACTGTCACACAACCAATACTACCCTCTGGAGACGGAATGCAGAAGGAGAACCAGTCTGCAATGCCTGCGGATTATATATGAAACTCCATGGGGTAAGGCGCTCATTTATCCTCTATAGGAAACCATTTTGTCTTTAATCATTTCCCACCAGGTTTAAAATATCCTGCCTTCACTTCCTATTGGAAGGGGCAGCTTTATCCAGTCCAGGAATTGCAAAGAATTCAGAAAAGAGCTAAAGGAATGATCTAAGGTCTGGAAAACATGGCTTATAGTGACAATCTTAAGAAACTCCGTCTGTTTTGTTTATCAAAGAGAAAGTTAAGAGGTGATTTTTATCGTGATCTACAAGAACATACATGGGGAAGACATTTCTGATAGTAGCTGGCTCTTTAATCTAGCACAGTGGTTCCCAAATAGGGGCGCGGCTTGTTCAGGGTAAGCCTCTGGCGGGCTGGGCTGGTTTGTTTACCTGCCACGTCTGCAGGTTCGGCCAATCGCGGCTCCCACTGGTCGCTGGTCGCTGCTTCAGGCCAATGGGGGCTGCAGGAAGGGCGGCCAGCACATCCCTCAGCCCACGCCGCTTCCTGCAGCCCCCATTGGCTGAGAACGGTGAACCGCGGCCACTGGGAGCTGCGATCGGCCGAGCCTGCAGATGCGGCAGGTAAACGAACCAGCCCGGCCCACCAGGGGTTTACCCTGAACAAGCCGTGCCCTTAGTTTGGGAACCACTGGTCTAGCAGAAAAAGGCATAATGAAATTCAGTGGTTAGGAGCTGATGCTAGACAAATTCAGACTAGAAATAATGTGCACATGTTTAACAGTGATGATCATTAACTATTGGAACAATTTACCTAAGGACGTGGCGGATTCTCCATCACTTCAAGTCTTTAATTCAAGGTTTGCTGTCTTTCTAAAAGATCTGTTGTAAATCAAACAGATGGGCCTGATGCGAAAATTACCGGGTGAGGTTCTCTAGCCTGTGTGATGCAGGAGGTCAGAGTAGATGGTTATAACAGACCCTTCTGGCCTTAAAATCTATTAATTTTAAAGACAGTAAATGCTTCTTTCCTGTCCATTATCTCAGGGACACCAGTGGTGTGGTGGTTTGATGACGTTTATCCACTCAGGGCAGGAACCACTAGTGAATTGTCCATAGGCCACAAAGCAGATTTAGTGCTTCAGCCTGGGCTGATTTGAGCCAACGCCCTAGAGGTTAACATCTCCCTATCCCATGACCATTCCCCGTGGGACATCCAGTGCCCCACACACTGGTGTAATTTAATAAGACACACTTGCAAAGGTCACTAATAAATCAGAAAAAGGAAAATAGGAAATAATGGGAAAAAAAACAAAATTTGTGTGAAAGCCTCAACTGTTCAGCCCTATACATCTTCCAGCCAAGGCCTGTTGTGGAGAAAAATAGCACTTAGTGAAGGACAAGGTCTTTGCACATGCTACAATATGTAAATATAAAAGCAACACGCAAGGTAGAACTCAGTACAATACAATATTAATGATTCCAAACTTTGTGGGTGTCAAGGTGCCACGACCTCTGGCAATGAAAAAGGAAAGCATCCAGACAAGGAAAAGGAAGCCTAAAAACATTACCAAAGGCAAAACCTCAACAGGTATGGTTCTTTTATTATATCTCCCTATGGCTTAGACCATAAGCGGGGCCCAATGTTGTCAGTGATTCTACAGCTCTGGAATTGGCTAAAAAATGAATTCCTGCTACAGAATATGCCTGCAGAATCTAATCTTTCCTACAAAGAAAAAGTGTCTTTTAGTCTTTATGATGGGAAAGAAAATCCTCCAGATGTGAGCTGATGCAGTGTTGTTTTCCAGAGCCTCAAACAGGAGTACCATTCTTCTCACTGGGGTGTCCACTCATGTTGGCGATGTAAATGGCAGTGCTGTTAGCTATTTCACTGCTGGGCATTTTAGAAGAAACATGCGGACACTGTATCCCTTGCTGTTGGATGGATGGAGCCTATAGGGGTGGGAGCAGTAGGGCAGCTGGGTATTGTCAAGAGTTGCTGGGGCAGAGGGATCTAGGAAAGGTTAAGAGATTATTTAAAAAATTCCCCTCAGAAACACTTAAGAGTATGTCCCTCGGCCCGTGCTGCTTCCAGCAGCCCCCATTGGCCCGGAGCAGCGAACCATGGCCAGTGGGAGCTGCGATCGGCCGGACCTGTGGACAGGGCAGGTAAACAAACCGGCCCGGCCCACCAGGGGCTTTCCCTACACAAGCGGCGACCCCAGTTTGAGAAACACTGCTCTAGCATGTCACTTACCAATCAGTTTTGGTTTTGCTGTGTTTTACCTGAGAAACAAACAAACTACCACACAAAAAGTACTCTCATGCTACAATAATGCCATGAGATAGGAGATTCTCCCCTAAAAAGTCCAGGCAGCTATTTATATTTTAATGAGTTTTTCTTTGAGAACTGACTTATGTGTATGTTACTTTATCATCTTGTAATGGTTATCTTTCAGGGTCTACAACTTCAGCCACTAACTCCCCTTCTTCCATTACAAACTCAGACAGCACCGTCACTTTAAAAACCGAACCCAACGTGGCATCACAGTACCCCGGACAAACCATAGTGTCAGTCTCCCAGGTAAAGCTTGAGAACAGAGAGCTATTTGTATTCCTTCACATTGATTTTTTTGACTAGCTGGTACAGGACTAAGTAGTTTAATTGTCTGTTGCTATAACAAGCCAGTTTCATAATTAGACTCTCCCATCCACACCTCAAACTGTCTTCTAACCCGTAAATGCACCTTTTGCTCTGGAAACCATTAGGCACAGATATAAAGGGTCACCACAAGTTTTATAGTTTGCACAGAGTCCCGTTCTACCCTTCTAAAGAGTACACAGCTCCAACTCTCATTGATGGCAATGGGAGTTACATCTAGGTAGCTGGGCTTGATTCTGATCTTGCTCCATTGTAAATCAGGAATAACACAATGGAGTCAATGGAAAACCAGTGTAAGTGAGATTAGGAACTTGCAGAGTTCTTGACAGCTTTCTAGTCAGACAGGTATATACTCACCTGTGTGGAGTTTTCTTTATTGTTCTGCTGGCAATTAGAGGTGTAATTAACACTCATGAAAGTGCAGCGCAGAGTAGTCCCTAGAGATCATTGCGTGTCAGACCCATTTCCTGTCTCACGAGTTTGTCCGAATGGATTGCATTGGGTGCACGGATTGGTGCTTTGTTTCTCTGGTGGAAGAGATGGCTCTAAATCAGGGCCGCCCAGAGGATTCCGGGGGCCTGGGTCTTCGGCGGCGGGGAGCCCCTGGTTCGGCAGTGGGGGGCCCTTCCGTTCCGGGACCCGCCACCGAAGTGCCCCGAAGACTCGCGGTGGGAGCCCCTCGCCGCCGAATTGCCGCCAAAGCGGGACCCGCCGCCGAAGTGCAGCTGGGTATTCGGCGGTAATTCGCTGGTGGGGGGTCCTTCCGCCCCGGAGCAGAAGGACCCCCCGCCGGCAAAGACCCTGAGCGGAAGAAGCTTCAGGGGCCCGGGCCCCACAAGAGTTTTCTGGGCCCCCTAGAGCGAGTGAAGGACCCTGCTCCAGGGGCCCCGAAAAACTCTCTTGGGGGCCCCTGCGGGACCCGGGGCCTGGGGCAAATTGCCCCTCTTGCCCCCCCCGGGCGGCTCTGCTCTAAATCAAAATGTTCTGACTGTGCGTCATCTTTATACTGGGTCTAACCAAGCTCCTGAATCTGAACATGTCTGAACTGAAGGGAAGTTCCGACTGAGATCCCAACTGTGAGACTTGGTGCCCTCTCTAGTTTATAGTAGAGGTTCTTGGTTGACATTGATAAGTTTGATTGGTGTTATGATTATAAAGAACATACATGTGCCCAAAGGTCTCTGAACGGGACACAATTCATCAATCAATCAATCAATCAATCAATCGAGCCAGGTATATCACAGGCTTCTTCCAGAGAGCTCTGCTAAGGCACCTTAGTCTTAGAATGAAGTAATCCTCTTGTCTAGTTCCAGGGTTCTCTTGCACATACAATTCTGGTAGGGTCTAATCTATCATATTAATGATCTGTCGTATTCATACTATTAAATTATGACAAATCTGACTATTCTTTTGCTAATGACATGGTGCGAGTAATGGGTTTATCTTACATCCCCTTAATTCCAAATTGGAACAGTGTCAGCTAAATTGCTGGGGTTTTCAATTGAGCCTAATGAAGATAGGCACCGAATTCCCATGACGTTTCGATGGAAGTCAGACACCAATTCCCTTAAGTTTCTTTGAAAATTCCATCCTAAGTGATTAGCTAGATGATTTTAGAGCTAGATTATTGCATCACTGATCGAAGACAAATATAAATAAATAAAAGTAACTGTAACTCAATGTTCTCATTGAAACTCCTGCTTTCAATATATATTAAAATACATCTGTGGCTTTATAATAATTTCTCCTTATTATAATCTTCATAGGCTCAAAGCCAATCAGATGACACACTGGCCAGCGGCCATTCCGAGTTCAAATTTGAACCTGAGGATTACGCCTTCACTTCTGCTACCATGACTCAACAGTCAGGACTAAGCATTCCCCTCCGTCAGGACTCTTGGTGTGCACTGGCATTGGCCTAGAAACGAGGCTTCCAATAAAACACTTTGGACCAACCTTTCTACCTTCCCTGCTAATGGATAACAGGCAAAAGGAATGGCTGCCTTAGAGCTTTGGGACTGAAAGGTTTCAAGTAGTCAATATATGATTCTATGTTCAAAGACAGATTTCTCTCGGAAGCTGTGAGTGAAGGCTTAGAAAATGGTGGCTGTCCTTGGCCAAGTTCATTCTTCCTGACTGACGGGTTCGGTGGTACTCACTCCTCTAAAAGCTTTCACTCTGCAGAAGTGAACTGGAGACGCCTCCCCAAAGCAAAAGAAACGGGGATGTCTCTCTTTTCATGAGGAATCCTTTATCTTCCCGAGACGAAACAAATAAATACATCCCAGAATCTATGTTTATTCATGATTATTTCTCCCTTCTATGACTCCTCTGTGTGCAATTTCTTCCACTTTCCTATAAAGACTGTGATAATATGGCACCAAGTAACTTAATTCTATTAACACGTAAACTGTGTTGCCTTCCTTATGTTTACTGGCCACGGCAGGAAAGGAAAAAAAAGACCCTGTTGTTTTAAACATATACTGTTTTATATTAAAAACAATCATCTCTATAGAGCATTAGCTTCTGAAGCATTTACTCTCTCAACACTGATCCCATGAGTCATCCATGAGATAAACACGCTGCTCTTCCAGTTCTATCTCCAAAGAATTTTTTTTTCTTTTTAGGCAAACCATGTGACAAAAATGGTCAAAATAGATTCCGATAATAATAAAAAAAAATTTGAAATGTCCTTTTTCTTTTGGGTTATTTTGTTGTTGTTTCCAGTATTGCCAACTCCAAGCATTCAAAAATCACAAGTAAAGCCACTAAAATCATGAGATCAGCTTAAATTCATGAGATTTTTTTTTAAAAAACCTAATAAATGTGTGGTTCTTTTTGTTTGCCTTCTGGTGTTGGACTGTTTAGAGTTCATGTTTTCAAGCTTTTCTCTTAAGTACAGGCATTACTTACAGACTCCTATGTTGGAGAACTCAGAGCTGGGATTATGGTCTGGGAATTGGCTCTGTAAAATGGCAGCCTGGTCTACACTAGGTCTATTTTCAGTGTGCATCCTGAGTCATGACTTCTTACTTTAGGGAGAAAATAAATTGTTCCTACTCTTTACTCCTGCCAGCAGTGGAGAACCCTACAGTTACAGGTGCATTGACGTCAATGACTTCAGTGGGAGCCCTTGCCATTGGCTTGCATGTGCTTTTGGATCAGCTCCTTAGATCAGGTGGCCTTATCACATAGGGTTCTCTATTCCTCTTGGTTGTGCAACAGCAAGACAAGTCAAATTGCCATGAACCCATGGAAATGACGTTGGTGGGGCCTCGTGGAGGCGGTAGGGAGCTACATAGTGACATTCACCCCAGCGCATCACCGCCCTTTGGCCCCTACAGCTGCCTTGCCAGAGCAGCCTCCACCAGGGCCTGGGGAGAGGAGTGAGGGAAGAGCCCTTTGAGCTCTCTGGTCCAGGGCTGGCCAACCTGGGGCTCCGAAGCCACATGCGGCTCTTCAGAAGTTAATACGAGGCTCCTTGTACAGGCACCGAATCCGGGGCTGGAGCTACAGGCGCCAACTTTCCGATGTGCCGGGGGGTGCTCACTGCTCAACCCCTGGCTCTGCCACAGGCCCTGCCTGAACTCCACCCCTTCCCGTCCCCTCCCCTGAGCCTGCTATGCCCTTGCTCCTCCCTCCTCCCCCCCCCCGCCTCCTGCACTCCACAAAACAGCTGATCGGGAGGTGCGGGGAGGGAGGGGGAGGTGCTGACCACGGGGCTGCCGGTGGGCAGGAGGCACTGGGAGCGGGGCGGGGAGTGAGCTGATGGGGGGCTGCTGACGTATTACTGTGGCTCTTTGGCAATGTACATTGTAAATTCTGGCTCCTTCTCAGGCTCAGGTTGGCCTCCCCTGTGACACTTATAACTCACTTAGCACCTGGGAGCTGCCTAACTTCTCCTTTGCAGCTTTTGTGAACACAGGGGATGTGCTTGGTTGCGGGTGAGCTCAGGTGGAGTAGAATCAGTGCTGGGGGGTGATCAGAGACACGCCATTTTTGAAAAGCAAAAAAACGGGGGGAGGGTAGAAGTTGAGTAACATCATAAAAGTACTTTTCCAGACTCTCTTATTTCTCACATCTAAATTAAAACTCTGCCTAGCTGGATAGCTATTTATGGTCAGGAAGCTGTCAAGCAATAGTCCCTTAATATAGACACAGACTGGTACAAGGCTTCCTGAAGCCGCTCTTCCTCCTGTCAGAAGAAATGGATCACTCGATTTTTATTATAAACAACAGGATAAATACAATCTGAGGAGAGTGAGACCTGGCATCAAATCATGTCTCCTCTGAAATGGAGCGTGGAACTTTTCCTCCATTTAATCCTTGTTAGAGAGAAAGCAGATACTCCAAGCAACTTGGGGAACATTAGTCCCCTTTCAACTTTGCTTAACTTCAAAAGTGACATAAAAACCCATTCCCTCTAGGAAGCTAAATAGCTGCAGACTTACGTTGGCTTTGCCCTTAGCTGTCATTTAAAGAGACTACGGATTTCAATCCAGCCTTTTATCTAAAACCCAAATGAAAAATATTTTGCAGTTTGTTTTAGTTTAACTCAAAAGTCTTATTAGCTTCTCAGATCAGGTGAAACTTCAGTGCAGCAGAGCGGCTGGAAGAACCACTTTCCCCCTTTGTAACACTCTTTTGTTAAAGTGAGTTAAGAATATGCTCCAAACGGATAGTCTGGGTGACATCCTCAGCTGGTGTAAATCTGTGCAGCTCCCTTGGCAGCTGTGCATCTGCTCTGATTTACACCTAATGATGTGGCCCTCAATCTCTTGGCGCTTTGCTGGGTTTGGCATTAAACACAATGGACTCTATTGAGATAAATGCCTGACAGGCCTCCCCAAATTTTCCCTGCTCATTGGTCCCCACCAGTCAATGCTGCCTTCACCTGTCTGGGGAGCTGGTGTCTTTCTAAGCCCTGATCCCTGCTGGGGATCTCATTCTCCAGTGTATCTTTCCATGGTTTCACTGTATCTGCAGAGGAGCACGTAGTGGTGGTGAGCTATCCCTGGGTCTCTGCTTTCAAGTGCAATAGGCCCAAAGCATCATTCACTTTGTGTTGGAGTCAGAGGTGATGGAGGAGGGGGGTATGCTGGGTTACGTGCCCCCTCCTGATTTGCTGGTTGGTTTGTACTGAGCATACTCAGTAACACTGCTGAAGCCAGCTGCCCTCACTCTGCTTTCCCCACCCACCACCGCCCCCTCCATCGGCAGGCATGGGTCATCTCTGGTTGGAGTTTCTAATGCTTGGGCTTTGGTCCAATTTCAGAATCAAGAGTTTTTTTCTGTTGCCTCTCAGGCTGACCCCGACTGATCCTGGAGGCTCAGTAAAAGTAGGATGTGGCTCGCAAGAGGTTTTAGTGTTTTTTGATTGGTTTCACTCAGCTCACAGACTGGGCCCTTGACCTCAGCCCTGGCCGATCGTGTTCAGAAAAATATCTTCTGCCCTGCAACACTTTTTTGTACTTCACCATTCGTGACATTGCCGACTGACTCAATGGCATGAGCTTCCATTGATTCCATCTTCCCCCGCGCAATGGAGGAAGAGTTCACCTGATGAGTTGTACCAATCCTGCAAGTTCACCCTCTCCTTCACTTGCCAGAAGATGAGACGGTCTTCACTGCAGCTTGGATAAACTGCAAACAAAGGGATGGCCAAAGTTTGGTGGATAGGATTCTACCATTAGATCAATGACCCACTGACACTAGGATTTCCAACACGCAACACTCTATCTTGGATATTAGGAAACACTATTTCACTAGGAGGGTGGTGAAGCACTGGAATGGGTTACCTAGGGAGGTGGTGGAATCTCCATCCTTAGAGGCTTTTAAGGACCGGCTTGACAAAGCCCTGTCGGGGATGATTTAGTTGATGTTGGTCCTGCTTTGAGCAGGGGGTTAGACTAGATGACTTCCTGAGGTCTCTTCCAACCCTGATATTCTATGATCTTGACCCAAGTGCTCCTATGAAAATGGAGAACTGGTGTTCTGAGCCGTGATCTGCAAGAGTCCTACCTCCCTATTAAAGAGGGGGACAGAATGCAACATTCTGGTCAGTTTCACGCAGCAGGGAACATAGCCTCAGCTGCTGTAAATCAGTATAATTGAAGTCAATGGTGTTATGTTAATTTACACCAGCTAAGGATCCAGTCCTAAAAGTTTCCTTCAGACTCCTGGCAGACTGCCCCTCTGCCCCTGCCTCTGGCAAAATGGAGGCACTCCCTGATCCCAAACTAATGCATTTGGCTGGGCAGTGATTGAAAGCAGCAAGTGGAAAAAACACCTTATGCGAAATTAGTAAGTGGTCAAACCACCAATTAAATCCTGAGCTGTCTACAAAAGAGGGGCATCTGAAGAGACAGTGTGAGACGATACCTTCTACAGACAATAGCAAGGGGTTCTTGCTTTTGCTTGTGTGCGTGTGAGACCCTGAGTGGGTGTCACTTGAAAGGCAGGCAAAAGGAGGCAAACAATGCCAAGATGTTGACACCGATGGCTCCAGCAAGGTTATTTATTGCCTGATTGTCAGTGAATGTTGACTGTAAGCCTGGATATTCTCTGGCCTGATGGCTGACAAAATGAGACGATATGACAAGAATGAGATAATTGTGATGTGCGATGTAACTTTCCTTTCCTGCTGGTCCCCTGCACTTAATGATGCGCATCTTCCACAAGGCTCCTTGGCCACATTTCAGGCTGAGCTTAACATTTTTCCCCCCATTGACCCCAGTTCTTTTGATCAGGGAATTGCTCCTGCACTGTGTGTTTGCAGAATTGGTGCTGCAGTCCTTCTGCACACAAAACTGCCACTAAGTCAAAGGCCTGGGGGCCAAGACCTGAAATGCAGCACAGCCAGCTCTGTGCCACTGCACTGAGGGCACTAGGTCATGGAAACGCTCCAGAGAGACCCGTGCTCTATGAAGACCATAGGGCAGTGTGTCATGGTAGCTCTCTCCATCAGACCATGGAAGAAGGTGGAGGATTGTGGGCAGGACAGGGCCAGGTTGGAAGAGGATTATGGGGCCCAGGTCCTCAAAGGTAAGTAATTCCCTTTGATTTCTTTGAGGATCTGGGCCTGGGTGTTGCCAGTGGATGATGTCAGAAGCAGCCATCTCCACCAGTGGAAAAGCAGGACTCTCACCAGGAGCTCACCTTTGAAGAGTTGCTGCTTCAGTGTCTGCAGAGGGCAGGGTTTGCAGCCGCCCAGAGGGAGCAGGAGCGAGGCGTTGGTATTAGATGCAGCCAAAGATCCATGGGGCATGTTGCTTCTCTCCCATGGATTTGGGGCTGGCCTTAGCAGGGTGACCGGAGTTCCAGTCCCAGTTCTGATGCTGTGTGCCCTTGAACAAGCTTCATCCCCTTTCTCTCCTGCTGTTTCCCCTCCAACGCTCCCATCTGTCTTTTCAGTTTGGATGTTATCTGTTCAGGGCAGACATTTTCTTACGATGTATGTACAGCGCCTAACTCAAATCCTGGCTGAGGACTCCAGACCATTGTGCCACCAATAATAACCATTGCAAATCTGTTCTTTATCCCATGGCACTCAGGTCCTATGCTCTAATTTTATCCAGCCTGCAATGGTGCAGTGAGTCACCTGCGAGGCAGGTTTTTCCTTTCCTAAACAAGCATCGCTGGTTCCCCTGGATGGCTTGGGCTGCAGCAGAGAGCTTGGTAGCAAGAGCCTCTGCACGACTGTGTGCCTGCCATCCTGTGTGTCACCATCTGTTTGAGTGGTGTTGCACAGCTGCTTTTGAGCTATCACTTGCCATTGTCCAAAGATCACCCGGCCAGATGAGTTTACAACATGGCTACAGTGATCCGTTTCATTTTGCACTTGATGCAGATGCCACGGTGTTTTCACCAAGTCAGCAAGTAACGAATGACGCACTCGAGCTGCTAAAAACATATTGTTCTTGTTTAGGGTCGTACGAATAGCACAATAAAATCATTGCTAGCCAGCGCAGTTGCTTTCTTTTAATCGTTTCCTTTATTCTTCTGTGTGGAAAATGGAAAGTTGGTGCTAAATTTCTGGTTCCACTTTCTAATTGGGTGTGAGTTTTACACTGGGCCTAGAGGGTCATGATCTCACTACTTTGCATTAGGAAGCCCTTTCCTGCGAGCTGTGCGGCCGTTCAGATGGCAGTGAGCGCCTGTCTGAGGGCTATGGCACGTGGAATATGAGTCATCCGACAAACAAGCCTGGTTAAACTTGCTCCTTGTTAGAAAGCCTTTATTTATCAATAGGGCCAGAGCCTCAGTAGCTGTAAATAGGTGTAGCTCCATGGAAGACAATAGCGTTATGCTAATTTATACTAGCTGAGAATCTGGCCCATAATGTTTCAAAGTGGGTTAGTTTAGTGGCTTCTGCAGCTACGGAGGCATCCCTAGCAGTGGGATGAGAGGAGCCATGCTGGGCAAGAGGTGCAGGCTTTGGAAGAATTAAACAGCCAGGTGCACCCCCATGTATGAGCTGGAGTCATCTCCAGGGGCCTTTCCCAGCCATGAACATGGGAGGGGAAGGGGTAGGACCATTGGCTCCATAGCTACTCCCTCCCTGCAGCATGGATGGGCTTGCTTGTGCCGCAGGGCCGGAGTTGTTTCAAGGTTACAGTAGCAGCTGCCAAATGGCTCCAGAGCTGCTCTGTGGCACAGAGAGATGAATTCCTTCTGTCACGGCTCATTCACCTCTCCTTGGCTATTCAGCCTAGGACCTGGGTGCCAAATCAGGGGCTAATGCAGCCTTGTCAAATCCGAAACAACCATTCCCTGGGCCAGGCTTTTTGGTTTTGGACAGGTGAGTGGAATATCCTCTGCTTGGTGTGTTATTTATTCCCATCCTCTGAACTTCAAAGAGCCGGCGGAGGAGCTGGACTTTTCTATCTGCGCTGATACATTTTCTTGCCAGTTTTGAAAGTCAGAACTAATTGGCTTGACCCAGGGCCAGAACAGGTCAGCCAAGGCCAGGAGAGTCTGCCCCACCCAGCTCTCCCAATGCCCAGCAGCACCTAGTCTGGGCTTCCCCTGACGTCATTCTGCTGTGGGGCTGTAATGAAATTCAGAGGGGGCCAGGCAGCGGATGATGGGGGCATTGAGGCCAGGCATCAAGGAGGGGGCCACAAATTTTAAATTGCACAAACCTGGCAAACTGTCTTTCACAATACAGCAGGTTTGAGAAAGACAGACAATAGCAGCCCTGGGAGAAATCCTGACTCCACTGAAGTCAATGGAAAAAGTCCCAGCAACTTCAGTGGGGCCAGGATTCTATTCCAAACCCTGGCAACCAACTTCCTTTTGCATCACAGGCCTGATCCAAAGCCCAGTGAAGTCAGTGGGAGGCTTTGCATTGGTTTCAATGGGCTATGGATGAGGCCTGATGAATCCAAGGCTCCCAGGGGCCTACTAGGGTCTCAGCGCTCAAAGGTTAGTATTGCTTTCTGCCACCCGTTTGTCTATACTGAACCTACATGGCATATCCATTTCTCTGAGGGGGCCCTCTACCCCACGTGGAGTTCTATGGCCCTGCCCAATTCCATCTCTCCCTCCCTCACAACACACTCACACTTCAATCCCTCTTTCACATGAAGCCCTCATTACACATGATGAACCTGCCTTCTAGATCCTAATGCCCCTCCTTAATTATTTGTTGATCATCTCCTACAGGGCTGTACATCATCACCTCCGACCTCTGTCAGCTCCGGGAAAGAGGCCAGAAATTAAATCAAACCCTGTGTGATGGGTGCAGGAGTAGATCTTTCATGTCAGGCCACCACTGCTGGACTGAGCTTCTGCTCCTTTAAACACGTGTCTGAGCTGGGGCTTTAACATACGCAGTCCCTGGCTTTGCTAAAAGAATGGTTTGTAAATCCACACACGGCCTTCACGTTTGGACTTATGCTGAGGTTCACTCCCTGCAAGTCCAAAAGAAAGGACAGTTCCAGAACTTCTGTGCTCCTGTGTCACGTGTCCTGCTTTCCAAAGCCCCCAGTGGACTTGTTCTTCCCCGATGCTTTTACTATTAAACTGGATATTATGCGAAACAAAAAAACCTAAAAACAACACACACGAAAAGAGAGGAAGAAAGGAAACTAGGCAGCATTACATTCCAAATCAATGTGTTGGCTCCATTAAGAGTCAGAGCTATTTACTTCTGCTGTTGATAGACCTGAAGTGAATATTAACTCCTGCCATTGTATGCGCTGTTGAGGAAGATAAACAGCATTGTCCTTTTACTGCATGGGGGGATTCTTCTTACAAACTGTTTTTTTTTTCCTGAGGGTGTTTCTCCAAGAACCTCTTGTTTGCCATGAATTTACATTGAATTGCCCAGAAAGCGCTTAGTGGAGGTGTGCTCAGGCACAGCACCTTAAGAAAAGTGCTTTTATTTCAAGGCTGAGCTTTCTCCAGTGGAAATTTGCACTGAAGGGCCCTGCTTTGCCTTCCTACTGTATTCAGGATCCTGGGTTTTAGTTTATTTTCAGGCAAAAGAGTGGTGTAGGAGATAGGTACTATGCCCCTAAGGTAATATATGTCTAAAGCAGACAAGGAAAAGGGAGAAAGTGCCAAATTACCTACATACTGATATCTCAGCCATAGGACATTCTGGTCTCATTGAACCTGACAGTGTTACAAGGCCATATTTTTGCATGGGTGACCTGTTCTTGTAGGATTTTTTTCAGTGTAATAAGGACAAATTAATGTTGGAATCTCAATCAAGGCCAGGGAGGTACAGGCATTAGACTGATTTCCATATGAACAGTGGGATTTTCAAAGACGCTCTGTATTTCCCTTTCAGTTGGGAGCAGAGCTAGAGTTGGTCCAACCCTGCAGGCTTTGGAAAATCTCACCTTCTGATAAGAATCCTAGAGGGCCAGGTCTCCAGCCAATGTAAATGGATGTTGCTCTGAAGCAAATATCTAATCTTGTCCTTGTGTGTGTGTTGTTCAAGATTGTGGGAGATGAGAGAGGGAGAAAGAGAACAGAGGATGAAAGAGAAAGGGATAAAGAATTACCGGTAAATGATTAAAAAGCAGAGTCCCTATTGTCTCAGGGGAAGTAGAGAGAAATATTAAACCACTGACCTTTTCTGGGTTTTGAAAGCTTTAGGGAGGCATTCAAATATTATGTGATGAGTGCAATATAGAAGCACCTATAGATAGGAAGAAAGAAAAAGACAAGTGGATGGATCTTTTGGAATGATTTTCCCCCCACCAGTACATGTAATGCAGACAGAGCGAGAAAAATCTTTCTATATCCACCTCCATGTTCTTTTAATATGCCAGGAATGACGCTCAGGGTTATTCCACGCTCCTCATCTTTGGGTAAGGCAGAGATGGCATAGCACTGGGTAGCAACCTGCCGCCAGATCAGGAACAGACACTGCTGACAACTGGACACAGGAGATCAGGCTCCAGAGTAAGAGCCTGATCTTGCAAAGACTTGGGCACGTGTTTAACTGTCTGTGCTATGAGGAGTCCCATTTACTTACTGGGATTACTCATGTGAGTAATGCTACACGTGTGCTAAAGCATTTGCAGCACCAGCAACACAGTGTGCAGCCCTATGCTGGGCAGTTCTGGCTACCTCTGACAGGTAGCTGAGGGTCTGTCTCTTTTACCCTTTTGTGACACTTGAATAGCTTGACATGGTGCTAAAGTCTCCTTGAATTGAAACTTCTGGGTCTAGATTTATCCTCACTGGTGAAGGGAAGTGCCAGGAGGAGAAAATTGTTACTTGAAATGTGCTGATGAATGGTTTATGCAAATGTATTCAGTCTATGGATGGTGCATGGACTATTCACCCAGACTATGGCTTCAAATATGTTGACTTCAGCACGCACCAGTGCTTATTTACTGTGGTTTCAGCGGTCACCTAAATCACATGCTCGTATTTCTGGGTAAGGACTTGTCTACACTACACAGGTTTGTCGACATAAGTCAGGTTGCATTGACAAAACAGTGGAGGTGTACACACAATGCTCCCCATGCCGATTTAACTCTCCTGCTACCATCTCGACGAGGGCCACAGAGCTTTTTGCAACAAAGTCAGAGTGACATAGTGTCAGTGTAGACACTGTGCTGGTTCATGTCGCCCTAAGTGGCCTCCCGGAGGTGTTCCGCAAAGCCCATCATGACCGCTCTGGTAAGCAGTTTCTACTCCGCTCCCCTGCAGCCAGGTACACAAGCATGCACCCCCTCCTCCTGTAAAGCCATGGAATTTTTTTTTGCTCAGCGTGGACCGCTCACATCACATCTTCCCAGCTGACCATGCCTGCTTTCCGCAGCAAACAGGCTCCTTCATGTAGTACACTGGAGTTGCTGGAGCTGTGGGGAGGGGAGGCTGTGTAGTCCCAGCTCCAATCCAGCTGTAGGAACTTGGACATGTACGAGCAGATTGCTCGTGGCATAGATGAGAAGGGGCACGAAAGGGACATGCAGCAGTGCGTGCTAAGATAAAGGAGCTGAGGCAGGCGTACCAGAAGGCAAGAGATGCCGACCGTTGCTCAGGTGTGGTGCCTGAAAACATGCCACTGCTACAAGAAGCTGCATGCTATCCTCAGCAGCGACCCCATCGCCACTGCCAAGAGCCTGTGGATCCTCTGGGAGGACTGGACAAAGTGATGGATGAGTAAGTCCAGTTGGAGCAGGACGTGGGACAGGCAACAGGCTCGTCTGGTGGCTTCGCAAGCCAGGACCTCTTTTTGACTCTGGAGGGGTCTAGCCAGTGCCAGTAGTGTATCTCTGGCATGCCTGAAACAGGAGAAGGGAGCTCCAGTAAGTAACCGTTTTAATTTGATAGTGCACATTTACATGAGGTAAGTGTCCCTAATTTTGTTACATGGTGCACCTGGGAGAAGGGATCGAAATTAACAACACTAGGTATTTTTTGCATCTGCTTCACATTCCCCTGTGCAGCTATGCACTGGGAACCCTGCGGAAAAGTTTGTTAATGCACATTGAAATCTCCCGGGAATCCTCCATAGAGATCTCTAGGAAACTTTCCTGCAGATATTCTGCAATTCTCTGCCGAAGATTCCTTGGCAGAGCTGCTTTGTTTCTTCCCCCATTGTAGGAAACTTTGCTGTACCAATCGGCAAGTACTTCTGCGGGAATGAAAGCAGCACCTAGGCGAGCAGCATATGGACCCAGTCTGAAGCTGCACGTATGCAGGAGATGCACCCTTGCATCTTCAATTACCCTCAGTAGCGTGATTTCAGCTTCAATCACCCCCACCTGTGGAAAACGGTGCCAGTATTCAGCATAGTGTTCCTAGGTGCTTGTTCTGATCCCCTTCTGAACCCACCCAGACCCTTTGTCCCATCTTGCGCATGTGCGCACTCACACACATGCACACTCTGGCCAAACTCACCATGTTTAGTGCTCTCGCCATGTTGCGTGTTTGCGAAGGGAAAATGAGAAAGAAGTGCATCTAACTTTTATGATTCAAGCCCATGAGTGCCCACACAATACTGACCCTGTGTATTGTTTCTTTTGCTTATGCAGAAGTGCCCTTGAGGGCTAGCTCCTACACAATAGCAGAGTGCCTCTGTCAGATGAGGAGGTGAATGAAGAGGAGTAAGGAGGACATTTTTCTGGAATTGCTGCAATCGTTGGATCAGGTTGATAGTGAGCACCAAGCATGGAGCGAGACAACAAATGAGAAACTACAAATGGATAGCTGGGATAGCAGACAGGACCAGCAATGGATAGTAAATCTCATGGAGGACCAAACAGAAATGCTGAGATCCCTGATTGCACTGCAGGCAGAACATGCATGCTCAACTCCCCCTGCAGCTCACACAGAACAACCTTCCTTGCCCTCCCCAAACATTCCTCTCATGTTCCTGCTCATTGCAGTACCCCTTGCACTCCACCCCTAGGGACATTTTCCATAATGACAGCTGGACTTACACACAGCTGTGAGAGCCTCACTTCAGAGAGTGCTGCTCACTGTCATGTCCCTTCGAAGAAATCTTCATCTGTGTATTTCGGTTTAATAAAAACCGAGTCTTAGGGCTTGTCTACACTACAGGACTATTTCGATCTTACTTAAAGTGAATTTGTGGATTTCGACTAATAGTCGAATTGTGTATCCATACTAAATACACACAAATTCGAACTTGAGTCCACATATTTCACCCAATGCATGCCTAGTGTAGACCAGGCCTTACAAAGACAGTGATTCTTTATTTGTGACCTACATGGGGTTGTTGCAATATAAATTCTGGTTGCAAAACAGAGGAAATTTCCACATTTGCAGACTACAGTTAACACTCAGAGAGGAATCATTACAGGGGTCATTCAAGGTGGCAAGTAAGCAATGCCTGGCTCAAATCATTACAGAAAGACACATTACTGGGACTCATTATCAAAATGCTGCTTCAAAGCCTCCCTAATTCAAATAGCTCCCCCCAACATATCCCCATTGAGCCCCCCTAATAGCCCTGGTGTCTGGCTGCTCAAAATCAGATGCCAGGTCATTGCAACGCTCCGCCTCTGGGGAAAACTTTTCCCCCTTGGCTTCACAAATGTTATGCAGAGCACAGCAGGCTGCTATGACCATGGGAATATATTCCTCACTGAGGTCTAACATGCCAAAAAGGCAGCACCAGTGACCCTTTAATCTGCCAAACGCACATTCTATGGTCATTCTGCACCTGCTGAGCCTGTTGTTGAAGTGCTTCTTGCTGTTGTCAAGGTTTCTGGTGTAAGGCTTCGTGAGCCATGAGAGTAAGGAGTAGGCTGCGTCTCCCAGGATCACTATGGGCATTTCTACATCCCCTATTGGAATCTTCTGGTCTGGAAAGAAAGTCCTTGCATGCAGCTCTCTATACAGGCCAGTATTCCTGAAGATGCTTCTGTCGTGCACCTTCCCTGAGCACCTCGCATTGATGTCAGTGAAATGACCCCGGTGAACCATCAGCACCTGCAATACAATGGAGTAACGCTTTCTGTTGATGTACTCCATCGCAAGATGGCCTAGGGACAAAATTGGGATATGCGTGCTATCTATCGCCCCGCCGCAGTTAGAGAATCCCATTGCTGCAAAGCCATCCACATTGCCCAGAGTCACAGTCCTTCGTAGCAGAAGGTGATCAATGGCTCTGCACACTTGCTTTAACGCAGCTCCAATGGTGGACTTCCCAACTCCAAACTGATTTGTGACTGATGGATAGCAGTCTGGAGCTCCCAGCTACCACACAATGATCTCCATTCACTTTTCCATCATTAGGGCAGCTCTCCTTTTGGTGTCCTTGTGCTGCAGGGCAGAGGCGAGTTCCGCGCACAGGTCAAGGAAGATGGCTTTGTGCATATGGAAGTTCTGCAGTCACTGCTCATCATCCCATAACTGTATTACAATCCAATCCTACCACTCGGTGCTTGTTTCCTGAGCCCAATAGCGACAGTCCACCATGTGCAGCTGCTCAGTGAATGCCAACATCAGTCTTGAATTGTTTCTTTCCATGGCACACAGCAGGGCAGGCAGCACGGATTCCTGTTCAGATTTGTAGTTCATGACATACTGCAGGATCGACTGTGTTGTGTTCATAATGCTTATCACAAGACTGGTGAGCAGCGCAGGATCCATGTTTTCAGGTGGAGTTAGTGGGTGCAAAGCTGTGGCCGTGCTCTGCCGACACAAGGAACATTGTGTGAACACGCACAAGCAATGTAACTACAGCGGTTTATGATCGTCAACGTAATTTAAGTCAATTTAACGAGTGTAGCCATGGCCTTAATCCCAATCCCATAAAGCCTTGGCAGGATGGCTGTACACTTATGTAAATCCCTATTCACCCAAGCATTTATGTGCCAAAACATATTTGCATGAGTGTTCACAGCACTTTTCCTTTCTTATTGAACACCTTGCGGGGAAAATTTTTTCTCAGCCAACTGTCTGTGAAGAGCAAACAAAAGAGGCCCAAACTATCTCTGGAAGAAATTAGGACTTAATTTTTATTTGTTATAGTATCGTCCCCGCTCTGATTTGGACTTGTGCTTAGAAATGGGCCCCAATCAAACTCTGCCACCACCCAAAAGAAATCTCCCTAGATTGTTGAGGAGTTCAGCATCCAGTTCTGAATCTTGCAGCTTAAGACTTAACCTTTTTATAACCTAAAAGCAAGACCATGGAGGAAATTTACAGCCTGTGTCCCTATCCCATGCTTAAGTTAGTATTCCACCCTGCTGCAGAGCAAGATAGCACGCAGAGAACACCCCTGCAGAGCTGCCTGAAAGATCAATTAAGGAAAGAAAGGGGGCGGGGAAAACAGCCCTAAAGCTGTTGTTATTTCAGGTGTAAATATCACTTTCCATCTGTTCTCTCTTCTTGAGTAATAAAAACGAATGGCACCTGACTGTGACATTAATGTAAATGGTAAACATTTACCTACAGGAATTAAGTGTAACATCTGACTTGAGCTCTGTGTTTAAGTGATGTTTCCTTACAGAGTATTGATATTAAAATAATTGATAGGGAAAAGCACACCCCTCTTTATTTGAACCGAAAGACCAGGATGAAACAGCCAGGTCGAATCTAGGGTGGGGGGTGGGAAGGGGTTAATCATTTACCCTGTAGAGGACAGTGGCTGCAATAGAAGCAGTGTATGCATAAGGATCTACAAGCATATAGCCTTAAATGTGGAAAACCAATGCTTATATGGCACCATAAATTGGCCTTTTCGGGGGAGCAGCCCATTCAGAGCCACCTTTGTTTGTTTAGTAGGAGAGTATGGGCCTGTGAGTGCTAGTGACACCGGGAATACCCTGTATGCTGCTGGTGATACTCTGCTCCATGCCAGCCCGCACGGCTGTGTCTATATAAATTTTGATTATTTATAGGTAGAGATCACAGTGTGACTGTGATCACAGAGCCTGACCTTGTCATCTTTCGTCCCTGATTAATAACCCTCCAGCAACAAACAAGGGTGGAAGGTTTCCACAGTAGACAATTGTTAACATTGTGCATTTAAAAATAAATGGTAGTGGTCCTCTTAGCCTCACAGCTTGCATGGGAATTTACTGAGAAGAGCGTAAATTTGTTTTTCTGCTGCCTGAGAGCATTTAAAATCTATTATATCATCATTGATTAAGGGCCATTAAGCAACCCATCGCTAGTCAGTTGGCCTTGGTGCCTGCCAGCTGATGGGACACCATTGGATTTGTCCTTCAATTGGTGCATGTGATAGATAATGTGGATTAGGCCCAGCTCCTGAAAGGTATTTCGGTACCTAACTCCTAGTAAAATCAATGGGAGTTAGGTGCCAAAATACCTTTCAGGATCTAGGCCTTAGCGTTATGGCGACACTACCCGCCGGATCGGCGGGTAGTGATTGATTTATCGGGGATCGATTTATCGCGTCTAGTGTAGACGCGATAAAATCGACCCCCGATCGCTCTGCCATCGACTGCTGAACTCCAGCAGTGCGAGAGGTGGAAGCAAAGTTGACGGGGGAGCTGCGGCCATCGATCCAGCGCCGCGAGGACGCGAAGTAAGTAATTTTAATTCGATCTAAGATACGTCGACTTCAGCTATGCTATTCTCGTATCCCCTCACCCCGCAGTGTAAACCAGGCCTAAGCCGTTTCAGAATTCCAGCCCTTGGCTTTTGTTCCCAGCCACTCCAACACCAAGGAGTGTGATTGTCAGCCATTTTAAACCAGAACACTTTGCCTAATATTAAAATACAACTAGAAAGGATTTAGCCATTTCAAATCTTAAATATTAATAACTCACTTCTGAGCATCAGGTTTTAATCACAATGCTCCCACCATCAAGAGCTCTGGCCGGAGGTAATTGATTTTGACACTTATGTGCCTTTGGCTTTGGGTAAAGATGTCTAACTCACATCATGGTCAAGTACTTTCCCATAGAACCCCCTGTTCTGCGCAGCCCTGGACACCATAATTTCAGAGTGGGGTTTGCAAGGGAATTTTGAATTCTTGGCAAGAAATTAAGCATCTGGCAAGAAAAAAAGTGAAGTGTCACTAGAATTCTGTTCTACCTGCCTGTCTACCCAGGTTCTGCTATTGCTGCCCGTCACCACAGTATCTGACTAGATGGGCCTGAACCAACCCCCATCTCTAAACACCCCCTCCCCAAAGTTGGGGGGATATTCAAAATTCAAACCAAGCTCCAAAATTTCATAAGTGGCCAATACCTTTCACACAAGGGATGAAATCCTGACTCTATTGTAATCAATCAGAGTTTTGCCATTGACTGCAACGGGGCCAGGCTCCTAAAGTGAAGTAATAACAATAATTAACGAAGCCCCACAACACCCTTCTGACACAGACAGTTATTGATCATATCTGCAGTTTACTGGTAAGTAAACTGAGGCACAGAGAGGTTAAGTGACTTGTCCAACGTCAAACGGTAAGTCAATGGCAGGAATTGGAGCAGAGCTTGGTTTTCCTGTCTCCTGTTGCTGTGTTCCAGGCACTGAATCAAAGACTCAGGCCAGAATTGCTCTGAAAAGCACAGAGCCTACAGTAGGGGGTGGTGCATAGCTCCAAGGGTGCGCTATGACAGGCATGATACTTTGCAGTTCGTAGTTGTGCACATGGAAAGTCAGCAGCCAAGTGAAGAGACTGGAATAATCCCATTGCTTTAGGCTTTGTACCCCCCTCCATAAAAAATACTGTCCTAGAATGCAAGGTGTGAGCGGTTGCTCAGTACAGTCAGTGGCCTATAGCATATGTATCTCCGGAGCCTATCCTAGTACCAACAGCTTTGGAGCAGAACTCCCTTTGGACTGCAATGAGGAGATCTGCTTAAAAACCAGAATTCTACATGGCCCTTACTTCTTAGTGCCGTGGGTTGTTTCGAAAACACAAAGGTGATGTTTAGGTCAAGTTCTATTCTGTTCTTATTAAAACACCCCCAACATATTGGTAGTAAAGAAATCCCTGTCAAAAATTAAGCTGTTCCCTTTAGATGTCCTGATGCTCAGCCAGGCACTCTTTCTTTCTAAAAATATTGTTTCGGGTTAAAAGGCAACAAAGATCCTCCATCATTTTGTAGCAAAAAAGGGGATTTAAAAAAAAATAGACTAAATTTGGAAAATGTTTAATAACAAAAGTTGCCTTAATTTAACAACAGCTTTTATTAGAGTGCACTTGTCCAGTGTGATTAATGGACATTTTCCTTTGAAACTATGGGAGTCTTTCCTTGACTCTGAGAATGAGTAGGTTCCTTCAACTTCCTACAGGATTTATTGGTGAAAGACTTAATACAATTCAGCACAAACATTTTAACCTTTCCATCTAAAACGCTGAATTCAACCGTTTCCTGAATGTGTATAATTGAAAAACCTATGCTTTCCTGGGTCAAGTTCTCTGAATCATTTTATGTCTCTTTGCTCCTATTGACTCTTTTAAGAAAACACTGCAGGAGGGTACAGCCACTTTCAGATAAATCAGAGATGTTTACTTTATGAACTGGGGAGGAAGTGAAATACTCAAATAAAGTTATGCAGCTACGTGCCAGAAGCTAACTGCCCTCTTAAATTTTCTTGTCGTCTTGAAAGAGCCTTTAAATAAAATTTATGACCTAAAAGAACCTTTACGTAGTGCTAAGATCCCCATGGTCCCTCTGCCTTAACTTGGTGTTCTCTGCAACATCTTAACATGAGGCTCCTGTTAAGAGTCCTGGGAAGAATGATGGTGTTGCCTGCCGGGGTTGAGGGCATGGCAATTACACCTTCCAGGTGTAGCCACTAGAGGGGGACAAGGAGCCACAACATAGCTGTTACATGTTTTCTTCCAGTCTGTCCCACATGAGATTCACACCCCTTGATCTCATTTTGTAGTTGGGGTGCAAATGAACTCAAGTCTACATAGAATCAAGACTACTGAGTTTTACTTGGTTTTATACTACAGTCACAGGAGAGCAGGAATTTTATATGATTTTTATGTTAAGCCAAACATTGCTGACTTTGTTATTACATATTTATCATTTCTATAGGGGCGTATATATATATAGACTAATAGAAACAGAGCCTGGGTCCCTTTTCCCAATATACTTATCATGCACTCACCCAATCCTGCAAACCCTTAATACCAGATGTAGTTGTTACCTTTGTGAGAAGTCTTTAATTGGTAGTCAGCTCAATAGCCAGTGGTAAGCACACCTGCTAGTAAGCACTACAGCTGGTACATAGCACTTGGGCTCCAGCTCACCCTTACCAGCAGGCCTCTCAGAGAACAAGTCTGATTTTCAAGTTTATGCTGACATATGAAAATAGGTGAGTTTCATTGCAAATATTTTACACATCGCTAGTGCTTGCTCAAAGATGTTGCTGTATTTCAGGGGAGTGTTTGTTCCACAGGCAGACAAAAGCTAAAGCTCAGAAGCCCCAAAAATGCCTTTAGGGTGACATTTCCCGGGGTGTAGCCTGAGGACTATGCACTTCTTACCTCCCATTAAGTCTTCACAATAGGGCTCAAGTGGTGCATAGGTTCACTAAGGGGTCATAAACTATCGAAAGGGACACCAGCCGGTTCCTAAACATTTCAGTTCCCCTCACCCAACCTTTGGAAAACTTCAGATCCAGTTTGGTTCTCCTTACTGAAGTTCTGATCCATCTTTAGTCCCCCTCCATCCACCCCTGCAGTAGATGAGCACCTGACATATTTCACTTTCTGGTTAGAAATGCTGGGCAAATTTGATTAAATTTTACTTGAATTAAAAGTAAAAAAAACAGCAGAGTGAATTAGCCTTGTGCAACCCACACTGCTTTCCCTGCCTGGTCAGGAGTTTCTTCAGCATTCATTCCACTGTAATAATGAATAGCTACAGTAATGTGACTGACACGTTAAATATCCTGACTTGAGCCAGAGAGATTATAGGATGATAAATATTAAAAGGCACATGTAAATGGTTTGGATTTCCTTCCCCGGCCCTGCTGCTCAGCTAACGATGCACAGAAGGTCAGCAGTGCTGCCGCTCTCTGCTCCGGCTGCCAATTCTAAAGCAGAGCTCCCTGGGTAAACGAAGCTGGGGCCGGAATGCAGCAATGGAGTTGGCTGCAGCATCCCTCACCGAGGCATATGGCTTTAATGTTTATAAGCTCATCATGTGGCGCGAGATATTTCAAATTCATGTCCAAATACAACACTTTGATAGATGCTTTATATATTAAAAAAAAAAAATCTCAGCATCCTTCCACCGCGTCTCCTTGGCAGGGAGGCTGGATGCTGGAGTAGGGCTGCTGTTCTTTCTGGCACATGACACATGATTTTTGAACACATGAGGTTAGCCATCCCTTCTCGTCATACACCAGTGTAAAAGCAGAGCATGGCCCAAAGTTTCACACTCAGCCTGATCACCAGACGCATAGGAATGACTTTGGGGGAACGTCATTATGCCCTCGGAGGCTTCCATAGGGGTGGCAGGAATCCTTGGTGCAGCTGGATCTCCCTTCCTAGCAGCAAGCCTCTTGGCACTGAAGGAGATGAAGCCAGTGGTCTATTAAGCTGGAGACTTCCCCCGTCTCTAATTAATGAGGATAGGACTGAGTGGGAAAAGGCTCCTCTAACACCAATGTTTATTTTCTTTTTTCTGTTGCTTTTAATTTAAAGTGGTGGCACGGGGCGAGAGAGAGAGATCACTGTAGGGGAGGCCTTCTTGATGCTAGGCAGGGGTCCTACCATGGTAATGGGAAGGACCATCCGCTAGTTAAGGCACTAGGCTAAGAGCTGGGGGGATCTGGGTCTCTGGGATCAAGTCTCTGCTTCCCCCACAGAGTCCCTGTGTGACTGTGGGTAAGTCATTTAGCCTCTCTGAGCCTTAGTTCCCCAACTATTAAAAAAACACAACCAGGGATAAAACCACTTCCAATCTCACATGAGGGCTGTGAGGATAAATCCAGTAAAAGCTTTGGGTGGTGCTCAGGTACTCTGGTAATGGAGGCCATATCAGTACCAAAGACAGATAGTTGGAATTGCATTGAGACTCAGCAAGGGAAAAGGAAGTGTGGGGGAGGTGTAGAAGAGGGCGTGGTGAGGTATGGGAGAATTCATTTACACACATCTCCTCCTGCTAGGCAGGGGCGGCGCTAGGTATTTTGCCGCTGCCTTCGGCGGCTTGCCTGCGGGAGGTCCCCGGTCCCACGGATTCGGCGGCAGGCCTGCGGGAGGTCCGCCGAAGCCGCGGGACCAGCGGACCCTCTGCAGCATGCTGCCTAAGGCAACCTGCCTGCCGCCCTCGCGGTGACCAGCAGAGCGCCCCCGTGGCTTGCCGCCCCAGGCACGCATTTGGCGTGCTGGTGCCTGGAGCCACCCCTGCCGTTAGGCAGCTCCGCAATTCCCCAGTAAGGCGCTTTCACCCTCTCTTTGGCCTTCTTGGTCATTCTTCCATGAAGCCAGCATCCAGCTAGTTCTTGCTGAACTGCTCCTTTCTCTGGTTAGGGGAGACATATGTGCCATTTATACATGTGCACTACTCAGAGGGGGAATTACTGGGGTACAAACTCCTCCCACTGCCCCCCAAAAATAGCCCAGTCAGAAAGTGTAAAACAGAGCTGGAAAGTGTTAAGAATTATTATAGAAGGTGAAAGGGAACATGGGGGCAGAGAAGAGTTCACTCCCAAGGTGCAGCCTCGCCTCCAGCACATTCTGTACAAACACCAGGATCGCTATCATACGCTAATATTGGATTATGGTCATTACACTGTATAATGTGTCACTGATAAGGGGAGACTTTTTTTCTGTACCAGTCTGTTTCATTTTAACACGTAGGGTATGTTAAGTGAAGGGAATATTTTCCCTTCTGCATCAGTCTCTCGCTCCGCAGAGGTCAGTTATAGGAGCTCATGTGCAAATGGTACAGCCAGAGCATAGAAATGAAACTCTTTTGTGGAAC